>NC_138026.1:16519398-17054538 GCF_964106645.2 Podarcis pityusensis
AATCAAATCAAATCACATCACATAAATTCCGAATTACAAAGCCGAATTTTAAATTTTTGTTGGGGTGACCCATATTTCAAGTTTCGAAGGGGATTCCAATCATCTTCTTGCTGCTGCCTTAATATCCACAAATCTGTCCAAATAATGTTCATAATTCTGTCCAGTCCTATCTTGCTCTTCTCATATCTCATCTTGTTCGTATTTTTTTCTTTATTTCTTTATGATCTCTTCTGATAATCTCCTTAAGCAGGTAAACACCAGTTAGAATCCTGTGTGAATTTTCCGTTCATCCAATCATCATGTCGAGATGGTTTCCATATATCATCACTTTCATAAATAAAAGCACTCTTTCCATCATCAGTCTCGCAGATCTGTCGCCTTCTTTAGTCCCTCTGAGGAGGCTCACCCATAATATGAAAACAGGTCTGTTCCTCCTCTCAGACATAAGTCTTTCGACAGAACTTGCCAAAATGGTGACGCTATTTTTTGCTGCTTCATTCCAAAGCTCTTATACTTTCCACAGTCTCCTTAAAACATGCTTTGGTTAGAAAATTATCTCCACACAGTCTTAAATCCTCAGTTTAAGTCATTTAAATGGCATTTCTGACTTGTGACTTGTGGGGGGTGGATTCTTGGTTAATCACATAGAGAAAAGAAAGGAAAGTTCCCCCCCCCCCATCCAGCCCCGTTGCCAAACATACCGAGCCTTGGTGTGTCTTCTCTTGATTTATTCCTGTTCCTCCAACCCATCTTGTTTCTCAGAGATCTCTTCAGTTAGCAGTCTTTACTCCCCATTCTTCCTTGAAATATGTGCATTAGCTTCCTCCTAATTGTTTCTTTTCTTTTTAAAAAAATAATATTTATTACTTTTCCAACAATTAAAACACTACAAAAACAATACAATACAATACAAAAACACTACATAACACTAACACATTAAACACATTAAACTAACAAAACAAAACAAAAACAGTTTAAAATAAATCAAACAGTTTCAATATCTTATCTTTCATTCACTTATTTCCACGAGCTCCTCACACCTCCCTTTTTGTATTCCACTTCTGTTAATTGTTTCAGCAATTCCTTTCCATCTTCCTCTGTTTTCTATCCTATACTGTAATTATCTTAACACATTCTAACCTTATTTTTTCCTTTAATACTCTATTAATCTATTTAGACTTAATTGTTTCTTTTGAAGTTGCTGCAGCTAGAGGCGCGAATCAGAGACAGCGTCCAAGAGCGCCGAAGTCCGCACAAGGGCTTTCTGCCTAGGGCCCCCACCCCCTCAAATTTGGGGGTGGTATAGGGCACAGCAGGCAAGGGCAGTCCCCCCCCCACCCACTTGGGGGGGGGGGCGGGAGGCTGTTTACTCCCATCACAGCCTCTTAATTACCTCGTGTGGGTCGGAGAGATGTTATTGTCAGCCATCTTCCGATGCGCCCCTAGTGGCCCCCCATTTTGTATTACTTACTATGGGAAAGTGCTGACAGCATTAAGTTAAATTCAACAGTGTAAACAAGTTTTGTTGTATGTACGTAATAATGGAATACTGAATGGTTTAGTTTATGTAAAATATGCAGGAATTTATGATATGCAAAATGAACCATGGAAAGAGAAGGAGGGAAGTCATTGATATTTTAGGGATGTTTAAGTGAGCATTCTAAATTGTAAAACAGTATATATATATATATATATATATATATATATATATAAAATATCCCACTCTTTTGGCTGGGTTGCCCGACACAACACTTGTGGAGCTTAGGCAGGGATCCTTCCCAGCTCTGCAACCTGAAGTTGACTGGGCAATGCCCAGGGTTGACTCTGTCTGCATAGAAAACATGGGCTGCACCACCAAGATATTTTCCTTTCCCAAGCTGGTTGTTTCGGTGACAGTTGTTAGACTGGAATCATAGAATCATAGAATTGTAGAGTTGGAAGGGGCCATGAGAACCATCTAGTCCAATCCCCTGTGATGCAGACATCTTTCTCCCAATGTGGGATTGAACCTCCTACTCTGGGGTTAAGAGTCTTATTCTCTACCGACTCAGTTGGTCTGAGCATCCTTCTTTGTGGTGCCTTTCTCCCACTGCAGAAGGAAGACTGACCTCTCCAAATACAGCACAGCTCAATGCTTCACAAACAGGAGATGAGAGGAGACTTGGCATTGTTCCGTTCAAAATTACGGTATATTTCCCTTTCCATAGCTCACTCTTCTGCATCTTTGAATGTTATCAAAAACATGGGGACAATCTGAAGGTACATGTTTTGCATTCTAGGGTTCTTATTTCTTTTCCCAAACCATGATGTGGAAGCATTATTGCCTCCCTATGTTTATTATGTTCCATCTGTGACATTTAAAGTTCATTAAATGTAGAACTCTGGGCCATTCCCCCCTCCCTTTGATCATTAGAGCAGAAAATGCTTGGTAATTACAATGTTCAGTTAATCCTGTTAATATGCTATTTATTATCATGCAAGGCTAGGGCACGCTCCATGTCTTGATGCATCTTAAGAGTAATTTTAATTAATGCTAACCTCATTTTTGTGTTGTTCAAACCTCTCTCTTTTGCACAAACCCATTATCTTACTTACTGGTGTGCTGAGGCCTTCAAAAACCTCGAAGAGCCTGATTTAATGCTGCTATGTGTAATATTGTTTTGCCTCCGTCGCTGGATTTTCAGCCTGGAAACAAGCTTTCCCAGCCAAGCAGTTAAAGGCAAAAGCAACTCTTCTTCTAACTAGTTTCATTTCCAGAATGTTAGACAAAGAAATCCTGAGTTCTAATGCATACTGTCCTGAAGCTCAGGGAGTAGATATTCGGTCAGTCAATATATATCAGCCTAAACACCCTCTTAGGATTGTTGTAAGGATACAACATAAAATGCTACCTTATATTGAGGGTGGATCTACACACTGCGGGGACGACGACGACCCTGTAAATACATCAGAAATATTTTCATCAGAGAAATGTTGGAGGGTATGGATTTACAGAAGCCATTGCGCTTTCTAATTACTACTGGTAGTAGTAGTAGTAGTAGTTATGGAATGAGACATCCCTATTTTTGTCTGAGAAATGTTGGAGGGCGTGCAGAGTCAGTAATGGCTTCCCCCAAAGAATTATCGGAAGTATAGGTTGTTGGAGGTGCTGAGAGATGTTAGGAGACCCCCATTCCCCTCACGGAACTACAATTCCCAGAGTTCCCTGGGAAGAGGGATTGGTTGTTGAACCACACTGTTAAGCCAAAATACATAACCACAATCCTTTTGTGCTGCACAGCCGACTGCAACACTCAAGAATACCTTCTTGATGCCTTGGTTTGTGAACCTGCGCCAGTAACCACATAGTTGCTGGTATAACAAGTCAACAAACTGGCCATTAAATCCAATCATTCTGCAAAATGTCTAATTATATCTATTTGCTATGAGATTCTCCCCACAATATGATTCTTAGCAGTGATACACCCTCTAGTAACCTCTCCCATATCCATATTGAGAGTAACATCTGGATCTGACCCAGATACTTGTTACTGAAGTTTTTGCACTTGGTTGAAGCTCTCCTTGAATTCCTGACTCTTGGGGAAGTGTCTAAAGTATCTAGTTTATTTAAAGGCAAGGTGGTTGCTAATTTAACTAAAATTGTGGTGGTAGCTAAAATTTTAGATTAGACACTCTCTGAATATCAGCAGCAGCAAAAGCAACAACGATGCAACAATGATATTTAAACTGGAAAACAATGGGTTATCAAATAGGCATGACAAGACTGGTAAGGAATTGGATAAATTTTAAAAGGACACTTTATCCCTAGAATTCAAGGTGGCATATATCAGATAGCCTTCTGTTGAGAAAGAAAGGACTTCATTTTCTTAATCCCAAAAAGGCATTTTTGCTCAGCCTTGGCCAAAGCACAGTTTTGTTTTGTTTTTTTGTGCACAGAAAGAGAGAAGATGCTTTGTCAATGAAGTAAGAATGTTCTCCTGAGGGCAGATCCTGTTATTACACGGTTAAAGATAAGCAGGGATTACCAGGAGCTCTGTATAAGCTGCTCTGGGTTTTCCAGAGGAAAGCTGAGGTACAGTTTTAAGACACAAATATACAGGGTTCTCCTCTCTTGTACACTAATCAAGAGAGGGGTTTTTAACCCAATCGCCACGCAACCGCTGTGCCTTTCTTTCTTTCTTTCTTTCTTTCTCACAAATTACAGAGTGAAATGCTTTCCATGGTACGGATAGATTTCATTGTCACAGCGCCTGGAAAGATTAGAGCAGTATCTGATGAGGCATGAAAGCTCTGACATTCTGTGTCATTTAGTGCAAATGACAGGCGTCTCTGAACCATCTACTGAGGAATGATGCATCGCAAGGGAAACAGGGCCAATGTGAAATGCACATTTTCTTCGCAAATGGCACATGCAAAACTGAAGGAAAATTCTGTGATCCAAAGGAAAATTCTGTGATCCAAAGACCAAAACCTGCATCCAGAAAGTACAGTGGTACCTCGGGTTACAGACACTTCAGGTTACAGACGCTTCATGTTACAGACTCCGCTAACCCAGAAAGAGTACCTCGGGTTAAGAACTTTGCTTCGGGATGAGAACAGAAATCATGCAGCGGCAGCACAGTGGCAGTGGGAGGCCCCATTAGCTAAAGTGGTACCTCAGGTTAAGAACAGTTTCAGGTTAAGAACGGACCTCCAGAACGATTTAAGTTTGTAACCTGAGGTAAAACTGTATTGGTATTTGATGAATGATACACCCTTTTTTTTTTTTTTTGCTACAAGAGTGTCAAAACACTCTTTTGCAGGAGACCACAGATTATGCTGTGTGACACAACGGAATTCAAATGATTATCTATGTTCTTTTCCAAACACATGCCCCAAGGGAGATGAGAAGACTGATACAGTGGTACCTCGGGTTAAGTACTTAATTCGTTCCGGAGGTCCGTACTTAACCTGAAACTGTTCTTAACCTGAAGCACCACTTTAGCTAATGGGGCTTCCCACTGCTGCCGCGCCGCCGGAGCGCAATTTCTGTTCTCATCCTGAAGCAAAGTTCTTAACCTGAAGCACTATTTCTGGGTTAGCGGAGTCTGTAACCTGAAGCGTATGTAGCCTGAAGCGTATGTAACCTGAGGTACCACTGTATTCCCTTTGTGGGCTCTGACTCAGCTCCAGTCCTCCTGAGACCTCGGAACAAGAGGGAAAGGGTTTAGCAGCACCTTGCATGATCAGCGATCCAACAATCAAACTGAGGAGAAGGAGGTGTTAGTGGAAGTAAATAGAAGAGGAAATGAGACCAGGAGACAGCTTCGCCTGCTGAACAACAGTCTGAAGGGGGAGAAGGGGGAGCGACTCCATCGGCAGCTGATCAGCCTTCAAGGAAATAGAGGAGAAGGAACTGGTGAGAACCAGCTGGCTTCAGCCTTCTTAAGCAGAGCTTCCAACAGCAGTCAGATGCTGGAAACAACGCTTGTAATTCCTGGCTCTACCTTGCTGCTTCCTGCTCATCTTGACCCTTGAACCCATGACCATCTGATTCCCTGATCCCTGGACTGTCTGACCATGTGGATTGCTGTTTGCCCAACCCTAGAAGAGAGTTTGGATTTGATATCCCGCCTTTCACTCCCCTTCAGGAGTCTCAAAGCAGCTAACATTCTCCTTTCCCTTCCTCCCCCACAACAAACACTCTGTGAGGTGGGTGGGGCTGAGAGACTTCAAAGAAGTGTAACTGGCCCAAGGTCCACGCATGTGGAGGAGCGGGGACGCGAACCTGGTTCCCCCGATTACGAGACTACCGCTCTTAACCACTACACCACACTGGCTCAGGGCTGGACCTGACTTTAGATGCTGAGTCTGCCCCCAGGCAGGTACACCTCAGAGACTCTTCTGGTTGTCTGGCCTCCCACACTACTGAGCTGTGCATGTTGCTGCTCAGCAACAAGACTTCGACCTGGGCAAAGCTGACTTTGACTTATTATAAGCCCAGTATTGTCTATTTTGATTGGCAGTGGCTCTACAAAATCTCAAGCTAATGTTCGCTTTACTGGAAATGAAACATGGGGGGAGGGCTTGCTGCTCCTCCAAATGATCTCAGTCATTGAGTTGGCATGTAATGGGCCAAGCGGTCCTTATGGTAGCCTGGACCCAAATTGTTCAGGCCTTTGTCTATTAATATGAGAACCTTAAACCTGGTCTCCTAGCCAGTGGGCAGCCAGTGAAGATGTTTCAGCCCAGACATTACATGATAGCAGCTCCCCCTCACCCCCAAATCAGCAGTCTAGCTGCTGCCTTCTGCACTAGCTGGGGCTTCCAGACCAGCCTCAAGGACAACCCCACATAAAACACATTGCCATAATCTGGTCTCAAGGTTACCAATGTATGGGCCACAGTTCTGATACAGTAGTAACTGGCATCCCAGACGCAAGCTGGCAAAAGGATTCCAAACCGCAGAGCTCACATGACAAAGATGTGTCCCGGAGTGCCCTGAAGCTTAAAGATTGATTTAAAAATAAATACAGATGTCCAAGTGTGCGGACAAAGCACCATTTCTTGGATTCTTCATTCCAGCTGATAGCTGCAGGGGCACACAGTATTAAACAAGCACATTTGTTTTCCTGACCGTTTTCCTTCTCATTGCACTCAGGCTTCAAAGCCTTAAGAGCACACCCAATGACATCACATGGCTCAGAAACATGGCTTTTAAAAAAACCACAACATTACTTTTCAGTTGGTACGTTCAATTTCAAAACTTAGAAGCACAGAAGCACAGAGTTAGACGGGACCCTAGGGTACATCTTGCACAAGCTCCTGCAATGCAAGAATTGGCAGCTGTTCCTTGTGTGTCGAGGTCCCCAAGCCACCCTAATAACTCACACTTCACACATCAATTTTTGTTTAAGGTTTTTGGCATGAATTTGGTCACGACTTTATTTAAATACACACATGTGAGTGGTTGCTTAGGCATTGGTTACGACTATCTGTCCTTGCCCCAAGGACAGAACTGACTTCCGGATTCCAGCGGAAGCCAGTCAGGGAAAACAATATTGGGGAGAAAATGAAGCTGGGCCTCAGTCCCTCACTTCTCACCCTCATTCTCTTGGTGGCTTGCACGGCCCAAGTCCGAGGCCAGGGACTAGGACGAAAAGAATGGCAAGCTCCTGGATTCCTTTAACGGAATTTCCTTTCCGCACCACCACTGGAGGGGTAGGCACTTACCCCTCCACCAACCAATTTGAACCAATGCCTAACTGCAAACCTTACAAGTTGTGACGATCTGCTACGCAGTAGGCAAAAACCAAATGGCAACAGCCAATCAGCCAAATGGACAAAATTCCTACCAGGCCCCTGCCCCAAAAGCAGGCGACCCCATGACAGGCACAGCAAGGTCAGAGGACAAAGAACCCCCCTTTCCAGGGAGGGTGGGCGGGTGATCCGGTGCATGCAGCCCAGGAGAACGCCCAAGGCTGCGTGACCCATATTTAAAACCTCTGACCCCTCCCACCACTTAGCAACATGACAATCTCCCCAGAGACACACCTTGCCCAATCACAACTCGTGGCCATTCAAGCATTATTAACCCAACAACAGTGGGGTGGTCTGCAGGCCCCCACCGCAACACGTGCTCTCTGTTAGGGAGAAAACGTTTTACAACAATTGAACCTGCAACCTTGGCATCATCAGCACCATTCTCTAACTGAGCTATCCAGATGGTTTTCTTCATAAACTGAAAAATCAATGCATCTAGGATCATTTATGTCTATATCTATATTAAACGGGCATGATACGAAAAGCAATTTATTTATTGGAACACTCTGCTAAAGGAGAGGAGCCGTTCAAAAGGGGAACGACTATTCTGCTTGATCTGATGTCAACAAAGAAAAGGAATGCCTCATAAAGGGATGAGTCTGTTGAATGAAGCCTCCATTTTGTATCTCTCTCTCCTGAGTAGCACCATTTGCTTTTACTGACCCAAATGCCTATTAGAAATTCAGGCAGACTCATTCCTTTCCTTGATCTGAAACAAAATGTAAATTGACTGAGATTTTAAATGTAAGGGTCCTTTTGATGACAAGGCTGATCCCCCTATTTTACATGACAAATAAAGGAAAACCTTTCTCATGAATTCTAACAACACTCTTCTATTTCAGTCCATTTCCAAGCACAATTTCAAAGTGTCGGTGCTGACCTTGAAAGTCCTAAACGATCTCGGCCCAGTATACCTGAAGGAGCATCTCCACCCCCATTGTTCAGCCCGTACACTGAGATCTGGCTCTGAGGGACTTCTAGCGGTTCCCTCACTGCAAGAAGTGAGGTTACAGGGAACCAGGCAGAGGGCCTTCTCGGCAGTGGCACCCGCCCTGTGAAATGCCCTCCCTTTGGATGTCAAGGAGATAAGTAACTATACAATCTTTAGACAACATCTGAAGGCAGCCCCATGTAGGGAAGCTTTTAGTGTGTAATGTTTTAGTATGGTTTTTATATGTGTTGGAAACTGCACAGAGTGGCTGGGGCAACCCAGTCAGATGGGAAGGGTACAAATAAAATATAATAATAATAATAATAATAATAATAATAATAATAATAAGATGATGATGATGATTTATTTATACCCTGCCCATCTGGCTGGGCTTCCCCAGCCACTCTGGGCAGCTTCCAAATAATATTAAAATACTGTAATACATCAAACATTAAAAGCTTCCCTAAAGAAGGGCTGCCTTCAGATGTCTTCTAAAAGTCTGGTAGTTGTTCTCTTTGACATCTGGTGGGAGGGCGTTCCATAGGGCGGGTGCCACTACCGAGAAGGCCCTCTGCCTGGTTCCCTGTAACCTCACTTCTCACAGTGAGAGAACCGTCAGAAGGCCCTCGGCGCTGGATCTCAGTGTCCGGGCAGAACGATGGGGGTGGAGATGCTCCTTCAGGTATACTGGACCAAGGCTGTTTAGGGCTTTACAGTTCACCACCAACACTTTGAATTGTGCTCAGAAAAAGTGGGAGACACAACCCTAGTGCCCAGTACCCACTAACAACTAAGAAGCTGACTTCTTGAATGACACCTGGGATGTTGAAGAAAGCAGGCAGCAAGTCTGTCCTACCATGCTGTTCATAGGACCTCCCTACGATCTCATCTTGGTTCCACTGTTCAGTTGGCTCCAACATGCATATTAATTGCCCACATTTTCTCCATGGGGTTCAGGGCAGCACTCATCCCACCCTGCTCTGTTTTACCCTTTTATGCAGAAGGGCTATATCTCCATAATACAAGCATCCGCCTTGCATGCAGGAGGTGTTGAAATGAGAATGTCTAAATGTGCATTGGTATAAAGGTTTAACCCAGTGACTTTCCATATATTGAAAGCAAGAAGAGCTCTTCTCTGAGCTGTAGCTAGTCAACAGTTACCAAGGGTTGCCATATTTCAAAAAAGTGAAAATCCTGACACAAAAGTCATTGAGAGCTTCTTTTTTAAGCAAAGTTGTTTTTCTGCTCTGTGCTGAGAGTGAACGAAGGTCTTGAGTTGCAAATTCTCCATTTTGATTGGAGTTGCCTGTTTTAGTCTCTCTGAACACCCTTTGGATTTTGGGAATTATCTTTTATGTCTAAGATGCTGAGCCTGTGCTGGACAACAAAATACATTGTATGGATATTTTTG
Source organism: Podarcis pityusensis (assembly GCF_964106645.2). NCBI lineage: Eukaryota > Metazoa > Chordata > Lepidosauria > Squamata > Lacertidae > Podarcis > Podarcis pityusensis. The sequence continues at coordinate 16,529,043 of NC_138026.1, forward strand.
ATGTATCTTTGATGCTTTTGTTCCGTTTTTGAAGAAGAAGAAGAAGAAGAAGAAGAAGAAGAAGAAGAAGAAGAAGAGGAGTTTGGATTTGATATCCCACTTTATCACTACCCGAAGGAGTCTCAAAGCGGCTCTCAATCTCCTTTCCCTTCTTCCCCCACAACAAACACTCTGTGAGGTGAGTGGGGCTGAGAGACTTCAAAGAAGTGTGACTGGCTCCAAGGTCACCCAGCAGCTGCATGTGGAGGAGTGGAGACGCGAACCCGGTTCCCCAGATTACGAGTCTACCGCTCTTAACCACTACACCACACTGGCTCTCACCAGTGAAGAGAAATTAGTGGTAAAATTTGAATACAGTCAAACCTCTTCTTACGTCCACCTCCGCTTGCGTCCATTTCACCCAATGTCCATGGCAAATCTGGAAGTAACCAGCGGATTTGCCACCATTCGTGCATGTGCAGAAGCGGGCAATCGGCGCCTCTCCCAGCGACCCGTTTCAACCTCCGGACAGACTTCCAGAATGGATTATGGTCGCAGGTAGAGGTTCCACTGTAATATTTTTATGGGTCTGGACAATGGGAATGGCCGTAACGGCTTCCCTTTTTCTAGAATATTCAGCTGCAAGGGAACTGGAGATTAAATATTCGACACAATTCATGTCCATTCCTAAAACAGAAATAGCTTCCTGGTTCAGAAAGAGCCAGCTGTAGTCCCAGTGAATGGATCAGAAGTAATTTTCCTCTCAGGAGCTGTTCACGATGCACATGTATAATTTAATTAGGATAGTGATTATTGGCAGCTTTGCATAGGTTGGGGAGCTTATGTCCTCTCTTTGTGGTGAGCATCGCTATGCCGGGAGACACAAAAGTGAAGGGGAGACCATGTCTCTTCTTAACATTTTGCCTGCCACACGGCCTGCCACATCTAGCCACAGTCCCCACCCCCACTCCCAATAACGTTTGGATTTAATGAAGTCTTTTGTGGTTAATTTAGCTTCTTTAAAATAACACATCTAAATTATTTCTTGTAAATTATTCAGATCAGCAGCAGGAGACCTGAACAAATGAGTAAGCTTTCATCATCACGGAAAGACTCCTAAACTCCACTGAACATTGCTCATATCTTATGTAAAGTGCCCGTTTTCCGCTGGACGTCAAATTTGACAGTGATTTAGAAGACAGACACGCAACCAGAAACAAGTCTGCACAGACGCATTTCTTTATGCACACAGGATTAACGGAGGTATCGATATGAGAATGGCAGCGAGCAGATCCGAATAAAAGCACGGAGGCAACTAATGAGACTTGTAAATGCAAAGTTTCAATAGTTCTGTCAGTCCTTATCAATAGCATAAATACGAATGTCATTTGGGATCTTTTGTAAGTCGCTTGGAGGTCCAGCCAGGAACCTGCAGGGTCTTTTCTCTTCTGCTCTTATGGTGCAGTTTGAGCGTGAAGTCAGGACATCTGAGGATTTTGTTTGGTCTGCATATTTTTTCTGGAAATTTTTTTGTTTGTTTGTTTTACAAATATAAAGTTAAAACAATACAATGACACACACCAACAGTTAAAAGATTCCCTCAAATCTCTGGACTTCCCACCTTCCCCTCCATGGATCCTTGTGTTGAGCCTTTTCTACTGCATATTTTACAATAATCCACATTTTATATAACTCCAGTATCCAGCTACTTTGCAAGTGTTATTGCAATCCTGCTAGTGTTTTCATCTGCTTACAGTGGTCTCCAAGATAACTTATAATTTTTTTCCATTCTTTATTGAAGTTTTGGTTCCTGAGCTTTCCAGTCAATTTTGCCATTTCCGCACAGTCCAACAGTTTAATTTGCTATTCTTCTCTGGTAGGGACTTCTTCTTTTGTCTTTCCATCTCTGGGCTAATAGCATCTGTGCTGCTGTCGTCGCATACATAAAAAGTCTTTTCTGCTCTCTTGGAATATCGGCACCTGCAATTCCTAACAGAAAACCTCTGGGTTTTTTAAATATAAGTTAATTTAAACATTTTTTTCAATTCATTGTATATCATTTCCCGGAATGCTTTTATTACCTTGCAAGACCACCATATATGATAAAAGGTGTCTTCTTTTTATTTACATTTCCAGCAGATATTTGCACCTGTCTTACATATTTTTGCTAACTTACTGGGAGTCATATACCATCAGTACATCATTTTCATATAATTTTCTTTCAATGTACAGCCCACTGAGAATTTCAAATCAGTTTTCCATAACATTTCCCAAGCAGAAAGTTGGATGTTATGCCCCAAATCGCTCGCCCTGTATATCATGGTTAGCATTTTTAAGCCAACCATCCTTACCATATTTCCCAGGCTATTACAAACCTTATGCCTCAGTTTTCACACTTCTCCAAACTTTAAATACGGGTCTCAGCAGAAAGAAGTACCAAAATTATTGGTATATCATATTTCAAAAAGTAAAAAGCAGGACACCCCAAAAATTTCCGAGCTTTTTCTCAGACAAACCCCAAAGTTGTTGAGCTTTGTTTATGCCAAAAACACTTGATTTTTTGATTTGCCTAAGATCCAGGACCAAGCGCCACATTTCGGAAGTTCTGCCTTTGAAATCCCGATAATTTCTGGACATATGGCAACCCTTCCAAAATGCTTACAAGAACATGTATTTTAGGGCTGAAATAAAGATATTGTTGAATGGTGTTGAAGCAGGGCAGAATGGATTTATGAATGAACTTGTGCAAAACTGGCATAGGCCGGAAAGACTAACCCATCCATCTCTAGTATTATTTCCTCCCAGGTTCCACAGTGAACCTGTTTTCAGATGGCCTGATGACGGAGAATTCTTCCTGATTTGTTTTCAGGGAGATTAGACAAAGGATGGCTATTTAATGAGCAATCATTCTGCTTTGCTTGCTGGGAGGTTAGACAATGTTGCATCAAGGCAAGTGTTGTCTCACACCTTTCAGTGCAGTTCCCCCACCATTCTGCCTATCACAAAAAGTCTGATCTTTGGGTGGGGGGACTGGTTTGTTGCCCAAGAACTCCCAATCAATTATAATTGTAGAACCTTAATCCCACCCTAAAGCAGTGGCACTCTGGAAGCACCCTTGAGGAAGTTGCAAGAACTGTTTTCTTGGCAAGAGTTTGCTGTTCTTGCCTGCCTGCCTGCCTGCTTGCTGAATTCACCTTCATCCAAAATCCTGGATCTCCCCACCTCTTGTTTCCCACTCCTTTTTTCTCTTTTTGCTATATTTTTTATTAAATTTTCCATTTTCCATTTTAGAACATACATTTAAACAGCCTTAAAATATCAAAGACTTTCTTTCTTCTCTTTCCATGGTTCATTTTGCACAGCTTAAATCACTGCATATTTTACAAACACTAAACCATTCATTACATTCGTCAAAACTTATTTACACTGTTGAATTTCTCTTAATGCTGCCCACGTTTTCAAGTGTACACAGTCCCCTCCCATATATTCAATAAACATTTTCCAATCTTCTATAAACATATGTTCTTCTTGTTCTCTCATTCTATGTGTTAGATCCGCAAGCTGCGCATATTCCATCAGCTTAAGCTGCCACTCTTCTTTAGTTGGAACCTCACTAATTTTTCATTTGGGGGGCTAACAAAACATGGGCCGCAGTAGTGGCACACATAAATAACCTTTTTTGACCCCTGGGAATTTTCATCTGAATTATCCCCAACAAAAAGGACTCCATTTGGGGTTTTTTTTTGAAAAGTACTTTTAAACATTTGTTTCAGTTCATTGCAAATTATTTCCCAATACTCTTTTACCTTTTTACAGGTCCACCACATATGACAGAACATACCCTCAGCCTCATTGCATCTCCAGCGCTTATCTGATACAGTCTTATACATCTTAGCAAGTCTACTCAGGTTAAATACCACCTATAAATCATTTTCAGGTAGTTCTCCTTCAAGGAATAACATGCTGTAAACTTCAGAACTCTCTTCCAAAGTTTTCCCCAGAGATTAAAATCTATATTATGTCCTATATCTATTGTCCATTGTGTCAACTTGTTTCCCACTCCTGACAGCTTTCTAAGCTGCTTAAAGCCCTATAGAGTCCTATATCACAATAGGATCAATGTCTGTACTTGCTCAGCGACAGAAATTTGAAGGATTTCTAGAGGTTGGTCAGCCTAATATGACGAACTCCATATTTCTTAAGTCCAAAACATCCAGTTTCAAACAGCCTGTTGTTCATCAGTTGCTGTTTAACACAATTCAGCACATTTGACGATGCAATTCAAGTCTGTGCTGCCAAGTGGAAAGAAAAAGAAGACGTTAGGAACAGGGGGCGAATGCAAAATCAAGTTACATTTGAATGCATGGTGAAGAAAATGTGCTTTTTTGCTCAGAGATTTGGAAGAAAACCAATTCTGAAGATGTCTACAGCTCCAGCAGAGGTGTCAAAGGAGAAATTGAATAAATAGAACATATCGTACTACCATTTTGCATTATTTTGTGGAGGACAGGGGGTATTCTTCCATTTTATTGTTGCTTTGCATTCTTTGTGGTTGCTGTACAGTTATTTAAGTACCTGCTGAGGAGAGATGAAGGGGCAGAACTGTTATGTACTGAGTTGAATAGGATCCAAAATGCAGCAGTCTGATTGGTCCTAGAACAATAGGATTCAGAATGCAGCAGTCTGATTGGTCCTAGAACAATGCAGCAGTATGATTGGTCTGCAGGAGCCACCCAATCCGGTTCCAGATGGAAGTGAATCCACAACCTGATTGGCCTACAGGAGAATTCCGGAATTAGCCAATCACATGCAGCCCATTGTGTAAATAATGTATATAAAGCAGATACTTTGAGGGGACATTCATTCCTCCTCACCACTATGAGCTGAATAAGAGCATGAAATCCACTCTTGACTCTGAGTATATTTCAAGAACCTTTCAAATTTGGCAATAGGGTCACGAGCTCACCCATTCTGTGTTGCGCTGTTGCACAAACAGGGGCCATTTGATGGATGTCCCAGAGCAGAAGATCCTCCTGCTTCAGAGTTTATCCCCAAAGCAGGGACCTGTGTGGTTTTGGATGGCAGAAAACGGCACCAGCATTTCTGTAGGATCAGGGCAACTCTGTTTGAGATAGTTGAAAAAGTATCTCAAACCCCTGAGAGAAACACTACAATGATGAAACCCATACCTGTTGAAAAATGGGAGGCTTGCAAACATTGCATAGGGACGCGGGTGGCGCTGTGGGTTAAACCACAGAGCCTAGGACTTGCCGATCAGAAGGTCAGCGGTTCGAATCCCCGCGACGGGGTGAGCTCCCGTTGTTCAGTCCCTGCTCCTGCCAACCTAGCAGTTCGAAAGCACATCAAAGTGCGAGTAGATAAATAGGTACCACTCCGGCAGGAAGGCAAACGGCGTTTCCGTGCGCTGCTCTGGTTCTCCAGAAGTGGCTTAGTCATGCTGGCCACATGACCCAGAAGCTGTATGCCGGCTCCCTCAGCCAATAAAGCAAGATGAGCGCCGCAACCCTAGAGTCAGTCACGACTGGACCTAATGGTCAGGGGTCCCTTTAACTTTACCTTTAAACATTGCATACTATAAAACTGTCCCAGAGCATTTTGGGATTGGAAGATCCACAACTGCCCAAATTCATACCATCCACCATTTCTCCGAATGCAAATAGGCACGTCTCCTTCCATAATGATAAATTTTACTATTTATACCCCACCCATCATAGTGGGTTGCCCCAGCCACTCTGGGCAGCTTCCAACATATATAAAAACATAATAAAACATTAAACGTTCTTTTAAAAAACTTCCCTGTACAGGACTGCCTTCAGACAGCACGGGGGTCAGAGAACTCCATACCCTCCAACTTTTCTCCAGTGAAATTAGGGACATCCTAAGGAAAAACGGGACATTCTGGGATCAAATCAGAAACCAGGACAGCTTCTCAAAACCAGGGACATCCCTGGAGAATAGGGACACTTGGAGGGTCTTATATATATAATTTTAGCATATCATATCCAACAGTCATTTAACATAACTTCTTATCTTATACAATATTTTAGACTGCCGTCAAGAACCTCTGAAGATTTTCCATTCTTTATCACTTGTTCTGCATTTCTTAGTTTCTCTATTACTTTTAATTATCATTAACTAATAATTCTCTTCATAGTCTTCCTTGCAATATTTCACACAATCCTCCTTTTAGAACTTCTTGCACTCCTACAAGCGTAATCTGTTTATTACAATTGCTTTTCAAATAGTTCAGATATTTACTCCAGTCTTCTAAGAATCTCTGGTCCCGCAGGTTTTGAATCCTTCCTGTTAATTTATCTAATTCTGCATAGTCCAGAGGGTCTGCAAATTGTTATTTAGGTTTGCCTCCCCACGGAACGTATGCTCTTGAGATGAATGATCAATATAGGTGATGTTAGAAAGGTCAGTTTCTTTTTCTTTCTTTCTTGTGTTTGCAATGCGCATCTACCCCCTTGCAAATCTTTTTTTTTTTTAAGCAATTTATTGGGTTTTACAATAGAAATAAACATAATAAACAATATAACATTTGTCTTAACATAATTTCACATTTTCTTTGGACTTCCTCACATCTCCCGCTCCCACTTTCATCGTTATAACATTTTGTCAGCAATTTATTATCTTATTTACATTCTTATATCCCTTCTGTGTTTCATAATCTTATAGTTCTCGAAAGGAGTTAAATTTTCACAATCTTACTTATTTTCTTAAAAACCTCTAAATTTAGTGGTGCTCAGTTATTTTGATCTAGCATCCTGTTTAGCATTCACTCAAATTACAATATTTTTGTAAATAATTCTTAAATTTCTTCCAGTCCTCCTCAATCCTCTCTTCTCCCAGGTCACGAATTCTGCCGGTCATCTCAGCCAGTTCCATATAGTCTATCAGTTGCATCTGCCATTCTTCCAGTGTGGGTAGATCTTGAGTTTTCCAGTGTTTTGCGAGAAGTATCCTTGCTGCTGTTGTTGCATACATAAAAAATGTCTGGTCCTTCTTTACCACCCCTTGGCCGACAATACCCAAAAGGAAAGCCTCTGGTTTCTTAGTGAAGGTATATTTAAATACCTTTTTCAATTCATTATAAATCATTTCCCAGAACGCCTTCACTTTAGGGCAAGTCCACCAGAGGTGGAAGAACGTTCCCTCACACTCTTTACATTTCCAACACTTATTGTCAGACAGGTGGTAAATTTTTGCAAGTTTGACTGGGGTCATATACCATCTATAAATCATTTTCATTACATTTTCTTTCAAAGCGTTACATGCAGTAAATTTCAATCCATTACTCCACAACCTTTCCCAGTCCTCAAACATGATATTATACCCAATGTCCTGTGCCCACCTTATCATAGCCGATTTAACCATTTCATCTTGTGTATTCCACTTTAACAGCAAGTTATACATCCTTGAAAGTACCTTAATCTTTGGTTCTAACAATTCTGTTTCTAGTTTCGATTTCTCCACCTGGAACCCTAGTTTCTTGTCATTTTTAAAAACTTCTTTAATCTGAGCGTAATGTAACCAGTCTCGCACTTTGTCTTTCATTTTCTCCAAACTCTGCAATTTCCAGTTATCTCCATCCTTTTCTAGTATTTCCCAATATTTTGGCCATTTAGCCTCCATATTGGGTCTTTTTCGGGCCTTAGCTTCCAAAGGTGAAAGCCACCTTGGTGTTTTATTTTCCAGCAAGTCTTTATATTTTGTCCAGACATTAAACAGTGATTTTCTGACAATATGGTTCTTAAAGGCCTTATTTGCTTTAACCTTGTCATACCATAAATATGCATGCCATCCAAAGGCATTGTTAAACCCTTCCAGATCTAACACATCAGTGTCTTCAAGAAGTAGCCAGTCTTTTAGCCAGCAGAACGCTGCGGCTTCATAATACAACTTTAAGTCTGGCAGGGCAAAGCCCCCTCTTTGTTTTGCATCAGTTAATATCTTAAACTTAATTCTGGGCTTTTTGCCCTGCCAGACAAACTTAGAAATATCTCTCTGCCACTTCTGAAAGCACTCCGTTTTGTCCAAAACCTGAAGTGTTTGAAATAAAAACAACATCCTTGGCAATACATTCATCTTGATAGCAGCAATTCGGCCTAACAAAGAAAGTTTCAATTTTGACCAACTATCTAAGTCTCTCTTAATTTCTGTCCAGCATTTTTCATAGTTGTCCTTAAATAGACTTAGATTTTTTGCTGTTATGTTTACCCCTAGGTATACCCCCTTGCAAATCTAAACACTACCATCCATTTCATCAGATGCAAAGTGCATTAATCTTTAAGGTGCCACAAGACTGTTTTGTTTTGGGAGCGACTAACAGGAGCGACTAACACTCTTCTTCATCCTGGAGTGACTAACACTCTTCTTCATCCTGGAGAAGAGTGACTAGTGGGGTGCCACAGGGTTCTGTCTTGGGCCCGGTCTTATTCAACATCTTTATCAACGACTTGGATGATAGACTCAAGGGCATCCTGATCAAATTTGCAGATGACACCAAACTGGGAGGGGTGGCTAACACCCCAGAGGACAGGATCACACTTCAAAACGACCTTGACAGATTAGAGAACTGGGCCAAAACAAACAAGATGAATTTTAACAGGGAGAAATGTAAAGTATTGCACTTGGGCAAAAAAAGTGAGAGGCACAAATACAAGATGGGTGACACCTGGCTTGAGAGCAGTACATGTGAAAAGGATCTAGAAGTCTTGGTTGACCACAAACTTGACATGAGCCAACAGTGTGACGCGGCAGCTAAAAAAGCCAATGCAATTCTGGGCTGCATCAATAGGAGTATAGCATCTAGATCAAGGGAAGTAATAGTGCCACTGTATTCTGCTCTGGTCAGACCTCACCTGGAGTACTGTGTCCAGTTCTGGGCACCACAGTTCAAGAAGGACACTGACAAACTGGAACGTGTCCAGAGGAGGGCAACCAAAATGGTCAAAGGCCTGGAAACGATGCCTTATGAGGAACGGCTAAGGGAGCTGGGCAGGTTTAGCCTGGAGAAGAGGAGGTGAAGGGGTGATATGATAGCCATGTTCAAATATATAAAAGGATGTCACATAGAGGAGGGAGAAAGGTTGTTTTCTGCTGCTCCAGAGAAGCGGACACGGAGCAATGGATCCAAACTACAAGAAAGAAGATTCCACCTAAACATTAGGAAGAACTTCCTGACAGTAAGAGCTGTTGGACAGTGGAATTTGCTGCCAAGGAGTGTGGTGGAGTCTCCTTCTTTGGAGGTCTTTAAGCAGAGGCTTGACAACCATATGTCAGGAGTGCTCTGATGGTGTTTCCTGCTTGGCAGGGGGTTGGACTCGATGGCCCTTGTGGTCTCTTCCAACTCTATGATTCTATGATTCTATGATTCTAGGACTGCTACCCTAGAAAGAAATGCCTAAGGATAATGTGCAGGCCTAGCTCAATAAACAGGCACCACCCATCCTATACATTTAAAACAGTATCATACCCTCCAAGTGTCCCTATATTTCAGGGACAGCAGTTCTCCTCCTGCCATTGGTTCTTGATCCATAAAGAGCTTCATGCGCCTGTAAGAGAAGGAAAAGCTCACTTCAGGTTCTCCAAGTGTCCCTATTTTCTTGGGGCATCCCAGATTTACAGAAGCTGTCTTGGTTTCTGATTTGATCCCGGAATGTCCCACTTTTCTTTAGGACATCCCTATTTTTATTGGAGAAATGTTGGCGGGTATGGAGTTATGTGACCCCCGAGCCAAGGAGATAAATAACTATACAACCTTCAGAAGACATCTGAAGGCAGCCCTGTATAGGGAAGTTTTTAAATGTTTGATATTTTATCATGTTTTTCTTTATGTTGGAAGCTGCCCAGAATGGCTGGGGCAACCCACTCTGATGGGTGGGGTATAAATAATAAAATCATTACAGTGGTACCTCAGGTTAAGTACTTAAAGGGTGATGAGACAAACTCTAATCTCTCCTTGAAATATTTGCACTAATATAAAAAGCCCTATACAGTGGTACCTCGGGTTAAGTACTTAATCTGTTCCGGAGGTCCGTACTTAACCTGAAACTGTTCTTAACCTGAAGCACCAATTTAGCTAATGGGGCCTCCTGCTGCTGCGGCGGCGCCGGAGCACGATTTCTGTTCTCGTCCTGAAGCAAAGTTCTGAAGCACTATTTCTGGGTTAGCAGAGTGTGTAACCTGAAGCGTATGTAACCCGAGGTACCACTGTATTATTATTATTATTATTATTATTATTATTATTATTATTATTATTATTGAATAGGCTGTCCCTATTTTCATCAGAGAAATGTTGGAGGTTACTTCATTTCTGTATAATGGGTTCTGTACTCAGATCATAGTGGAAAATCGGTAGGAAACTACTGAATTATCTGAAGTAAATCACTCTTGAGCTTTACCATGTAATTTTTAATAATAAAATAGTAAAGCATCTTTTAAAAGGTAAAGGGACCCCTGACCATTAAGTCCAGTCGCAGACGACTCTGGGGTTGTGGTGCTCATCTCGCTTTATTGGCCGAGGGAGCCGGTGTACAGGTCATGTGGCCAGCATGATTAAGCCACTTCTGGCGAACCAGAGCAGCGCACGGAAACACCGTTTTCCCTCCTGCCGGAGCGGTACCTATTTATCTACTTGCACTTTAATGTGCTTTCGAACTGCTAGGTTGGCAGGAGCAGGGACCGAGCAACGGGAGCTCACCCCGTTGCGGGGATTCGAACCGCCGACCTTCTGATCGGCAAGCCCTAAGCTCTGTGGTTTAACCCACAGCGCCAACCACATCCCTTCTAAAAGCATCTTTACACAAGGCCAAATTGGACAGCTTGAGAGGGGTGGTTTGTACTAACAAAATAACAATAATCAGAAAAGGAATAGCCTTTCGTGGGAACAGGCATCCTTTGCCATGCCTGATATATAGCAGTGACTCCCAAGCAACTTTCATTTGATTTGGCTGTTCTAATCTGCTGCTTCTGGAGATTAATTTTTGATGGATCGTTCTGTAACACAGCAATGTAAGTTACCATCAGGCAATGTCTGCAGTAAAGAATGTTGCATGGGGATCCTTAATTAAAACCAAAGAATTAAATCCACTGTAGCAGCCGTAGAATGAGCACTTTTATTATGATTTTAAGATAGGGTTGACCATATTTCCAAAAGTAAAAACCAGGACCCCCCAAAAAGTTGTTCAGCTTTCTTTTTTTTAGGGAGACCCCCAAATTTTCTCTTTCTCTCTTCTCTTCCTTTTTTATTTTTTTCCTCGGTTTGTTTCTTACTTCTCTTCTTTAGATTAGTTCAGTTTTTACTGCATTTTACGCTGAAAAATCCCAATAAAAAGTAATTATATAAAAAAGACTTTGCCTCGGCTGTGCACTCACAAGGCAGCTCTGGACAGACCATATAGGTGTATATAATGAATAAAATTGTATCATAGTGACCTGATTTTCAGGATTATTCTGAGAACAAACAAGATCCATTGCAACCCATGAGATGAGGAACTTGCTCATTTGTTTCAGTGTCAGGGACAGCTCTGACCACATAATACAGACATCTTGTCTTTATCAGATTCTGACAGATTTTCTTTTTTCTTTTTAACTTTTTTATTCAGTTTTACAATTTACATTTAAATTCAAACAGTAATCATAATCATGAACATTCAGAATTCCCTGAACCCTTAGACTTCCTTCACCCCTACATGGGTTCTATTGTCAATCCTTTTCTAATGCATCATATAGTTTCTCGTTTTTTTCTTAAAAATCCATTTTTTACCTCAGTTCTTGTTACATTACAAATGTTGCTATAATCCGGCCAAAGTTTTTAGTTGTTTGCAGTGTTCTCTTAGGTAACTTGTAATTTCCCCCCCATTCCTTGTTAAAGCTTCTATCTTCTTGGTTTCTAATTTTTCCAGTCATTTTTGCCATTTCGGTGTAGTCCATCATCCTTATCGGGACTTTGTCTTCTTTCCATCTCTGGGCCAGATGGAGATGGATTCTGACAAATTTTCTGGCAATTTTTCTGGCATATATTTAATGTAAAAAATCCAGTGTTATGTACTGAGTTGAATAGGATCCAAATTGCAGCAGTCTGTTTGGTCCTAGAACAATAGGATCCAGAATGCAGCAGTCTGATTGGTCCGCAGGAGCCACCCAATCCAGCTCAAGGTGGAAGTGAATCCGCAACCTGATTGGCCTACAGGAGAATCCCGGAATTAGCCAATCACGTGGGGCCTATTGTGTAAATAATGTATATAAAGCAGATATTTTGGGGGGACTTCCATTCCTCCTCACTACTATGAGCTGAATAAAGAGCATGAAATCCACACTCGACTCTGAGTATATTTCATCCAGCAAATCCTCAGCTTACTGGATTTTAAAACACTGCAGAAACCCTATTGCAGAATAAATAAATTCAATAGATGTGTGTGTGTGTGTGTGTGTGTGTGTGTGTGAGAGAGAGAGAGAGAGAGAGAGAGCACAATCCTTAGTAAAGAATAGCAATGTTAACAACTTCAAACATGTCCCTGTTTTTACCTGTGAAATGTTGAAAGGTACGTAACCAGAGACAGTAAAAAACTTGACCTGAGTTGCCACACAGGGAAGCCCAGACCTAGCCAATGATTATCGCCACAAGCCTTTCCTTGTGTACAGCGGCCGCAATATTTCAAATTATAGCTTGCCCCTAACTCCCTGAATCACTGAGATGCTGGATGTAATTATGCAGTGACTGTCCGAAAGACTTGTGCTTAGACATATTAAATTCCTCTTGTTTTTGCGAATGCTGAAAAAAACATTAAGAGTTCTCTGTCTGCAGGCACATTGCACCACTGATAAAATTCCACAGTTCTGCTTTCCTTGCCAAATACATTAAATTCCTGAAATATTTATTGAGTGGTTTGTCAAGAAAGCGCAGCACTTTCAGTTCTTATTAACTGCATACAAATCCATCTCAGATTTTTCCTCAAGCTTCAGAAATAGTCTTTGGGCATAGTCACACGTCGGATGAAATAGCAGTCAGAATGCTGGATAGGCTCCTAATATATGGCTCAATCTTATTCCCACTCTTTAATCAGTAACAGTCACCCATGTCTATTCTCTAGCATTTATTAATTTGGTAGCCCCCGAATCAACATGACATCATGTTATTAGCATAAGCCACTCTTTTTGTTATTCATTCATGTAACTCGAATTGTAAGAAACTACTATTGATTTTGGAAATGTCTGTTCTCAGTGTGTTCTCGAGGGAATTGTCACCCAGTTTGGCACGATGGACAAACCAGTTTGGGTCCATTTCTGGATTCTGTCGGACTCCATTTGAATCAAGACAGAAAAACATGCCAAATCACGACAATGCAGAAGCCATTGCGCAATTCGGCATAATAGTTACCAAGAGTGAATATTTGTTTTTTAAATATATATATATATATCATTTTAATTAATTTTTCTAATTTTTAAATCCCCTTCATGGATCACTGCCTTGCCGTTGCGAAGGGGCTTGAATAACTCAGAGAAGCTATGAGCTATGCCGTGCAGGGCCACCCAAGATGGACAGGTCATAGTGGAGAGTTTTGACTCTCCACTTGGGCTCCATGATCACTGCAGATGGTGACAGCAGTCACGAAATTAAAAGACGCCTGCTCCTTGGGAGAAAGGCGATGGCAAACCTAGACAGTATCTTAAAAAGCAGAGACATCACCTTGCCAACAAAGGTTCGTATAGTTAAAGCCATGGTTTTCCCAGTAGTGATGTATGGAAGTGAGAGCTGGACCATAAAGAAGGCTGACCGCCGAAGAATTGATGCTTTTGAATTATGGTGCTGGAGGAGACTCTTGAGAGTCCCATGGACTGCAAGAAGATCAAACGCATCCATTCTTAAGGAAATCAGCCCTGAGTGCTCACTGGAAGGACAGATTGTGAAGCTGTGGCTCCAATACTTTGGCCACCTCATGAGAAGAGAAGACTCCCTGGAAAAGACCCTGATGTTGGGAAAGATTGAGGGCACAAGGAGAAGGGGACGACAGAGGACAAGATGGTTGGACAGTGTTCTCGAAGCTACAAACATGAGTCTGACCAAACTGCGGGAGGCAGTGGAAGACAGGAGTGCCTGGCGTGCTCTGGTCCATGGGGTCACAAAGAGTCGGACACGACTAAACGACTAAACAACAACAATTTTAAAATTTTCTAAAATATTCATTTAAACAACCTTAAATCAGTGACTTCCCTTCTTCTCATTCCTTGGTTCATTTTGCACACCATACACTCCCGCATATTTCACATGAAAACTTTTTATCCTAGGCCAAAAAATCAGCCCTCGACACCTTAACCCATGTGGTCACAATTTTTTCGAGAAAATTCCTAACCCGCGGGGTCACAATTTCACGAAAAATCTGACGTTATCCAATTCACTCAAATATGGTGCCAAACACTTGCAAATTCTTCCCTGAAAGGTTTGGGGGTTGAAACAGAAGGGTTTTAATCATAGGCCAAAAAATCAGCCCTCGACACCTTAATCCATTCAGTTACAATTTCTTCCAAAAAAAATCCCTAACCTGCAGGGTCACAATTTCACCAAAAATTTGATGTTATCCAATTCACTCAAAAATGGTGCCAAACTCTCCCCTGCAAGTTTTGGTGGTGCAACAAGAACGTTTTATCATAGACCAAAAAAACCAGCCCTCAGTGCCTAACCTGCAGAGAAACATTTTTTCGATAGAATCCCTAACCCGCAGTGTCACAATTTCACCCAAAATCTGACGTTATCCAATTCATTCAAAAATGGTACCAAACTGTTGCAAATTCTCCCCTGCAAAGTTTGTGGGTCGAAAAAGAAGGGTCTTTAACCATTCAGTAATCCATTGTTACATCCATCAAAATTTATTTATACTGTTGAATTTATCTTATTGCTATCAGCATTTTTAAATGAAAACAATTTTCTTTTCTTTTTTTTATAAGATATTTATTAAGATTTTCAAAATATTACAAAATAGAAAAAGAAGAAAAGAAAAATACAAAATAAAAATAGTTAAAAACAATTCAGTCTTTCAATCACTTATCTTTCATTTGCTTGTTTCCCGGACCTCCTCATACCTCCCTTTTTTTGTATTCCAGTTCAGTTTGTTGGTTCAGCAAATCCTTACCCTCTTTATTTGTCCTAATCTTTGGTCTTAAAATAGTAACATTAGATTTTTACCTCTTAACAACCCATTTTTCATATTCCCTTAAAGCATTACAGCTGGAAACCACTTAATTTCTATCCAACATCGTTCTAACATTCATTAATTTTACAATATTTCTGTAGATAGTCTTTGAACTTCTTCCAATCTTCTTCCACCGACTAAATGAAAACAATTTTCACCCATATATTCAGTAAACATTTTCCAATCTTCTCAAAATGTATGTTCTTCTTTTTCTCTTATTGTACAGTTGTACCTCAGGTTAAGTACTTAATTCGTTCCGAGGTCCATTCTTAACCTGAAACTGTTCTTAACCAGAAGCACCACTTTAGCTAATGGGGCCTCCTGCTGCTGCCGTTTGGGAACTGTTGGACACTGCTTTGATCAAAGATGGTGGGCCAAACCATTCCAAACTGCACAGACTGGCACACTTTGCACACTTTGGCACATGGTTCCTAGAATGGAGAAGTGCTTTTTGGTCTATACTTGATACTGTGGAAGACGGCGAACCCAAGTCCTTCCAAGATGAATGAATATTGTGTATGTGACAATGGGTGGGGGGGGGGGGGAGGAGCGAATTTCAATAAGATTTAAGTGCAAATGGCCTCACACAAGCTGATAACCATATTTCTTTGTGCATCTCTTCATTTTTCTCATTTCTGTCTAATCAGGAAGGAGCAGATGTTTCACAACCTTGAAGTGGCTCTGAGCTGATAGATTGATACAGAGTGAAGCTTGTTTCTTTCACAATTCCACTGGGCACCATTTTGAATCAGGATAGTGGAGTAAACCATTACAAACGCCACTGATTTAGACATGCATGCAGATACTGTTGCCCAGTTTTGCGTAATGGTTCCTGTTGAGAGTAGCTGGTGAGCGGAGGGTGCAATCCTGCAGGCTGCAGGGTCCTACTTCAACAACATGTTAACCTGTAGGGAACCCTCAGGGGGAATCAGATCCCAGCAGGAATGAAATTGGGGTGGTCAAGACTGCAGCGACACCAAGACAAGAACAGGAAATGTAACCCCCCGACTGGCTGGGTGGAAAACCGACTTGGAAATAGAATTCTTCCATCCCTGGTTGAAAATGATACCTTTTAAGCTGAGATCCTTCAGAGAGAGAGAGAGAGAGCAAGAGAGCTTATTTTTAAATACTGGAAGCTGGTTTTCCCCTGAATCGATTCTCTCTGTTTTTGCATGTTCAGACCCAGAGACCTCCCCCCTAAATAAAGACACATTTGACTCAAATTTTAGTTTTGGTTTTTGGCAGAATTTAGGCTACAACTTTATTGATTACAGAAAAGTGAGTGGTTGCATAGGCTCTGGTTCGACTAGCTCCCTGCACCTTTGCAGGTAGTGCTGACCCAGGGCACCAGCATAGGTCAGCCAAGCATGAATACCTGAGGTAGGTGAAAAGCCCAGGAACAGACTCTGTTCACTCCCCAGATGCTCCCCTGGATTCAGGCACGGGCACAACCCCCTTTCAGGGGTTGGCCAAACTAGGTTGAGTCCCTGGATTCCTTTAACGGAATACCCTTCACATAGGGAAGGCGAGTCCATTTTCCCATCCCTATCACATGAACCAGTGCCTATCCGCAACCTTACAAGTTTTGACGGTTTGCTATGCGGCAGGCGAAACCCAAATGGCAACAGCCAATCAGCCAAGTGGGGAAAATTCCTGCTGTGCCCCTGTCTCAGCGACAGACAACACACAACAGCATAGCAAGGTCAATCGCAACAAGCCCTGAAAGTAGGGAGAGGTGGGCGGGTGTTCCGATGCACGAGCCAAAAGAGGGTCACATGCAAAAGTATATATAGGTCCCTCAATCCGTTTAGACTGCACCCCATTGGCCATATTAAACCCAGCAACGAGGGACCTACCAATCGGGTGTTGTGACTGTCCAATAAACCCACCCACAACTGGGAGGTCAGTCTCCAGGTCTCACTGCAACACGTGCCCTCTTTTAGGGAGGACACAATTTTCCAAGCTTAGTTCATTTTTGTTGTTCTTGTTGCTAACATAATGCTTGTCTTGTTTTGCCTGTTTCTGCTCAGAGCCCCTTGAGATCCACATGGTACTGGAAGAGGAAAAATTCCTTATAGCCTAGTTAGCATATCTTCTTAGTTGCTTAGTTTTTCTCTCTACTTTGCCACTGGAGAGCTTGTGTATAGAACAAAGCTAAAGTACGGTATTTGCAATATGCTCTGAGCCTTTTGTTGTTCTGTTCTTAAAGAAGAAGCAGATTAAGCCAGATCTTAAGCAAACAGGGCATGTAATTTCTTATTAAAATGGTGGTGTGCGTATTTCAGCCTTATAAAAATCACGTGCCTATGACTAATAAGAAAAATCTATATATTTTGGGGTTGCCATATTTCCAAAAGTGAAAAGGGTTTTTTGTTGAGTTTTTTTTGGCAAAATCACAAAAAAACCTGACTTCTTGAGCTACAGTGGTACCTCGGGTTAAGTACTTAATTTGTTCCGGAGGTCCGTTCTTAACCTGAAACTGTTCTTAACCTGAAGCACCACTTTAGCTAATGGGGCCTCCTGCTGCCACCGCGCTGC
This sequence comes from Podarcis pityusensis, assembly GCF_964106645.2. Classification (NCBI taxonomy): domain Eukaryota; kingdom Metazoa; phylum Chordata; class Lepidosauria; order Squamata; family Lacertidae; genus Podarcis; species Podarcis pityusensis. The sequence goes on from NC_138026.1 coordinate 16,546,778, forward strand.
CGGAGGCCAATTTCTGTTCTTATCCTGAAGCAAAGTTCTTAACCTGAAGCACTATTTCTGGGTTAGCGGAGTCTGTAACCTGAAGCGTATGTAAACTGAAGCGTATGTAACCCGAGGTACCACTGTATTCTTAAGGGAAATCGGCAGAAACTACATTGCCAACATAGGTTGCCCTATGTCCAGATTTTCTTGGACATTTTGCCGATTTCCACTCGGACACTGCATCTGACTGCGGTATTCCGGGTACGTTCAGAAAATTGCAGACATATGGCAACCCAAATGTATTTGGATTTCAGAGGCAGAGTTAAGCACAAACCTATGTCAACTGGAGGAGATACAGCAAAATCAGGACTCCTAAAATTATTTTACAAGGCACATCATCTCTTTCCGAGCTGTTTTCCTGTGGCTTAAAACAGATCATGGCTGAAGGTAGCCCAGTGCCTGCTGAAAACTATAAAGCATTTTTATTGTGCTCATGACTTTCTGAGACGCAAACCTCAGACTCCCTCAAACATGCTTTAAAAAAATAAGAAGTAGAAGAGAGACCTAAATGTTTCCAAACAAGGACAATGGCCCAGAAGGACCTGCAAATCACGGTGTAGGATGATCCTTTGCTTTTTATGTAATGAAATAGAAATTCAGTATGTATGACCTGAGGCAGTTTTCTGTTATGTAACCTTCTCACAACTTGCCAGATGCTTCCAGAGGAATTTCTCTTTTGCTTAGTATCAGCAAGGAATTGTTCTATTGCTCACTCAGTGCAGTCACAGATCATCAAGTCAACATCTGGTTAAATGTCCCCAAACTAGCATATTGATTCAGGTTACAAGGAACAATGTGAAAACACCTTTCTCTAAAGCCACACTGGTTTAAATTGTTGTTCATGAATTCCAAAATCCATAACGGTTTTTAAAAAAATACCTCGGCAGCCACCACACCAGACGCAATTTCCTCCTCGTATATCTCTACCCTGTGGAAAAATCACATGTACCTTGTGCGTAGACAAGAAGAAGCTTTTGAAGAGGCAATCTGTATTTTAAACCGAACAGCTACTTGCTTCTTCAAAGGCGCAGCTGCATGTAGATATAATTCTAAACCAGGCTTTCCCAAACTTGGGTTTCTAGCTGTGTTTGAGCCACTGGTCCTGCAAGCTAGGGATAATGGGAATTGTAGTCCAAAAAACACACACGGAGACTCGAGTTTGGGAAACTCTGTGCTCAAACCCTGGTAAAACATTGTGTAAACACACTATGGTGACATTGGGCTCACACGCTCCCTTCCTTTTGCCATCTTCTTCTTGTGTGAGAAGAGATTAAAAGGTGAAATGCTTCTGGGAGATGATATATAATGAGTTGAAAAAAAATGTTGAAATATACATTTATAAAGAAACCAGAAGCATTTCTCTTGGGTATTTTTGGAAATGATATAAATAGAAAGGAATGTAAGCTTTTTCTATATGCAGTAACAGCAGCAAGAATACTATTGGCCCAAAAATGGAAGCAAGAAGAATTACCAATGATGGAAGAATGGAGGATGAAATTACTGGACTATGCGGAACTTGATAAACTAACGGGAAGGATCCGAAACTGGCGGGACCAGAAGTTTACCGAGGACTGGAGTAAATTTACGGATTATTTGAAAAGCATTTGTGACAACCAGACGACTTTTGTAGGTTTGCAAGAAGTTCTGTGAGGAATAATATTAGAAATATTGCAAAAATGGAGAAGGAGACGTGATATGTTAAGAGATGTAAAAGCAATATTAGGAAATGCGTAAGAAGTGATTAAGACAGAGGATTATCAGAGGTGCTGATGGAAGTCCAATAAGAATGTATTTGTGATAAATTGTGTGGTATGTTTTATAATTTTGTATGTTAAAAACCATAAAAATATTTTTTTTAAAAAAAAAGAAAAAAGAGAAGAGATTAAAATCTCTAGGGGGGCGGTTTGTAACAAACAGCCATTTTCAGTTTCATCCAAATATAAGAAACTGTGGTTTGAGCATATGACGGTTGCTTGGCAATATCAAATCCTGGTTCAGTAAGCCGGTTTGTGAACCCAGCAGGATTTGTACAAACCATCATTTCCTGGATTCAAATGAAACAGGGCACTGCAGTTTGATGCAAACTGTGACTAGGAGCTTTCAATCTCCTTCATGTGCAAAGGTAGGGCTGTCATTCATCCTGATTATCCAGGACAGGTCCTGGAATCTGCCTGCGAAAATGGCGTCATGGATTATTTTTCGGAAATTGGGCAAATGTCCTGGATTTAACTGGTTAAATCATGCTGAAAATACCGAAAAACACATGCTATCAATTTCTTCCATTGCCTCAGACTTTTTAAAAATAACGACAGTCCACAAAACAGCAGGAATTCTTCTGATGGGGATAACGTTACAGAATTTGGTAATATGTGCTTATTATGTTGTGACTCTTATTCTCACATCTCATGTTACATTTCCCCACAGATACTATAATTCTTTAAATTTTGCTAACATTTTTAAAATTTCCTGAAATCACTGGAGGGGGGAATATTCCTGTTTCTTTACAAGAAAGGCCATTGAAAACCCTTCATTTATACTTGTTGTACCAAAAACAATAAGCCATGAAAGAGATAATTATGTTGTTGATTGCTTATGAAAAAGGAACATTAATTTCCCTTAGTTTCAGCATGTTCACAGTTTGTTCATAATGTGTTTTTTCCTCATTAATATTGGAAAAAGCCATTTGCTACAGGCTGAGAGATGAAGTGAAACACATCAGAATTTAAAACCTGCAATGTTTGTAAATCAGATCCTGATATATTATTGCCATTTGTCATTGTTAAGTCTCCATTTTCTCCCTGAACTAAATGCAAACTTTGTACCGTGTTTGTGTGCAAACGAAATGCTGCCAAATAATCTTACTTCATAGGAACAAAGTATTTTTTCTATTACATTTAATTACAAAAATAAGAATCATAGATATCAGATGCGGCCAACCTATTTCACAAGATCAATTTCATTTGATTTCATTTTTACAGCGGAGGCAAATGTTTCAAGCAATACCTAACTTTAATTTTAATCTTTTCAGCTCTTTTTTTGCAACATGCCAAGACTTTCAGTGCGACGCCCTAATCCAATGCTCCCTAGTTTCCATGAATATGGCACTTTGTAGGGCAATTGCATCACAGAACCAAGGAGCTGCCATTATTATTCACAGCACAATGAATGCAATGTCATATTGGTAAGTGAGGTCTGGAGAGTGGCAACACCAGGGAAGACACAAGAACTTCCCACACTGGATGAATGGCAGATGAAACTTATGGACTATATGGAATTGGCGGAAATGACTGGTAGAATCCGTGACCAGGGAGAAGAGTCGATGGAGGAAGACTGGAAGAAATTCAAAGACTATCTTCAGAAACACTGCAAAATTAAGGAATGTTAGAGTGATGTTGGACTGAAAATAAGTGGTTTCCAGCTGCACAGGTTAAAGTTAAGGATAGATTAAGATTAAAGATTAAGATTAAAGAAGTTTAAAGAAATTTGATATTAAAAGGGAAAACTTTAAAGTTACAGGATATTAAGACCAAGGATTAGGTTTAAAAAAGTTGAAGTTATATATTTTAACATTTTATTAAATTAAAGATTGGGATTAAAAAAGTGGAAAAGAAACTGCTGGATAAATAAATGTGGATTGGAATACAAAAGAGGGAGGTATGAGGAAGTCCAGAAAATAAGTAACTTAAAATTGGAAATGGAAAAGAGAGTTTGTTATTAATTGTTTTGTGTTTATATTGTTAAGTTTTGTATTGTTTTTTTGTGTGTGTTGTTTTTCTTTTTTGTTTGTTTAAAACTTTAATAAAAAATTATTATATAAAAAAAAGAAAAAGAGAGTGGCAACACCAGAGGTTTGGAGGGTGGCAACACGAGAACGGGCCTTCTCTGCAGTGGCTCCCCATCTGTGGAATGCTCTCCCCAGGAACGTTTGCCTGGTGCCTTCATTGTACACCTTTAGATGCCAGGCAAAAATGTTCCTTTTTAAACAGGCCTTTGGTCAATCTGATTGACATCCAATGTCCTTTTAAAATGTGCTGGGGGGTGTTATTGGGTTGTTTTTGTTTTTATTACGTGTTTTGTATTTTTATATTGTGATCTTATCCTGTGAACTGCCCTGAAACCTGTGGGTATAGGGCAGTATACAAATTTAATTAATAACAACAATAATAATTTTAGATGGCTGTAACTTGCCCTGGGACCTGCTGATGAAGGAGGGTATTAACATGAATTAACAACCAGGAGGTGATCTCTAGTTTTCCACTGTTCTGCAATATAGGACAACACTGAAAAGAAGGAGAGGGCTGCTGTTGATCTGCAATGGAGCACTTTGTGAATTTTCAAACACAGGGGGCCCTTTTCATAGCCTTTTCGTTTGTGGCAGTTGCACCAGAGAGGCAGAGAGGCAGATTAGATAGATTAGATTAGATAGACTAGATAGCTAAGGCTCAGTAGGTGCAGGAACAATGGAAGCTTGAATATAAAGGGATAGTTTTCATTTTACATACTGTACTTGTAAAAAGCTGAACATAGTAGTGTCAGTTGAGAGCAGTGTCAGTTGAGTGCTGGTGGTTGCTAGGTTGCGGAAGTCCTTGTGACACGCCCTTCATTGTGACACCTCCCTCTGCTGGCTCCTTGGTCACTAGGGCTCTAGAGGCATAGCCATCTCCTTTGGTTTGATCATTCAGCGAGTGAGAGAGAAAGTGGACGGAGATGTAAGTAGACTTTCTCATCAGCATCTGCATTCTGTGCTGGTAATGCTCCATGGCAGTCTTAGGGAACATTTAAAAGATTTAGATCAGGAATAATTTAAATGCTTCAGCCAGCCCTTCTGGGCATCTTTATGACTCCACCCACTGTTTTGTAGCAGTGAAGGGAAGTGACTGTGGATTCTGCTTACACTTTCAGAAAAGGAAAACTAATAAGATGTCACGCCTTGGAAAAGGGCGTTCTTTTTCGGCTAGTGACACAGTAGTCACTTGATAACTCACCATGGGAGCATTAAGCATGCCCTCTGGAAAAGGTAATATCTTGCATTGTCTTCCTCTCCTTCCTGCTTCCCAAGGCCCATCTTTCAAAGGACAGCCAAGGTACAAAACCCTTCAGCATGCTGATGTTCCTTCCATAGTAATATTAGTATTTGGTATTTGATGTTTCCCTTTTAAACCTCCCTTCTCCACATTAAGCAAACCTACCTCTTTCAATGAGATGATGAGAATTGTCTTATAATATCCAGAGGGTGCTATTCTGGCTACAGTATTCAAGCACTCTCTTCACAGGACACGCATTATGATACGCCTAGGAAAGTGAATCCATCTTGAGCTTTGAGTCGTGAATGTTCAAACCAGTTTAGGGATGTAGATCAGGAGAGGACTGTGAGTCCCATTTCTCACATTTTAACAGGCCTTCTCTGCAGTGGCTTCCCATCTGTGGAATGCTCTCCCCAGGGACGTTTGCCTGGCACCTTCATTATACACATTTAGGCACCAGGCAAAAACGTTCCTTTTTAACCAGGCCTTTGGTTGACCTGATCAACATCCCATACCCTTTTAAAATGTGGTTTTTTGGGGGGAGGTTATTGGGTTACTGCTTTTGGTTTGATTTAATATGTTGTGGTCTTGTTGTGAACCACCCTGAGACCTCCGGGTATAGGGTGGTGTATAAGTTGAATAAATAATAAAAAACAATAAGTGCGAATGATTGTAGTAATGGCATGGAGAATGTGTCAAGATTTTTGAGTGATACTATGAAGTTACGTATCTTTGTACCTCAGGATGTCTGGACAGTTTTATCTAAAGTATCTCCTACTATGTTGTGATTGGATCCATGTATATGATGCACTTTTATGGCAAAAAAGGAGATAGATAGATACAGTGGTACCTCAGGTTAAGTACTTAATTGGTTCTGGAGGTCCGTTCTTAACCTGAAACTGTTCTTAACCTGAAGCACCACTGTCAGGGAACTGACATCGGAGCGAGAGGCGAAGGGGAGGCTCCTAGATGATGCTGGCGAAGGACCCAGCAGCAGGGGGAGAAACTGCTCAGTAGAGGGGGAAGCATTTAAGCGCAACACCAGGGATAAAGGGAGGCAGATGGGGGAATCGGAGAGAGGGCTCCAGGACTGGAATTCAGTGAGGAGGGGACAGGTCCTCCGCTACCCACGCCCTCCCTGCGCAGAAGACTCCCGCGCAGTGAGAGGAGGAGGAGACTGGGTGTCAAACAACTTTTATGTTGGAAGAGGTTCAAGAAACGCCCACTGACTGATTCTGCCAGCGACTGAGGCAGTCACCATGAGAAAGGGCTGTGCAGTCAGAAAGGTTTAACAAGGCAAATTAGCCTAGAGAGGCACCAGTTTACGCACGAGTAACTCATACTCATTACAACCACTTTAGTTAATGGGGCCTCCTGCTGCTGCCACACCACCGGAGCACGATTTCTGTTCTCATCCTGAAGCAAAGTTCTTAACCTGAAGCACTATTTCTGGGTTAGCGGAGTCTGTAACCTAAAGTGTATGTAACCTGAGGTACCACTGTAGATAGATAGATAGATAGATAGATAGATAGATAGATAGATAGATGTTGGTAGGTGGTTCCTGTGTCTGGGTAGATGGCCCATTATAGAACAAATTGCTTTGCCCTTGAAGAAGCAGGTGTTTAACCTGGGAGTTTTCTTGATCCAGCATTGGCACATAGGATACCAATAGCCTCATTGGTTAGGTAAAGGTAAACGGGCCCCTGACCATTAGGTCCAGTTGTGGCTGACTCTGGGGTTGCGGCGCTCAACTCGCTTTATTGGCCGAGGGAGCCAGCGTACAGCTTCTGGGTCATGTGGCCAGCATGACTAAGCCGCTTCTGGCGAACCAGAGCAGCACACGGCAACGCCGTTTACCTTCCCGCTGGAGTGGTACCTATTTATCTACTTGCACTTGACATGCTTTCGAACTGCTAGGTTGGTGGGAGCAGGGACCGAGCAATGAGAGCTCACCCCATTGCTGGGATTCGAACCGCCAAACTTCTGATCAGCAAGTCCTAGGGTCTGTGGTTTAACCCCAGCACCACCCATGTCCCTTGTTTTTCCTTAGGACAACCCTATTTTCATAGGAGAAAACTTAGAGAGTATGGAATTAAGTGACATTCAGGTTGAAGATGTAACTTTTAAGGCTGCCATATGTCAATTTCAGTGGTTTCCTTTAAAAGAAAAGCTCAACAAATTTGGCGTCTTAACAACTTTCGGGGTATCCTGGTTTTTATCCTAACCTGAGTAGAGCTATAAATGTTTTCTCCATTCCTCACTCCTCAGTCATGAAATAAGATTTACCAATGTAATTGTGTAGAAATGCAGTAGTAACTGAATCCTGCTATTGTTTAGCAGGTTTTTTTGTCTAATTAAATGGGTCTTTTTAAATCTTAGGGGACATAGAGCTTCTCCAGAAGCAGCTTATCATTTCAGGAAGGACATATATTGCTGAAATAGAAATTATCCCCTAGGGCCAGGTTTCCATTTAGTTGTTTGCTCCTAGATGTCACCTGAATAGGGGACATTTATTTTTCCCAGTCCTCTTCTTGCATATAGTGTAGGCCTCTATGGAAGTATGCTGCCGCTATGGAATTCAGGCTATCTCAAAATGTTTCTGTTCTGCAAAACAGATACAAACCCCAACCACAAGGCCAGTGTGGTGTGGTGGTTAAGAGCGGTAGACTCGTAATCTGGTGAACCGGGTTCGCGTCTCCGCTCCGCCACATGCAGCTGCTGGGTGACCTTGGGCCAGTCACACTTCTCTGAAGTCTCTCAGCCTCACTCACCTCACAGAGTGTTTGTTGTGGGGGAGGAAGGGAAAGGAGAATGTTAGCCGCTTTGAGACTCCTTAGGGTAGTGATAAAGTGGGATATCAAATCCAAACTCTTCTTCTACCACAGAAATGCAGTTGGCAAAATCAAGAAGCAGGGGTAGACTTAGTTGACATTTTGCAATATGGCGGCGCCCTGTGCGGAACCAAAATTTGGTGCCCCCAAATGGATCTTCTCAATTATGGATCTTCTCAATGTTGCGCCCCTTCAGCTCGGCAGCCTGCATGCGAGAACTGCCCTAAATCAGGCACTGCCAGAAGCCCTGAGTGCTGCTTTTATTGGATAAAGACCAAAGAATAAAAAATAATACATTTGGTCTGGCGGTACAATAGCACAAATGACATCAACACATCTGGGTTTCACTCACCTGCCCTGATCCAGAACACACTGCATTAATAGAATCATAGAGTTGTAGAGTTGGAAGGGACCCCAAGGTGTTAAATCTTGCGTTTCTGCAATACAAAGAACCACAGCAAAATTAAACTGTACCATGGAGCTACTCTGATGTGGTGGTTAAGACAGGAAAGCCTCAGCAAGCCACTGTCTGTCAGTTTCTTTCTTTCTTTCTTTTTTAATTTATTAACAACAATTTCAACATAACAAAATATCAAAACGTCTCATATTCATTATTTTCCCCTTCCCCCCCATCTCCCCATCAAACCCTCCCTCCCTCTCCCCCCAAGACTTCTCTCGGCTCCTCTCTCTGATTTCTCAACTCATATTGTTCTCTGCATACTGTAAAATTGTATAAATCCTTATATTATTTATCGACTATGCTAACAATCAATAAATTTGTGTATGTTTATTCAAAACCTGCCAAGGAGTCCAGTTCATTTTGTTGTCTTTTCAAGTAATTTGTAAAAAGTTCCCATTCGTCTTTGAAGTCACAGTTGTCCTTACCTCGCAATTTGTACAGTGGTACCTCAGGTTACATATGCTTGAGGTTACATACACTTCAGGTTACAGACTCCGCTAACCCAGAAATAGTGCTTCAGGTTAAGAACTTTGCTTCAGGATGAGAACAGAAATCGTGCTCCGACGGCGCAGCAGCAGCGGGAGTCCCCATTAGCTAAAGTGGTGCTTCAGGTTAAGAACAGTTTCAGGTTAAGTACAGACCTCTGGAACGAATTAAGTACTTAACCTGAGGTACCACTGTATGTCAATTTAGCCAGTTCTGCATAGTTCATCAATTTCTCTTGCCACTGTTCTTTTGTCGGGGTTTCCTCATTCTTCCATACTGTCTGCCAGTTTTACCTGTGAAGCAATATGAGTCAAATGTCACTGACCTACCTTTCAGGGCTGTTGTAAAGACAAAGTATGTGCAATAGAAATTCAGTACAGTCGTACCTTGGGTTATGAACTTAATTCGTTCCGGAGGTCCGTTCTCAACCCAAAACCGTTCTTAACCTGAGGTGCGCTTTTGCTAATGGGGCCTCCCGCTGCCAGTACGCTGCCGGCGCGCAATTTCTGTTCTCATCCTGGGGCAAAGTTGTAACCTGAGGCACTACTTCCGGGTTAGCAGAGTTTGTAACCCGAAACGTTTATATCCTGAGGTACCACTATATACATATTTGCTACGGATCACCCATGCTTTCTCCAGGTAAATTGCAAGCTGTGAACTGGGTTAGAATTGAGCACCATGACTTATATCTATGATGACGCGATCATTTAATTTGTGTTTCCTGAAACAGCATTTGAGGAATTCAGTGGCAGAATGGAGATATCTGTGACGATGCTGATGGATGTTTAAAATGTATGTGTATTTAAAGCAAACATTCATGGGGAAGTGGTTGGAAAAGAAGACAGATAGAGTGTTTCCTCCTTCAAAAAGAGCAAATTCAAACCGCTCCAGAATCTTGCTCCCTGCGCATCCTTTTTGTGGTAAAGATGTTCCTAATTATATATTTCCCCGTGCATTTTGTCTAGGAGATAAATTAAATCTTTGAGTAAGCAGATTTACATTTCTTTCCAGCGACAACTGTGATGATGGAAACAAAAGTGGCTAACAAATTCTCATCACAGCCATTCATCAGGAGCCCTTGCTAATTCCTATGCAGTTAATTGGCACACTTCTTTCCAATTTTGAGGTCTAGATGGGAGCATCCTAGACACACACGCCATACTGATCGACTCTGTGTAGCACTCCAATTCCTGGTGGTGACTCCTTTCTGGGGATAGGTGAATCTAGTTTCATTAACGTGTGACCCCTAAATTTTGGAGCCCCTATTGCCTCCCCCCCAGTTTGCATGTCAATTACCCAGTTTGAGGGGCAGTGCAAGACATGGGATTTGTGACACAAAATGGCACAAAACTGGCTCAAAACTTTGGCACCAGTTTGGAGTCAGTCGGGCAATGTTGTATTTTGAAGGTTCACTTTTGACCCCGGTTTGCTGTGCATTTTAAAATATGCAGCGGACACCTTTTTTGTATAATTTTTTTATTGTTTTTATATTTTACATTTTAGAATATTCATTTGAACAACCTTAAAATATCAGTGATTTCCCTTCTTCTCCGTCCATGGTTCATTTTTGCATGCCTTAGATCCCTGCATATTTTACATAAAGGAAACCATTCATTATTCCAGTTTTACATCCATCAACACTTATTTACACTGTTGAATTTATCTTAATGCTGCCAACGTTTTCAAATGTACACAGTTTCCACCCATATATTTAGTAAAAGTTTTCCAATCTTCTTTAAACGTATATTCTTCTTGTTCTCTTATTCTATAAGTTAAATCTGCGAGCTGTGTGTATTCCATCAGTTTAAGTTGCCATTCTTCTTTAGCTGGGACCTCACTCATTTTCCATTTTGGGGCTAACAAAACCCAAGCCGCAGTAATGGCATACATAAATAATGTTTTTTGACACCTGGGAATTTCCATCTGAATTATCCCCAACAGAAAGGTCTCTGGGGTTTTTGGGGAAAGTACATTAAAACATTTTTTCCAATTCATTATAAATCATTTTCCAATACTCTTTTACCCTACCTATCTATCTTTTACCTATCTACCACATATGATAGAACGTACCCTCAGCCTCATTGCATCTCCAGCACTTAACTGATTCAGTCTTATACATTTTAGCAAGTCTACTCGGAGCATGTTATTCCTGGAAAGAGAACTACCTGTAAGTCTTTCAAGGAATAACATGCTGTGAACTTCAAATCACTCTTCCATAATTTCCCCCAGAGATTGAAATCTATATTATGTCCTACATCTAATGCCCATTGTATCATGGAAGTGCTAACAAGCTCATCTTCTGTTTCCCATTCGAATAACAGATTGTACATTTTAGATAAGAGTTTTTCTTTGTTTTGTAAAAGTTCTTTTTCAAATCAAAAACTTTGGTCCAAAAAAACCATTTTCCTGTCTGTTTTAAACATTTCATATAACTGATGATTTTTAATACGTGTATCTCTTGATGCTGCCCCAGTCAGTGGATTGTCCATGGGTGAATTCACCTTTAGCGACTTAATACCCATGAAGAATCAATACATGTCAAAGCTATTGCATGCAGAACAAAAGGCTTGCATATAGATTTTGCAGGTAACATCTGCAAGCAGAAATGGTCAGAAATGTCAACTCCCATGTAGCTTCCTCAGGCTCTCATAAAAATGTGTCATTGTTCTATTTTGAAGCCATCTTAAGAGGAGCATAAATGACACTGATGAGAAAGAAATCTAGTGTTTGATTCTTGCAGTATTTCCCACATATTCAAGTAAGGCATGTTTACATGGTGAATGAGCCTACAAAATTCAGTTCCTCTATATTGTCCCTTCTGCCAGAAAGCCTTGGCCATATCACTTCTGTCAAACGCTAACAAGACCAGGGTTAAACAGTTCTTCTATCTCCAAAGAAGCAATCGTGCCTCAGTATGTTGAGAATGTTTTTCCTCTGAGCTCTTTGCCATCTGAACTGCCAAAGGCCAATGCGGCAGTTTCAGAACTGCTTTATAAGCAGAGATGGAGCTCCTGGCCTATTAAAGCAAATGGTTTAATGTTACTGTTACAGTGCAGGCGGCTTGCTTTTCGCTGTTAAAAAGTCCCGCTGTGGGTCTCTCTGAAGGCAGCTTCATTTCACTGAAACATAAACTAACATTGGCATGTGCTCTTGTGGGAAAAGGATGGCCGAGATTTACACTCCTTTCTCGCTAAGCGTATCCAGCTCTTCCTTCCTTGCTGGCTTCCTTCCTAACAGGGGATCAAATATTTATTACCTATAACAGTTTGGAACGCCTCTTCGCATTTTCGCCAAGGTGCTTCGAGAAATCCTCGGTTTCTATTTTGCAAAGCGAGAAACTCAGAAATAAACGAATCTCTGACAGATAGAATCAGATGAAAGAGGAACGTTATGGCTTCATCATCAGGCAATGTTTTCTCCCCCCATCTCCACTTCTACCTGCTCCTTTTTTCGCCATCTGGCTTGATGATGAATTGTAGACAATTTGAAAGCTTTGCCAGCTATTTTGCAACATCTTGGGTGGCCTACTCAAAATACTGACCTAGAAAAGGCTTCTTTATCCACCCTGGAACACCTATCCAGTTGGAAATGATACTGATTTTTTTTTATCCTGTGTGTGTGTTTTTGTGTGTGTGTGTGTGTGTGTGTTCCTAGGGTTGCCACACGTCCAGACTTTCCCAGACATATCCGGAATACTGCAGCTGCAAGCAGTGTCCGGGTGGAAATCGGCGGAACGTCCGAGAAAATCCGGGCGTATAGCAGCCCATGTCGCCAGTGTTGCTTCTGCCGATGGCTCAAAAATGTCTAACTTCTTTGCTCAACACCTTTGGCAAAAACTAGCAAAAGATCAACAACTTTTCCGTTCAGATTTTCACTTTTTGAAATATGGCAACCTGGCAACCCTGGTGTGTTCCTGTCCTCAGATTTCCTTTCCTTGTCTCTGATCTGCATGCATTCATGACGGTTCATGTCACTTTTCTCAAGGGATGATAGGAGAATTCTGTATTTGCGGATTCCAGTATGAATTGACCTGATGAGCACCTCCCAGACTAAGCTGTGGATTCAGCAGCAGTTGGTGGGGCAAGCACATATGGGGCAGCAGTACTCACCTGCCTTCTGAACGCATAGCGTTGCTGCCTTTTCCTGAGAGAGTGTGAGATAGATAGATAGGTGATAGATAGGTAGATAGATAGATAGATGATAGTTAGTTAGTTAGTTAGTTAGTTAGTTAGTTAGTTAGATGATAGATGATAGATACAGTGGTACCTCGGGTTAAAAACTTAATTCGTTCTGGAGGCCTGTTCTTAACCTGAAACTGTTCTTCACCTGAGGTACCACTTCAGCTAATGGGGCCTCCTGCTGTCGCCGCACGATTTCTGTTCTCATCCTGAAGCAAAGTTCTTAACCCGAGGTACTATTTCTGGGTTAGCGGAGTCTGTAACCTGAAGCGTCTGTAACCCGAGGTACCACTCTATAGAGAGATAGAGAGATAGATGAGAGAGAGAGAGAGAGAGAGAGAGAGAGAGAGAGAGAGAGAGAGATGAATATATTTCCAATGACATGGGTTTCTGACATCAACAATTTGGTCCAAGGAAGACAAATGAAAAATCTGGCCAAAGTTGTTGAGATCTTCTGGGGAACATGTCCCCCTCCCCCCGCCAAAAAAAAAAAAAAAAAAAAAGAACTTTGGGGGCTTTTCTAGGCTTTTAAAGCATTTTTTTAAAAAAATCACCCTACTTGCCACATGTCCAGTTTTCTCCAGACAGTTTTCGGCAAAAATCTTCCCAGGGCGCCATTTTGCTGCCCGATTCCCAGATGTGTCCAGGAAAACCCGGATGTATGACAGCCCTACAAATGCCACAGCTATTCTGATGCTCATAAAGTAATGTCAGAAGACCTTTTAGGCACCCTGCTCTGGATTGTGGCCAGAAATCTGAACCTGGGCGCAGAATGCAGCCTATGGAACAGGCAAAGGAGGTTCATAGCTTTATTTCATTTAGGCAAATATATCCTCACGTGAGCAAAGCAAGCAAAATTTGTTGTGTTGGTAGCCACTAGATGAAGTATTCTCCCTTTGGATGTTTCCATGGAGACTGCCTTCAGCTGGCACTGAAGGGGCTGTATCTCCTTAGACAGAGGAGTCGAACAAATTTACAATGCTCCAAAGATCAGCAATTTATTCCCTTTCCAGAGGGATAGCCGTGTTAGTCTCATGCAGCAAACAGCAAGGTGGCACTTTAAAGACTAGCAAATTTATTACGGCAACAGCTTTTGTGAACTGCAGTCTGTCAGATGCATGAAGGGTTATTAGGATCATGTATATATAATTATATTTTGGTGGTGGTGGGGAGGTTGTAAACAATGAAATAAGGGGAAATATAAATGCCAGGGTTGCCATATTCCCCAAAGTGAAAATTCAGACAAAGTTGTTGAGCTCTACAGGAGGAACTGCATAATTAACAGTGGTTGTTCACAACCTGGTGCTAATACATTCATAAAAGGTAAAGGTAAAGGTAAAGGGACCCCTGACCATTAGGTCCAGTCGTGGCCGACTCTGGGGTTGCGGCGCTCATCTCGCTTTATTGGCCAAGGGAGCTGGCGTACAGCTTCCGGGTCATGTGGCTAGCATGACTAAGCCGCTTCTGGCGAACCAGAGCAGCACATGGAAACGCCGTTTACCTTCCCGCCAGAGCGGTACCTATTTATCTACTTGCACTTTGACGTGCTTTCGAACTGCTAGGTTGGCAGGAGCAGGGACCGAGCAAAGGGAGCTCACCCCGTCGTGGGGATTCGAACCGCCAACCTACTGATCGGCAAGTCCTAGGCTCTGTGGTTTAACCCACAGCGCCACCTGCGTCCCTAATACATTCATAAGTGAGTGCTAATGCATACGACAAATGCAGCAGCCTTTACTCAAAAGAATACAGTGGTACCTCGGGTTACATACGCTTCAGGTTACATACGCTTCAAGTTACACACTCCACTAACCCAGAAATAGTGCTTCAGGTTAAGAACTTTGCTTCAGGATAAGAACAGAAATCGGGCTCCAGCGGCACGGCAGCAGCAGGAGGCCCCATTAACTAAAGTGGTGCTTCAGATTAAGAACAGTTTCAGGTTAAGAACGGACCTCCGGAACGAATTAAGTATTTAACCCGAGGTACCACTGTAGACACAAATCCAATCAGAAAGAGCACTATTCAAAAACCTAGTGAAATTAGTACTCCCAGAGGAAGACCTTCCTGGAGCAAAGGACCTTCAGAAAGAGATGCACTGTGAAAGTGCCGAATTGTAACATATCAAGAGGTCTAGTGCTATTACTTGCAGAATGAACTGGGACAAAGGATGCTTTTGCACATTACGTGTGTTAATGGGCTTACCAATGCTATGATGACTGTGCTACAAACAACTGTTTTGTGAACAACCCATGTTAGATACATAATCATTACTGTCTGTGCTTTTCTGCATTTGTTTTCCTCTGACCTCATGGCTTATCCTTCCTTTGCACCATGTGTATAAATGTAAAGGGACCCCTGTCCATTAGGTCCAGTCATGGCCGACTCTGGGGTTGCAGCGCTCATCTCGCTTTATTGGCCAAGGGAGCCGGTGTACAGCTTCCGGGTCATGTGGCCAGCATGACTAAGCCACTTCTGGCGAACCTGAGCAGTGCACGGAAACGCCGTTTACCTTCCCGCCGGAGCGATACCTATTTATCTACTTGCACTTTGACGTGCTTTCAAACTGCTAGGTTGGCAGGAGCAGGGACCGAGCAAAGGGAGCTCACCCTGTCGCGGGGATTTGAACAGCCGACCTTCTGAACAGCAAGCCCTAGGCTCTGTGGTTTAACCCACAGCGCCACCCGCGTCCCTTACCATGTGTACATATAACTCAATATAACATTTCACATATCTGATGAAGTGAATGGTTGTTCCTGAAAATGCGCTAATAAATTTGTCAGCCTTTAAGATGCCACAAAACATGCTGCTGTTTTCACTTTTTCAAATACTCCATGCTTTGCAGGGATTAGATTGGAATCACTACTGCTGAGCTTCCAAAAGAAAGATCAACTGAAGTTCTTTTAAAAATTGCAATACAGATGTACCTTCGTTCTTAAACGCCTTGGTACTCAAACAAGTTGGAACCCAAACACGGCAAACCCAGAAGTAAGCTTTCCGGTTTGCGAACATTTTTCAGAAGCCAAACGTGCTCTGTTTTGAGTGTTACGCTTCTGATTTGAGTGCCACACTTCCGTTTGGGTGTTATGATGAGGTCTGTCTGTTTTTGCTATTTATTTTGCGTTTTTGTTTTTGCGGCTCTTTTTTGTTTGTTTTTGTGACTGTGTAGAACCCAGTTCAGCTACTGATTGATTGTGTGACTGCAGTACATTGTTTATTGCTTTCATTTTATGGATCAATGGTCTCGTTAGATAGTAAAATTCATATTAAATTGCTGTTTTAGGGGTTGCTTTTAAAAGTCTGGAACAGATTAATCCATTTTTCATTACTTTCTATGAGAAAGTACGCTTTGGTTTTGGAACGCTTTGGTTTTGGAATGGACTTCCGGAACAGATTAAGTTTGAGAACCAATGTATCACTGTACAAAAGTACCCTGCTGATTCCATCATCTCCCATAAGACTTGAACTTACTTGACCTGTGGTGTATCAGTGCCTTCTCCAAATAATTCCTCCCATATTCTCTCTCTCATTTATTTTGATTTCCATTTTCATTTGTGTCATTTAAGTGTGTGCCATCCAGAGACAAATGTATCATTTGGTCTCTGGTAGAAATAAATCAAGATGCTTGAATTTGAATTAAAATGATTCCTCGCCCCAACATAAAATTGGGGCTCTGAGGTATAAATTAGCTGTCTACAGGCTTTGGAACAACAGAGCAGCTCTTGAAATAGCCCTCATAAAAGAATCACCGTTCAATCTCACATATTTCATTCAGATTCATTGTTGTAGTAATTAGTTTTCATATTAATACACACGTGCGTCCTCTTCAAGGTTACTGGGAGAGTGGAATGCTAAAAGAAAGCCAGCGGTTGCTTTTTAAAAATTGTTCATTGCTGTTTTATATTTTATCTATTTTTAATCTTTTCAGGCTTCTTTTTTTTTTTAATGGTGCCGTTTTGACACTGCCATGATTGCTTTTATTGTCTTTGGCTATTGCTTTAGCAATTCTAACAGGCGATCTTAATGCTCTAATTTATTATAAACCTTTAGATGTTTTATTTTATTACTACGTTTATATCCCAACTTACCTCCAAGCAGCTCAAGGTGATATACATGGCTCTCCCGCTCCTCTGTCTGTTGTCACAACAACCTGTGAGGTTGGTTACTAGTTCATGTCTAATTTAGTTGCATGGCTGTATATCAAGAACTTTGAGATAATTCCCATGGGAGTATATTCACAGATGCATACATCCTCCCAAACAAAATTCAAAATAGAGCTGAATGTTACTCTCCCCAAGAGAGAGGGACCAGTCTACATGAAATTGCACAGCAAATATGTTTTAAAGATGTACCATGTGGACTTTAACAGGGTGTATGTGTTATACAGTGGTACCTTGGGTTATATATGCTTCAGGTTACATACGCTTCAGGTTACAGACTCCACTAACCCAGAAATAGTACCTCGGGTTAAGAACTTTGCTTCAGGATGAGAACAGAAATCATGCTCTGGCGGCGCAGCAGCAGCAGGAGGCCCCACTAGCTAAAGTGGTACTTCAGGTTAAGAACAGATTCAGGTTAAGAACAGACCTCCAGAACGAATTAAGTACTTAACTCGAGATACCACTGTATGTGTAAGATTAGTTTCAATAGGATCTTTAGGTTTTTACAGCTTGGAAGCCCAGAAATCTGAAAACAAAAGACTAATACCCCAAATGCAATTTTATTGATAAGCTCATGGTGTTAAAACGGGACCTTTGCTGTGGTTTACAAAGGCCACCTGCAATAAACATATGTAGGGTTGCCATATTTTGAAGAGCAAAAAAAGGAGGATGCTATGACGATTCTCATTTTAAATACTTGTTGAAAAATGGGAGGCTTGCAAACATTGCATAGGGACGCAGGTGGCGCTGTGGGTTAAACCACAGAGCCTAGGGCTTGCCGATCAGAAGGTCGGCGGTTCGAATCCCCGCGATGGGGTGAGCTCCCGTTGCTCTGTCCCTGCTCCTGCCAACTTAGCAGTTCGAAAGCACGTCAAAGTGTAAGTAGATAAATAGGTACTGCTCTGGTGGGAATGTAAACGGCGTTTCCGTGTGCTGCTCTGGTTCGCCAGAAGCGGCTGAGTCATGCTGGCCACATGATCCAGAAGCTGTACGCCGGCTCCCTCGGGCAATAAAGCAAGATGAGCGCCACAACCCCAGAGTCAGTCATGACTGGACCTAATGGTCAGGGGTCCCTTTACCTTTACCTACTATATGTAGGCTATAGAAGCTGTGATATATTGCTGGGGGCGGGGCAGGAAAAGGGAAGAGGAAAGTAAGTCTTCAACCACCAGTTGTGTCTTATGTCTCATCCAGAAAGTAAAGCCAGAGACATTTTGGCAAATTAAAAAAATCCAACCGGACAGAAATTTTTCCCCTGAAAAAGAGGACGTGTCCTGGAAAAAGAGGACACATGGCAACCCTACATATGTGCACCCTTATATATTAAAGTATACCCTTCAACATTTCTCCAAAGAGAAAGCAGTGCCCATGCAGACAGAAATGTCCTCAGCACACTTGTAAATCCCCCTCCCTTCCAGCTAATTACATTTCTTAATATCTTTTCCCCATCAGCTCTTTTCAGACTTGCATTTTCAACTGACCAGACTGGGGGTGCAAGGAACAACTCGGCCTGATCCTGTGCCCTTTAGCAGTAGGAGACCTTCAGAAATCTGTATGTGGGTTTTTGCTTGGCAGGAAGATGATTAGCATGGTTTGCTACTCTCTGCAGATCCCAGCGCTCTTCAAGTCCCAGTAAGAAGTTGGCAAACCTCCTTCAGACTTCACATATGTGAAGGTTAATTTTATAGCATTGTCAGTATCGATTTATACTTTAAGAGATGAGGTCATAAGGACTTTGGCATAACACATGCTCAATGCTGGTCATACAAGACATTATTACTTTCATTTTAAAAAACGTAATAAAATCTGTCAAAATTAATTAAGAGCTTAGGAGAAGAGATATGGTAATACAGACCAAAGTGATGAGATCATCATCTGCAGCCCACATTTGTACAAACCTTATCCTCATGTTTTGCTACTGCCAAATATCTGGCAGTCCTGAAAATAACCTTTCTCTAGTTCACAAAGTAGGATCATTCAGCTTTGACTGTTGACCCAAGTCTTAACCTTGGCAAATATTCCTTCCTACATTCAGTGTTGCCAGCTGGTCAGGAATGATGGAAACTGTCGTCCCCGTCCTGTCCCGTCCCCCGCTTTAAATTTTTATTGATTTTCATGCAATTTAACAAATTCAATTAAGTTTCAATGCAATAGTCCCTTAACATTTTGACTTCCCATTCTTCCTTCCATGATGTTTCTGTTCAAATCCTTTCTCACCTGCCTTAAATGTAATTCATATTTCTGTCACGTATATCCTACATTACATTCC
This sequence comes from Podarcis pityusensis, assembly GCF_964106645.2. Classification (NCBI taxonomy): domain Eukaryota; kingdom Metazoa; phylum Chordata; class Lepidosauria; order Squamata; family Lacertidae; genus Podarcis; species Podarcis pityusensis. The sequence goes on from NC_138026.1 coordinate 16,566,222, forward strand.
TTTTATCTTTCTCATTCCTTTGCTTATACAGCAGTACCTCAGTTTTCAAGCATCTCGGAAGCTGAACATTTCGGTTTTCCAAACCCCAAACCCCGGAAGTAATTGCTTCAATTTTTGAACGCACCTCGGAAGTCAAACGACTTCCGCTGTGTTTTTCCCCATTTTTTTCAATTGAACTTGCAGCCAGCCCTTTGCGCCTTGGTTTTTGAATGTTTCAGAAGTCGAATGGCCTTCCAGAACGTATTACGTTCGAGTACTGAGATATCACTGAATTTCCACTCCTGCCTGCAATTTCATTTGACTATAATAGTTTCTCAGATAGTCCAGAAAGGGTCTCTGATTTTTTCCTGTGGGTCTTTTATTTCTGCCGTCAATTTTGTTGGGAGTTGTAGTCCATCAACTTCTAGAGGGCCACAGGTTGCTCATCCCTGATCTAGTGGATTCTTTTTCATACTCCTCTCAGGATACTGAAACTAGATGCTTTGCAGTGTTAAGGCCAAAGCTGCTCTATGGAGAGTTCTAGAAAACAATTTGTGTAAGCAACACTCTTAGAATGAGAGACGTTTTTATATAGTAATGAAAAAGAGGGAGAAAGCTAAGGGCTGGTTTGCCAGCCAGGTCCCACTGTGAGCCACAGAATTATTTATGTGTCTTTTGTGGTCAGTCTCATTCTTCCGAAATGCACACACAGAAAGGAACCTTACTTTGGATAGGTATGTTGCCAGTTTTTCTTTTTTCCTCTTTTGCAACAGCTATTTAGTGGCCAGAAGGGATTAATTCAGAGGCCTATTGAAAAGCAGCATTATAGCTTTTCAGAATCTTTTTGTGTTCCTGGAATAGCCAGCAGGACTCACGTTGCTACTTGGCTTTGCTTGCTTCTGTTCTTGTCTCTTTCGATCGCAACAGATGGCAAAAAGATTTATTTGGACATCCGAGTCTTTCTTCTGGTTTATGTTTTCCTGTGCCAAGAGTCAGGAGGGCAGAGTCTGATCATATAGCTGATGGAGAAAGCTTGCCGTTTATTAGGGCAGAGCAATAAAATACAAAGATAAAGGAGATGTGTCCAGTGTTAAGCCTGCTCAGAGAAAACCCATCAAAATTAACTGACATGGCTAACTTAGATCCATTAATTTCAGTAAGTCTGCTCTGTGTGGAGTCAACTCAATAACAAATATTTCATAATTACACATGGTGGCTGGTCTGCTGTGCCAAGAGTTTTCAGAGGTTTATAGCTGGGGTGGTGGTGGGGAGGTCAGAGAATTATCAGTGTTTCTCCCCCAAAGCCATTCTTCATTCATTAATTTATTGCATTGAGATCTCTAACCCCAAAAGCGCTAAGCAAATTACTGTATTTTTCGCTCTATAGGACGCACTGGACCATAGGAGGGGGAGAACAGGGGGAAAAAATTATCCCCCTCTCTGTTCAGCGCCCCTTCAGCGAAGCGGTAGGAGAAACGGAGCCCCTTCCATTTCTCCCACTTTGCTGAAGGGGCGCTGCGCAGAGAGGGAAAACAGTGCAGCGCCTCTCCAGTGAAGTGAAGCCTGGAGAGCAAGAGGGTTCGGTGTGCACCGACCCCTCTCGCTCTCCAGGCTTCAGGTGGCTATCCGCAAGCCTTCGGAGTGCGGATAGCTGCCTGAAGCCCCCGGAGCGCAGCGGGAGTTCCCGCTGCGCTCCGGGGGCTTCAGGCGGCTTCAGCGAAAGCAATGCGAGGAGCTCTCCCTCTGCGCTTCGGAGGCTTTGCATTGCTATCACTGAAGCCAAGGAGCCTGCATTCGCTCCATAGGACTCACACACATTTCCCCTTAATTTTTGGAGGGGGGAAAGTGCGTCCTATTGAGCGAGAAATATGGTACATATCTAGGAAGCTTAGGAAGCCAAACCTTTGTAGTTTCACAGATACAATGTCTTTGTGTACCTTCATTCAATTTTCTGGACCATTACCAGATGTACTGAAGATGTACAATATATGCACTAGCATCAGTTTTAGCACCCGGTATACCACTTGGACAGGTTATGGGGACTTGGCATCCCTGGGGCTCTGAATGCTATCACTTGCCTGAGCTCTGCCTCATTTTTTAAAAACCCACCTTTTAAAATGTAACCTTTTTTGGCAGCTGAAACTGAGTGGCTTGATTTCACACGGAGACGCACAGTGACCAGGAAGGCAACTCCTTCTACTCATCTACTCTTCTAGAATCTTCCCACATGGTAGGCAAACCAGTTAGACAGTCTCCCTCAGAGCGAAATGTTCTGAAAATCGCAAATCTGAAAGAGCTGCACAGAATGCGAGGAAAAACTGGAGCCAAGTTAACTTTTCCAAACAACCACTGAATTCTAGCGGATTTCATGAATCTGTTTTTTTGACATCAGCAGAGATCCTTCCCTGAAAATTCAGCATTGGGAGACTAGTGGCAGAAGGATTTCTTTATTTTTTGCGCTTAGAAAATGTACATGGCTAAAGCTGGAGAGATCAGAGAATCAGACCAATATGCCTAGTGACCTAAACAGGCCCTGAAATGGAAAAAGGTTTGAGTGAAAATTACATGGAGGGACTTGGAAAATGCCCGACAACTGCACAACAAATTAGATGTGCTAGGAGCCATGGAAATTGCTTGAACATGAGTAGGGCTGCCATAGGTCCTGATTTTCTGGGACATGTCCTAGAATTTGCCTCGAAAAATGGCATCCTGGATTATTTTTCGGAAATCAGGCAAATGTCCTGGAAAATTGGCAACGGGGGTTAAATGTGCCAGAAATGCCTTTAAGAAAGCTCCAAAACTCCAAAATTCTCAACAGTTTTTTGAGGGGGGGGGGTTCCTGGTTTTTACTTTTTGAAATGAGGCAAATGTGTCAAACCTTAAGAAATAGGACAGCTGTATCCAAAGACCCGCTGATGTTGCTGCTTCAGCCTCTGAAGTTTCTTAACCATATTCTCCAGAATAAGAATGAGAATCTGAGCCTCCCTCTTCCTCCTAAGAAGAGGAGTTTGGATTTGATATCCCGCTTTATCACTACCTGAAGGAGTCTCAAAGAGGCTAACATTCTCCTTTCCCTTCCTCCCCCACAACAAACACTCTGTGAGGTGAGTGGGGCTGAGAGACTTCAAAGAAGTGTAACTAGCCCAAGGTCACCCAGCAGCTGCATGAGGAGCGGAGATGCGAACCCGGTTCACCAGATTACGAGTCTACCGCTCTGAACCACTACACCACACTGGCTCTCACAAGACTCGTTCCCAGCTGGCTGCCTTCCCAACAGTTGCAAACTCCTTTGAGGATGGGCTCTAATTCTGCTAAATGTAGTGTGCTGGGCCCAGGGGTAACCCGAGTAATGCGGTCCAGGTCCGGTCCCAAATCCAAGGGTTCTGTGAGGAGTCAGTCCGACAGGGCCAAGGCGGGACACGAGGCAGAAAACCGGGCAAGGTCAGGCACAGGATCTCAGTTAGGTTCTGGCAAACAGCAATGTTGCTCCCACAACCTGGGGCAGGGTCCAACAGCCTTTTATCTTTGTCGGGGTAATGGGCAGTCCTGATCCCTCCAGTGACTCACCTCCCTGTCTCGCCCAAAGGCGAGCACTCCTCCTGCAAGTACTCATGTCTCTCCTTCTCTCAGCCCTTAGTCTCTGCAGCTCAGGAGATGTCAGTGGGTTACTAGACCCAGAGGAAGCCTCAGCCTCTCCTGACCCAAATGGTAGTGGAGCAGCTGTAAGTGATTGCCAGCTGAAGGCAATGAGGTAATCTCCGCATCTGGAGCCAGGGCAGGCTCAGGCCCCTGACTTGGCCCAGCTGGTGCTTGTTGCAGGGGAGCCTGTGCAGACTGGGGCTCTTCAGAATCAGGCCCCAGACTTGGTTCAGATGCCGCCTGAGGCAAAGTCCAGTGCAGACTAAGACTCCTCTGGTTCCGAGTCCGAGCCCGAGTCCCAGGCCATCACATGTAACACCCTTCTCGTTCTTGAGGACAAAGGAGGAGGGGAGAGGAGAACAGTGGAACTGACAGGTTGCTGGCAATCTGTCAAAGCCTCATCCTCCTCTGCCTCAGTGTCATTCATTCCTGTCGCTTGCTCAGCGTCCCACCCATCTGCCCCCAGCCTATTCCTCTAACCTGTCTTCTGTATCCCACCACTATTCTCCTGGCTCGGAGCCTTCCCACTCTGATGCTTCTCTGGGGGGGGGGGTCCCCAGCTGTAGCCTCCCACCATTCCTCCTCAGCCAGCCAGTCCCTGACACTCCACAAGCCAGCCCCTCATTGGCTCCACCCAATGGCCTTATCAAATGCGTTTTTTGGTCTAGCTAGAAAGTGTCCATCAGCTGTAATAATTCTTCTTGGTTGTCTGGTTGTGGAGAAGCTGAGGGAAGGCAGATGCATAGATGGCTCTAGCTTCTGCTTGCCTGGAATTTATTTTGCTTCCTGTAGCAATGCACAATTACAACTAAATTCTGCTGAACAGATTTGCTGGGCATCAAAGACCCGACAGTCAATCTTACGGCTTTTCTATTACTTCATAAGCATGAGGCTGTCAGTGGCTAAAACGGATACATTCATTCAGCAGGATATATATTCATTGTCTTATTTGACAGTGGTTCCTTGGTAACGGGTGATTAGGTTTCAACACAGTGCTAGAAAGTATTTTGACTGAAGAAATTTCAACCGACAAAGGTTTTCACCCTGATTAGATTCCAGCAAATGTCATGGAAGATAACATCTGGATGTATGTCAGCCCATGTCAGAAGTGTAGATTTTGGCAGTTTTCCTTAAAAACAACTTTTGTGTGCGGATTTTCACTTTTTGAAATATGGCAACCCTAAGTTATCTCAAAGCATGGTGTTGATTTAAGGTGGCCTCTTAGTCCTGAACTCTCCTGAAAAGTGATTATTTGTCTTCACAGCTATCACACATCTGCAGTCTCAAAGGAAGAAACGTGTTCTGTTGAGTATTCACAATCCTCCATCTTGGCTTTTACCGGCACTTTATTTCCAGAGGTCTATTAATGGAGCTGTTGAAAAGCAATACTTTGGAACCTCAGATCATGCTTTCATTATGATCCAAGGAGTGGGAGAAAGCCTGAATATCCTAGGGCTTCATGAAAGTGCCCTTGGCACATGATTCTTTCATTTTCTTGCCTTTGACTCATGGACAAATATATTTGTCAAAGCAAATATTTGTTGATCCTTATCCTCTTCCTGCATCTTTCTATAGGCTGAGCTTTTACTGCTAGTATATCCCACTGGGTTCCTCAAGACTTACACACACAGGCAACATTTAAAGTCCTAAACGGCCTCAACCCAGTATACCTGAAGGAGCATCTCCACCCCCATCGTTCAGCCCGGACAATGAGGTCCAGCTCCAAGGGCCTTCTGGTGGTTCCCTCACTGCAAGAAGTGAGGTTATAGGGAACCAGGCAGAGGGCCTCTCGGTAATGGCACCCACCCTGTGGAACACCCTCCCATCAGATGTCAAGGAAATAAACAACTATCTGACTTTTAGAAGACATTTGAAGACAGCCCTGTTTAGGGATGTTTTTAATGTGTAATGTTTTATTACGTGTTTATATATGTTGGAAGCCGCCCAGAGTGGCTGGGGCAACCCAGTTAGATGGGCAGGGTACAAATATATTATTATTATTATTATTATTATTATTATTATTATTATTATTATTTTATTGAAACAGAGAATATTTTTGCAGTTCACAGGTATGGTAACTTTGGTGGTCAGCCAATCCATACTTACTATGAGTAATTGCCATTGAACTTGGGGAAGCTTTTTTCCATGGAATCAGGAAGGCAAATGCTCAATGATAGCTAGAAGGCTCGTACCCTTGAGGGTACGTAAGTTCTTTCATGTGTGGTGGACCTGCAAAAGGGTAAAAGAGTATTGTGAAATAATTTATAATGAATTGAAACAAATGTTTAAAAGTACTTTTCAAAAAAACCAGGGTCCTTTCAGTTGGGGATAATTCAGACGGAAATTCCTAGGTGTCAAAAAAGGCTATTTATGTATGCCGCTATGTCGGCCCGTGTTTTGTTGGTCCAAAAATGGAAAATGAGTGAGGTCCCAACTAAAGAGGAATGGAAACTTAAACTGATGGAATATGCGCAGCTTGAGGACCTAACGTATAGAATAAGAGAACAAGAAGAACATATGTTTAAAGAAGATTGGAAAATGTTTATTGAATATATTGGGGGGATTTGTACACTTGAAAACATTGGCAGCATTAAGATAAATTCAACAGTGTAAACATGTTTTGATGGATGTAATAATGGAACTCTGAATTTTTTAATTTATGTAAAATATGCAGGGATTTACCACTATGCAAATTGAGCCATAGAAAGAGAAGAAGGGAAGTCATTGTTAAGGTTGTTTAATGAATATTTTAAATTGTAAAATAGAAAACGTAATAAAAATTATACACCAAAAAAAAGATAGCTAGAAGTTTCAAGGTGCATGGTAACTATAAGTCATAGTGACTTCTCTCTCCAAGTGTTGCCATTAAGAAATTTAGTTGCTCACATGTTATGGTTACATATCGATATTGAACAATGACCCAGTACACAGGAAGTGTGTAATTTGCAGTAGCCAGGCAGCTGACGAGAGAGGCCTTATATACAGTGATACCTCCGTTACGGAGGCCCGTTCGCAGCATGAAAAGCCCGCAACCTGAAGTGCTGTATCTGCACAGGTACGCAGCGTGATTTGGCGCTTGTGCGCATGTGCGAGCGGTGAAACCCGGAAGTAACCCTTCCGGTACTTCCGGGTCGCTGCAGGACGCAACCTGAAGAAACATAACATGAAGCAAACGTAACATGAGGTATGACTGTACTCTGGTCTTTAAGCCATTCCCTAACCATAGTCACCAGCAGTGAGGGGGTAGCAGGGATTGGAGATCATGAGTAGACCATACACACACATTGTGTTGTTGTTCTTTGGTCTGCACCCAGATATTTTTCCACATGGACTCTCGAGGATCTCACCTCCTTATCTGATAGTTCCAGGAGTCTCAGGTATCAACCCAGAGAGCCCCTCAAGGGGACCCTCAGCAATGGATTCAGAGGGTCCTGTGTGCTGCTGAAGGTTGACCTGTGGGGTCAACCAGTCCTCCAAGGATTTGATGTCTGGCCCCAGGTCAGGGCTAGCCATGGTGCTTCAACACTGGCTATAGGACAGAGTCCCCCACCATACTTGAGGCAACAATCTAGATTAGGAGGTGCAAGGCAGGCCATGGGGTGCATACAGTTCTGTCCATCCTTTGCCCCAAAGGGAACTAGTCAAGGAATTCCAGCAATCATTTACCCATTGATGGTGCAATATTGCATTGCTCTAATGCTAGGTTATGAAGTAGCTAACATCTTTCTTATCTGTAGCCTGTTTCTGTGGATGATTATTGACAAATCAGTTTTGCTCAACTAAATGGGATTTACTTCCAGGTACATCACCTTGCCAACAAAGGTCCGTATAGTTAAAGCTATGGTTTTCCCAGTAGTGATATATGGAAGTGAGAGCTGGACCATAAAGAAGGCTGATCGCTGAAGAATTGATGCTTTTGAATTATGGTGCTAGAGGAAACTCTTGAGAGTCCCATGGACTGCAAGAAGATCAAACGTATCCATTCTTAAGGAAATCAGCCCTGAGTGCTCACTGGAAGGACAGATCCTGAAGCTGAGACTCCAATACTTTGGCCACCTCATGAGAAGAGAAGACTCCCTGGAAAAGACCCTGATGTTGGGAAAGATTGAGGGCACAAGGAGAAGGGGACGACAGAGGACGAGATGGTTGGACAGCGTTCTCGAAGCTACCAGCATGAGTTTGACTAAACTGCGGGAGGCAGTGGAAGACAGAAGTGCCTGGCATGCTCTGGTCCATGGGGTCACAAAGAGTCGGACACGACTAAATGACTAAACAACAACAAAGTAGGCAAGTGCAGGGTTTGCTGCCACAGCCTTTAGGTCCATTGGAATAAGAAATCCAGAGTGACATAAGGTTCTCATTGCTGCAAATCACACAGTGAAATTCAGCAGAAGGTATTCCGTTTACCTGGATTTTCTGATTGCCAAATTACCCCTTTCTATTGGGGATTGTGGTTGCTCAATAGCTGTAAATCAAACAAACTTCTCTGAGGTGTCAGGAGGAGGTCTGCAAGCTGATTAAATAATTGTAGCTGATTAATCATCTGCTGTTAAACAATTCTGCCACTAATTAATTTATTAGATTCAAATACTGGAATATAATTAATTAGATTCAGATTGTTGCACATCACCTAGAGGAGTAGGCAAATAGGTGACTAATGAGTAATAAATAAATACATGGTGAAAATCAATACTTTCACATGTCAACAACAACAAAAAACTCAAGATAGGGATATTTTTGTAGACATAGAAATAAGAATAAGGTGCACAAGGAAATGTAAGGTCCACACTTGCTTCTTGGTGTGGTTCACAGAGGGTTAAAACTTTTTTGAAGCCATAGCTTAGGATGCTGCCTGAAAACTGCCTATGCAACTTGATTCTAAGTTTATCTGAATTTCAAACTATTTTGTCCAAGCCCAGCCAGGAACCTATGGAAGGAATAGTCAATTTCAAAATGAGCAGCCGACATGATAACTTTTGATTCCCTGAACGAAAAGAAAGCTCTCTTCCATGTTTTCTTTGCACCAGACTTGTACCTTCCTCCGATCCAGCCTCAGCATGTCCTTAGCAAATGTCTTTTGTCCTCTTCGTTCTGTGCCCAGGGCAGCTGTCTACCAGCTCCATCTGTTACACAGGCTTAGACCCTACCTGCTTGCAGACAGTCTCACTAGAGTGATGCATGCTCTCGTTATCTCCTGCTTGGACTACTGCAATGCACTCTACATGGGGTTACCTTTGAAGGTGACCCAGAAACTACAATTAATCCAGAATGTGGCAGCTAGACTGGTGACTGGGAGTGGCTGCGGAGATCACATAACACCGGTCTTGAAAGACCTACATTGGCTCCCAGTACATTTCCAAGCACAATTCAAGGTCTTGGTGCTGACCTTTAAAGCCCTAAACGGCCTCGGCCCAGTAGACCTGAAGGAGCTTCTCCAGCTCCAAGGGCCTTCTGGCGGTTCCCTCCCTGCGAGAAGTGAGGTTACAGGGAACCAGGCAGAGGGCCTTCTCGGTAGTGGCGCCCACCCAGTGGAACGCCCTCCCCTCAGATGTCAAGGAAATAAACAACTATCTAACTTTTAGAAGACATCTGAAGGCAGCCCAATTTGGGGAAGTTTTTAATGTTTGATGTTTGATTGTGTTTTTAATATTCTGTTGGGAGCTGCCCTGAGTGGCTGGGGAAACCCAGCCAGATGGGTGAGGTATAAGTAATAAATTATTATTATTATTATTATTATTATTATTATTATTATTCCTCTTCCTCCTCCTCCTCCTGTCATTGAACCCCAATAGTGGAGATGCGACAGCAATGGAGGTATCTGCAGTAGCAACAAAGGAGCTTCCATCAATAGACCAGTCCTGTTTTTCCAACAGATCTCTTTCTCTGCTCACAAAGAGGGAGATCTTCAGAAGCTTCTGGCACCTTGGATGCCCTCTTGGAGATCACAGGATTGCACCCAAAAGCTCTCAGCTTTAGTTTCTAGGGGGACAATCGTGTCCCCTGTCATTCCTTTGCTCCTCCTACCTTAACAGCTACGCAGATGGGGAATCTTCTTCTCCGACACCCCACCCACTCAGGCAGCCCTCCTAGATTTTTGTGTACCTGAAACCATGGAAAGGAGCGGAATTGTGTCTGGCTCCATGGATCAAAATGATCGGCCCCACAGATTTAAAAACAAAAAATGCCCTTGTGTTTCCTAGTTTCTAAGTCGCCATTTTCTAGCTCTAAACTGAATGAATCTACTTGGCAGAATTTGATTGAGATCTAATTAAGCCAGATGGATACATTCAGGACAGATGCATCACAGCTTTTGATAGAGAGGAGAGGGAGTAACTGAAGAGTGAGGTACGGTTTAATGAATAGGACACAGGTATTTTTGTACTTTGAGATAGGCTATTAATACAATCAAATTATGCACAGCTCTGTCATTAGCATGACATGGAACCTGGCGTTTAACTGAGAAGATTTTAACTCCTTTTTAAAAGATGGAATGCTAAGTGTTTAAAGGAGGCAAAATAGATGGTGATGAAGAGCACTGCCTTCTTCCTTAAAAGTAAAAGGAGTTGCAGAAAATGATCCAGTAAATAAACTACACCCCAGCAGTTTAGAAATATATTGTTGCATAATTCCAAATGTTTAATGTTTTATTATGTTTTTATATAAGTTGGAAGCTGCCCAGAGTGGCTGGGGCAACCCAGTGAAATGGGTGGGGTATGTATGTATGTATGTATGTATGCATAAATAAATAAATACTAGTATGATGATTTCACAGGCAAGATTTAAACTATGAGCAACAGAAGGAATTAGAGATTATTGTATTGTTATTATGGTATAAGAGAGAGAAGATAGGGTGCAGCAATTGGAGAGAAATAAAATACACCATGGGGTGGGAAGTCGACAAAACAAAAGAAAAATTTACAGTGGTACCTCGGTTTTTTAACGTAATCTGTTCTGGAAGACGGTTTGAGTTCCGAAATGTTCAAAAACTGAAAACTCAATATGCAAGCCTCAATACGGAAAATTCAATACAGAAGTTGCGTGGCATGTTTGATTTCCGAGGCATGTTTGAAAACCAAAGCATTTACTTCCGTGTTTACGGAGTTCAAAAACCGAAATGTTCGGCAACGGAGATGTTCGAAAATCAAGGTAACACTGTATTATGCACTGGAGTGTACATGTGAAATTTTTGAAAATTTAGTACAATATAATTGGGGGAAAGGAATACTCCGGCCATAGAAGCAATACACCAATGCCCCCAAGGTTTCTCATAATCACGGAGGGTTACTTCAAAATAATAATGTGCAATGAATTTACATTAGTCCCATGTAGGCCTGGTCCCCCACAGCGTTAAACTATCCTCAGATTCTGAATGAGCACAGCCTCCTAGATGGAGCACTTAGCTGCTGGCTGTCTATTAATAAGTGACAGGAAGAATTGCTTTAAACATACTAATTCAGCATATGGCATGAGGAGAGGCGTTGCTTTGAAGTTCAAACTATAGCTCATGAAACTGAGATGAATCGGTGGGAATCTCAAATTGCAAATCTTTTCTTTAATAATAATAAAAGGGAATTGAGCATGCTGTGCCTCTGAGATGGGAAGACTGAATGGAACTTTTATTTAAAGCTACAATAAGACTTTATAAATGTTAAATTGAAGAACAGAAAAAACCACACATTTCAATCACTTGCGGTTTCTGATCCAGCTAGTAATAACTGAGACATGAGATGCTTATTTGACATTACTTCCTTCCTTGATGGCTTTTGTTTAAACACTACCAAGGAGAAGCTGAGAGGGAGGGAGATGTGGATCTATCAGTCAATGGACATAGGTGAAGTCAAGTTTTACAAAGTAGTATGGCTATTGTTCGTCAGTTCAGCTGTCAGTAATGAAAACGATCGCTTCTACTTGAAGAACACGGAGTGCTGGATCTCTTGATAGATGAATAAATTCAGGACTTAAAGTATTAAGTAGTCTAAAGCATATTGCAGGCATCCTGTGGGCATCAATTGGTTTTGTTTTGTTTTAAATTGCAAGTCAGTTCAAAATATCTGAAGGAGCGTCTCCACCCCATCGTTCTACCCGGACACTGAGGTCCAGCACCGAGGGCCTTCTGGCGGTTCCCTCACTGCGAGAAGTGAGGTTACAGGGAACCAGACAGAGGGCCTTCTCGGTAGTGGCGCCCACCCAGTGGAACACCCTCCCATCAGATGTCAAATGCTCCCAGGGGCTCTTGCGTGGCCCTAGCCCCCTTGACAGGGGTGCGGACAAAAGCATGGTGAGCCCCTGGATTCCCTTAACGGAATACCCTTGCAGCAGCAGCATTGGAGGGACAGCCACAGCCAATCCATACCCCTCCACCAACTAATTTTCTAAAACCAATGCCTAACCGCAACCTTACAAATTGTGACGATTTGCTACACAGTAGGCAAATGGGTTAAACCACAGAGCCTAGGGCTTGCCGATCAGAAGGTCGGCACTTTGAATCCCCACGACAGGGTGAGCTCCCGTCATTCGGTCCCTGCTCCTGCCAACCTAGCAGTTCGAAAGCACATCAAAGTGCAAGTAGATATACAGGTACCGCTCCAGCGGGAAGGTAAACGGCGTTTCCGTGCACTGCTCTGGTTCACCAGAAGCGGCTTATTCATGCTGGCCACATGACCCGGAAGCTGTACGCCGGCTCCCTCGGCCAATAAAGCGGGATGAGCACCGCAACCCCAGAGTCGGCCACGACTGGACCTAATGGTCAGGGGTCTCTTTACCCTTACCTTTAGGCAAAAACCAAATGGCACCAGCCAATAAGCCAAATGGACAAAATTCCTACCAGGCCCCTGCCCCAAAAGCAGATGACCACATGACAGGCATAGCAAGGTCAAATGCAAAAGCCCTAAAATTAGGGAGGGTGGGCGGGTGATCCGATGCGCACAGCGAAAAGAGGAAGCTCAATGCTGCGAGCAGAGTATATAAAACCTAAGGCTGTCAGTCAATAATTGGCAACATCAAACTCTCCCCAACAACAAGAGGAGCCCAATCACAACGGTGGTCATCCAAACTAACTCGCCCAGCAACAGTGAAGTCTCTTGTTAACCCCACCGCAACCCGTGCTCTCCATGAAGGAAAACACGCTTTCTCAAACAACTTGGAACCTAAACACTGCAGAACCAGAAATAAGTGTTTGCAAACTTTTTTCGGAAGTGAACATGCTCTGTTTTGAATGTTATGCTTCTGATTTGAGTGCCACACTTCCATTTTGAGTGGTATGATGAGGTCTGTCTGTTTTTGCTATTTATTTTGAGTTTTTGTTTTTGAGGCTTTTTTGCTTTGTTTTTGTGACTGTGTGGAACCCTGTTCAGCTACTGATTGATTGATTATGTGACTGCAGTACATTGTTTATTGCTTTCATTTTATGGATCAATGGTCTCGTTAGATAGTAAAATTCATGTTAAATTGCTGTTTTAGGGGTTGTTTTTAAAAGTCTGGAACAGATTAATCCATTTTGCATTACTTTCTATGGGAAAGCGCACCTTGGTTTTGGAATGGACTTCTGGAACGGATTAAGTTTGAGAACCAAGGTACCACTGTATTCTTAATCTACCTAACTCACATGATCCAAGACCATATGCAAACTGAGGCATAGTCTTCCTTTAACATTTGCCCTTCGAAATTTTGAATTTTGAATTTTGAAATGTGATTCTCTAGCTAAGAAATTTGTACAAATACACAAATGCATATATCCATGAAAATAAAATGCATATTGCAATGGGGTAAATTGCTTTGAAAAACAGTTGATTTGGCAGGGAAATAGTGAAGCACATCCATATATATATATATATATATATATATATATATATATATATATATCAATCATATGTAAATAAAGGAACACAAGAACTACAGTCACCAGAGTCACAGCCCCCTTTTGGAGATATACTCTTAGTCAAAGAGTATGCGTGAATTGAATACACCTAAGTTATTGCACAAGCAGATCAACTTCCAGTTGTGCAAAGGGCCTTCCCTCCCTCTAGAGCAGATTTGGGAGTTGCAAGGAGGAAAGAGAAGAAAATGAATGGAAGCCATTCTGCTCATGCAAGGACTTCATTGGATGCAACTCAATAATTGCACTTAATGAGTCATCATTTCTTTCTGAGTTTCATAACAGATGCCTAAAATAAACCATTTCTTATCAGTATTCTACTACTGATGTGCTCTCAGTCCTTTTCATCTTGCTTATGGCCCTTTATATATATATAAAAAACAAAAATACCTAAGACCTGGTTTTGATTATTTTTAATTGCTTTGACCAAATTTAATTGTTTTGCTGTTTATTTTCCCCCTTGTTTGGAGAGTGTCTTGGAATGCTGAGGACAAAGAGAAAATTGAGGAAAGTATTGGTGCGTGATGGCAAGTTGTGCTGGATGTCTTTCCTGGCCTCCTTTGCAAGCCATTGCATATGACCCACAAATAGGTCCATTCCTAAAATATTACCTCTCCTCCACACGGGACCATGACTATCATGTGCTGTAAGTGTGCAGACTTGCAGAAGGAATAAATAATAATCAGCAACCAATTAAAGTTAACATTTCTGAAGCAATCGTGTTGTTTCTGCAAAACTACTGCAGAGGTCCTCATTTGCATGCAACACGGCACACCATGTTTTAAACGCAGAAAGCAGCCTTCCTTGCTTCTGAGGCTGACACATTTCCATTTTTCAATATTTAAACGTTTTCCTCCAGCAGAAAGAATAGCTTTATTCCCCTCTTGAAATGACAGAGCAGAAGTCTAAGTACCATTTCGGCTCTGTTTGCAGGGTGGAAATAAGCTTATCTGCTCTGGAAAGATAGGACCCCTCTGCTTGGTGATTCACATTTGGCAGACACATTCCTCCTTGTCTCGCTGAAGCAATCGCACTGTCTTTGGTGAAAATTGCCAGGTCTCATAATACCAAGGGACCAATTTACTGGTGTCAGTGACAAGGAGAATCGCTTGCACAGTTCCTGTAAAATGTGAAAGCTACAAAAAGAGCTCTTAAACCTTAAAAAAGAGAAGGAAACAGAGATAACAGTTTTTTGGGGGGGTTGGGGGGGGAAGGAACAGTTTCTTCAACCTCAGTCAAAAACTGAAATTTCAGAGTGCTTTACTTGAGGTGAGTAGCTACCCAAACAACTTCCCAGGCCCTATGTTTTTAAATGAATAAATGTTGAAGTTCTAGCTACACTGGTTCTGCCCACTAATTCACAAGACAGATCTCTGGCCCAATATTTTTGCAGCCTGAAAATAGATCACAAGAACCAGAGGAAGTGGAAAGATGCCTTGAAACATCAGTGGCTAAGAATGCCACATGTTTTCCAATGGGAATTAGGGTTCTTTCACACTTACGTTTGGCAATGAGCAGAGAACTCAGTAGCCATTTTTTTCCGATTCAGCACTAAACCACAGGTTTCCCCAGGGGAAGGTATTGGGGTGAACAGAAGTGTGGATGAGCTCCACCTCTCTCAGAAGAGGGTTTAACCTACTTATCTCAGCCACATAGAGATGCTTCAGAAAAATAATCATTGGTGGTGAAAGGGGTGATAGGTATTCCCCCTGTGCGCCCTAGCTAAATGGTGTCCTTGTCTGGGTCTGTGGGCTGATTGAGATAACTGTTGGCCATAAGGAATAGTAGATAGGTCAGCGGTTCGAATCCCCGTGACGGGGTGAGCTCCCGTTGCTCGGTCCCTGCTCCTGCCTGTTGGAGAACAAGCCCTTTCGGGAGAGGCCGGCAACTCTCCCAGGCTCCTGGGCTTGATTACCGGTGATCTGCCCTGGCTGCAATCTCCGCAGACCAGGAGATCTCGATAGGCGACATTTCCTAGCGTGGAAAATGCGCACCCCCTTCCCTCCTTGCATCCCAGCAAGGGAAAAGAAGATAGTCAGAAAGTCTTTTACATCTTGTTTATTTTCTGACTGTGAAACTCTACAAAAAACATGTCCGAACAGTTCAGTGTTCAGCAAGCAAGTAGCAAAGACTTCCTTTACATACGCAACAGGAAGGTCTCATATTACACACTGCACAAAGACTTTTGAAGCCTGTGAACTTCCAGGAAGATTCTTTCCCACGGCTAGTCACATCATGTGATGTTTTCACCGAGCTGCCAGTTTGCAGCTGTGTTGCACTCATATCGTAACACTGCCAACCTAGCAGTTCAAAAGCATGCCAAAGTGCAAGTAGATAAATAGGTACCGCTCTGACGGGAAGGTAAACGGCATTTCCATGCGCTGCTCTGGTTTGCCAGAAGCGGCTTAGTCATGCTGGCCACATGACCCAGAAACTTCACACCGGCTCCCTTGGCCAATAAAGCGAGATGAGCGCTGCAACCCCAGAGTCAGTCATGACTGGACCTAATGGTCAGGGGTCCCTTTACCTTTACCTTTAAATGTTACTGAATGCACGGAGAGGTGGGAACTTGTAACCTCTGTCCATGAAATAAGCATCTTTGTAGACATTTTGAAAGCTGAGGAAGTACCGTGGAATAACGCCTTTTCTAGACAGCTGAACACAGCGCTTTCATAGTTAGCTAAAGGATCTACATTGGCTCCCTGTACATTTCCAAGCACAATTCGAAGTGGTGGTTCCCTCCCTTTGAGTCATGAAGCTCCAGGGAACCAGACAGAGGGCCTTCTCGGTAGTGTTAGGATGATGTCAGCGTCTCCCGGCTGGTTGCCCAGGAAAGTATATAGACAAGGAAGTTTCTTACAGTCCTTTTTTATTTCAAACTTTACAGAGAGAGGCTGTCCTGAGTGAATCTCCATCCCACCCCCCATCTCTCCCACTTCCTCATTTGTCATCCTCATCATCTCCTCTATGGGGGCCACTATGTGCCCTCTGTCTTTGAGCTCTTTGCTCTCCTACTTTTAAGGCTCGCCGGGTTCTGGGAGATGATGGGTCTGGAATGCTTTCTAGTGACAATGTGTCAGCCAACCGCTTCTCCAGCTATGCCTACTCCTCCTCTCCCATTATTTCCCAACTTTCCCCCTCATCTGCCTCTGAGTTGTGACCTCCCACAAGCCCCTGTTGTAAATCTATACTGTCTTCCTTTTCCTGCCACCTGGAAGGGTCAGGATTGGGAGGCTGTCTCCACCATTCCTCCTCCTCTGCCCAGTCCCTGGCAGATAATGGTGCAAGCCCTGTGGAATGCCCTCCCATCAGATGTCAAACAGATAAAGAACCATTTGACTTTTGGAAGACATCCGTTCAGGGAAGTCTTTAACAGTTGATGTTTTTGTGTGTGTGTGTGTGTGTGTGTGTGTGTGTGTGTGTGTGTAAATTTTTTATTAAATTTTCTGTTTTACAATTTAGAATATTCATTTAAACATCCTTAAAGTATCAATGACTTCCCTTCTTCTCTTTCCATGGTTCATTTTGCAAAGCATAAATCCCAACCATACAGTAATCCATTATTACTTCCAGAAAAACTTATTTACACTGTTGAATTTATCTTAATGCTACCTACGTTTTCGAGTGTACACAATATCCCCCCATATATTCAATAAACTTTTTCCAACCTTCTTTAAACAAAGGTTCTTCTTGTTCTCTTATTCTATAAGCTGGGCATATTCCATCAATTTAAGTTGCCATTCTTCTTTGTTTGGGACCTCGCTCATTTTCCATTTTGAGGCTAACAAAACATGGGCCACCTTAGCCTTTTTTGACACCTGGAAATATCCATCTGAATTATCCCCAACAAAAAGGACTCTGGTGTGTTTTTTGGAAAAGTACTTTTAAACATTTTTTCCCCAATTCATTATAAATGATTTCCCAATACTCCTTAACCCTTTTACAGGTCCACCACATATTATTGTGTTTTTGATATTTTGTTGGGAGCCACCCAGTGTGTCTGGGACAACCTGGTCAGATGAGTGGCATATAAATGATAAAATTATCAATCAATAGACTTTATTTGCGTAGCCGACAGGCCATAGCATCAAAGGACAAACAATGACAAAAATACATTACAAATATAGTTACCATAAAATCTTATGACCTATTAAAACCCTAGGTAGAAGCTGTGAGGATGTGAGGGCGATCTGGCTGCGACATCTGTCACCCCATTGATCGCCAGGGTTGATTCGGCTGATCTGGCTGGCTAGGCGGGTGTCCCCTTCCTCCCTCACTGCTCCATGTGCATCCCTCCCGAAGCTGCGCGCTCGGTGGAAGAGGATGACCATCCCAGATAGAAGGAGTGTACCGTTCTTTGATAAAATTATTATTATTACTATTATTATCAACAGTCGTCTAATCACGGATGATGAGGGATGGGGAAACTCAGGCCCAGAATGAAGTGTGTCCCTCCAGGCCTCTCCATATGGTCCTCAGAAGTTTGCCTAGGCCACAAGCTCTCCATGGCTCATATTGCTCACCATCCCTGCTCCATCCTCCTTAAGTGTTTAAAGGTGACAACGCCTCTTGCCGGCCAGGACAGAAAGGTGTGTGTTTGTGTCTGTGTGTAGAAAAATCTGACTTTTACACAGCTGGAGCATAGCTTCCTGTAAGGTAAAAAAAAAGAAAAGGTAAAGGACCCCTGGATGGTTAAGTCCAGTCAAAGGCAACAATGGGGTTGTGGTGCTCATCTTACTTTCAGGCCAAGGGAGCCGGCGTTTGTCCACAGACAGCTTTTCGGGTCATGTGACCAGCACGAATAAACCACTTCTGGTGCAATGGAACACCGTGACGGAAACCAGAGCACACGGAAATGCCGTTTACCTTCCCGCCACAGCGGTACCTATTTATCTACTTGCACTGGTGTGCTTTTGAACTGCTAGGCTGGCAGGAGCTGGGACAGAGCAACGGGAGTTCACCCTGTCACAGGGATTCGAACTGCCAACCTTCTGATCGGCAAGCCCAAGAGGCTTAGTGGTTTAGACCACAGTGCCACCCGCATCCCTAGCTTCCTGTATAAAGGTGAAGTCTCATCCATTACTCTGCCTGCCTTTGCCTCTTGTCCTGCTCATGCAAGCACATGGCCCTCAGAAGACTGCCCATAAGGAAATATGAGCCTCGGAGTGAAAAAGCATTTCTAGCCCTGCTGCAGATTCTAATGTGTATGGATGTGATAGGTAATAGTCAATGGATGTAGCTCAATTGCCAAGTGTGGACTAGAGTTGTACCCACATTCCTGAATTGCAGGGGGTTCGACTGGATGAGCTTTGGGGTCCCTTCCATCTCTACAATTCCAGGCTCCATTTTAGGATTTAGGCTCCATTGTTTGATGAGAAGTAGAGGGGCGCTGGGCGACCTTTAGCAAAAGCTTTTCCGAGTATTTCTTCAGCTTCTGTAGTAGCCAAAAGTTGTTTTGTGCTTTTAAAAATATGTCCTAACGTATAATTTTATGTCTGTCCATCAAGCCAGAATTATGGTCTTCAGATACCTGTATTCCTTTGCCCTCTGGTAGATGGAAGTTTCTGACAAGAATGGCATTTATCATAATTGTTTCCCCCTATTCTCACACCGGGGTGAACGTTAGTCACTTATGAGAAGTGCCACCTACTTAAGGTGACAATTTGCTCAGTGGGATCTTTCGAAGTAGTGCCGGTATACACCACAGAGAGAGCAAAAGAAAGAGAAAATAAAAGCCACCAAGTTAAAAAGAGATGCAAGAGATTGCAAGCAAAGATGGAAGGTTGGCATTTTAACCACGATTTTTAAAAGGAAAGAAACATTTTCCAGACAATCTCAGACAATTTTTCAGACAGTCAGTGGTGAGGAAACTGGACTGCCAGATGTTATTGGACCCTAGCTCCCATCAACCCCAGCCAGCATGTGAAAAGTTTGTGGATAATGGGAGTTGTAGCCCAGAAAGATCTGAAGGGTTGCAAGTGCCCCACCCCTTAAGAGGAAATAAAGTAAAAATAAGAAACCAAAATATGAAACAGGACCAGTATGATACAGATCAAGTAGATTGCTACCCACTCTGGGCAGCTTCCAACAGTTATAAAAAACATGAGGAATTTGTCAGCAAATGGCAGAAAACCATGGCTAAAAAAGCCACCTCTATTGGTCTTTCACCCCCCCCCCGCCGAACTGTATTACCTGGGTTATGAAGGCGCCCCAAAGACGTTAAAGCAAAGATTATGGGATAATGCACACAGTGACTTGTGATCTCAATCGCACACAGTCTGTAGTCCGCTGGCAGTAGGAGTACAATATGGGCATGTCTTTAAGTTAACATCTTACATTAAAAACCTGAGAGTACCAAATTATCGAAGGCTTTTCACCAAAGCCAGACTCAACGTCTTTCCTTCTGCAGTGTTGGATGGCAGGTTGAGAGGAGTTCCCTACCAGGACAGACTTTGCTTGTGTGCTCAAGACATCGATTCCATAAAACATATTTTGTTGCATTGTGCAAAATATGAAGAAGCCAGGGCTGAACTGACATTACCCTTGCTGGTACCTTTCCCGGGAAAATCAGAGGCTCACTATGTCAGGTTCCTATTGGAAGACCGGACAAATGCTAGAACATTAGCAGTGGCAAAGTTTTTATCGGTGGTTGCAAGAACCAATGATCCCTATATTCTGAACAAAATGCTTGTTTAACCTGGAGGTAGGCTGTATGAATTATGTATTGCTTTGTAATGATTTGTTGGGTCTCCGGACCGTGATAAAGGTTATATATATTATAAAATAAGGGACGCGAGTGGCGCTGTGGGTAAAACCTCAGCGCCTAGGACTTGCCAATCGCATGGTCGGCGGTTCGAATCCCCGCGACGGGGTACGCTCCCGTCGTTCGGTCCCAGCGCCTGCCAACCTAGCAGTTCAAAAGCACCCCCGGGTGCAAGTAGATAAATAGGGACCGCTTACCAGCGGGAAGGTAAACGGCATTCCGTGTGCTGCGCTGGCTCGCCAGATGCAGCTTGTCACCCTGGCCACGTGACCTGGAAGTGTCTGCGGACAGCGCTGGCTCCCGGCCTATAGAGTGAGATGAGCGCACGCCCCTAGAGCCTGGCAAGACTGGCCCGTACGGGCAGGGGTACCTTTACCTTTACCTTTTATATTATAAAAACATAATAAAACACTAAACATTTTTTAAAAAACTTTGCTATAACAGGGCTGTTGTCAGATGTCTTCTAAAAGTTGTATAGTTACTTATCTCCTTGCCATGGGGGTCACATAACTCCATGCCCTCCAAAATATCTCTGATGGAAATAGGGACATCCTAAGGAAAATGGGACAACCCAGGATCAGATCAGAAACTGGGATGGCTTCTTTAAATCCGGGACTGTCCGAGAAAATAGGGACACTTGGAGGGTCTGTTTGAAGGTAAGGCTGGTTCACATTTTTTTTTAATATAAGCATCTGCCACTCATCATAAACCCAGCCTGTGGTACCATATTGGCCCGAATATAAGCCGCACTTTTTTTCCCCAAATTCCAATCGTGAAAAGTTAAGGTGCAGCTTATATTTGTGACCTTATGCCACCAGCAGAATAGCATGGCTCCCCCCACCAGGAAGCAGCCCAGGCATTTTTTCCTTCCCCTGCCCCTTGAATTTTAAAGGTATGGCTTATTTCCGGATGCAGGTTATATTTGGGCCAATACAGTGTTTCACCAGCCTGTTATTATTTCCAGACAAACATAGTGCTATTCCCTGGCATCATAGCATGGTATTGTCATAGGTTCTGGGTGCCAGAGTTTATGGGTGCAAGTGACCCATGATTATTGGGTTCAGCAAAAGTTAGAATTAATCAAGGTTTGGCTAAATTGTGCTAAACACAGAAATCCCTGGGCTCAATTTATGCTAAGGAACCAAGTCAGCTCTGCAGAGCTACCTGGAGGGGGATCATTGGAAGAACAAAGGCTAATGATGGCCAACCCATTAAGGCAGCCATTAACAGAGACTCTCTGAGCCAGACCGAAAATGGGGGGAAATCCTCTCTGTGGGAAGAGATAGTTGTAGTTGTTTAGTCGTGTCCGACTCTTCGTGACCCCATGGACCAGAGCACGCCAGGCACTCCTGTCTTCCACTGCCTCCCGCAGTTTGGTCAAACTCATGCTGGTAGCTTCGAGAACACTATCCAACCATCTCATCCTCTGTCGTCCCCTTCTCCTTGTGCCCTCCATCTTTCCCAACATCAGGGTCTTTTCCAGGGAGTCTTCTCTTCTCATGAGGTGGCCAAAGTATTGGAGTCTCAGCTTCACGATCTGTCCTTCCAGTGAGCACTCAGGGCTGATTTCCTTCAGAATGGATAGGTTTGATCTTCTTGCAGTCCATGAGACTCTCAAGCGTCTCCTCCAGCACCATAATTCAAAAGCATCAATTCTTTGGCGATCAGCCTTCTTTATGGTCCAGCTCTCACTTCCGTACATCACTACTGGGAAAACCATAGCTTTAACTGTATGGACCTTTGTTGGCAAGGTGATGTCTCTGCTTTTTAAGATGCTGTCTAGATAGTTAGCAGAGACAAAAGGCCAGAGTTTCAGGAGGGAGAGGCAGAATATCAGAGGGTAATGGGGGAAACAAACAGGGGTAAGTGTCACTTTTGCAAGCCGTACGTCTCAATTGCACCATTAGAGACTTCTGGGTTTTCAAAATGAATATGTCAGGCCAACACAATGTAATTCTGGAGTTAAAATGTTACCCCAGAATGACAGCTTTTTTCAAAATTGTTCCCTTTCAGGGATAACTAAATGGTATTCCAATCATGGCGCTTAAGGCCATGATCAAATTAGGTCGGTGCATTAAAGCAAGACTGCAGTTATGTCAAAAATGTCAGCTTAATAGCAGATTTCTGAGCATTTCCCACTGGACATGCAATTCACAGAAAGAACCAGCACGTGGGCTCTGAAAAGCAGCGTGAATTTTTCACATAAATGAAGTGCTCATGTAACTAAGATATTCCCGATTAAGTGCTTTTTGTTTTTCAACCTACCTCTTCTAGGAAAAAGCGCTAAGGTTAATTTCTCTCCCCGCAAGCCCCATGAACTGTGATTAGCATCTACTAGCCATTTTTATTGTCCCTGTAATTAGCGAGATATCGGTCTAATTGCTTCATAAAATTAAATCTTCCAGCATCAGGGAAGAAAGTCAGTTTTAAAAAGAAGTGTGTAAGGCATCCTAATAATATTTGTACTGAAGCACAACAGAGACGTTTTAAAAGTATTGTGCCATTACATTATTTTTATTAATTTATTAATAAATGCTCTATTTCCCAAATGTTATTGACCTGCTTCCTTCCTTCCTTCCTTCCTTCCTTCCTTCCTTCCTTCCTTCCTCTATCGATCTCGATCTCTTCCCTCTCTCCCTCCCTCTCCCTTCTATCAATCGATCTAATTACAAAGTATCAAACAATAAAACATAACAAAACATTACAAAGCAAAACAAAAGAAAACAAGGTCATGCCCAACAAAGACATCCCTCCTTCACATTTTGTGGTCAGAGTCCTCCTTCATAAAGCTGAGCAAGAGGACCCAAAAAGTCACAACAGATCACTATACCAAACAGGGCCAAATGTCTCAGAACCAGCTAATTTCCTTAAAAACCCATTTTAATGTATCATTTTTTCAGCCAGCACAATGTGCTATACTTGAGAATACCAGCTTTACCATGATAGTTCAGAAACTATTTCCCAAAACTCAGAAACTTCCACTTTGGCTGCTATGATCTGATAGGAAGTGCCTACAGAGGGTGGTGAATACAGCACAAGATATTATGGGCTGTCCCGTGAATCCACTGGATGAAAGAGCTGAAGAACGTTGCCTCAGGAGAGTGAGGAAAATTCTCAGGGATGATTCACACCCTGGCCGGCACTTTCTTGATCTCCTGCCCTCAGGCAGAAGATATAGAAGCATGATTAGTCACACCAACAGGTAAAGAACAGCTTCTATCTGTGGACTGTTAGGCTGCTGAATGAAAAGATAACAACAGGGCAACTGACTTTCGGGTTTGGTGAGTGTGCATCAGTAAACGAGGGGAATTAAGACGAAGAGAGCTGAGGGGGGGTGCTCGTGTAATCTCACTGTATACAAGTTGTACAAGTGACAATAAAGTATTACAAATTCAAATCAAGCAGAAATTTATGAGGTCTCTGTATAGTATCTTGGAAGCATAAAAAATAATAATACACAAACATGCTAATAAAGAGGTATTAAGAAGCATCATTATCCTTGTTATTTGTTCAAAAGCTTTAATGCCAGGATGCTGCAACCAAAGAACAGCGCCACTGCGTGTGCAGGAATGTACCTCTCAAGCCACAGGCCACCTAAGAGGCAAGGTGTTGTTTATATAGCTCAACTTGACAGAGACCCTCTGCCACCCATGTACCAACTAGAGCAGGCTTCCTCAAATTCAACGCTCCAGATGTTTTGAGACTACAATTCCCATCATCTCTGGCCACTGGTCCTGCTAGCTAGGGATCATGGGAGTTGTAGGCCAAAAACATCTGGAGGGCCAAGTTTGAGGAAGCCTGAACTAGAGATTGGATTCCTTTACAGAAGCAGGCGTCATCTTATAGGGTGCATGCCTTCCCCATCACTTGAACTCAGAATCAACTATTGCAGCTATAGTACATTTCAATTAAGGAGTTGTAGCAATAAGGCAGCCCCTTTCCTTGAGTCTGCTTGCTGCAGGCATTCAGACTTGGAAAGTGTGACTAGAAGGAAGATGGAGCTTGCATTGTTAGGGGATAAGCCATAGGGACACTGGGAGGGTCTGTAATAATAAAGGTGCTGAGCTTTAAAGCCCTAAATGGCCTCCACCCAGTATATCCGAAGGAGCATCTCCACCCCCACCGTTCAGCCCGGACACTGAGGTCCAGCTCTGAGGGCCTTCTGGTGGTTCCCTCCCTGCGAGAAGTGAGGTTACAGGAAACCAGGCATAGGGCCTTCTCGGTAGTGGCGCCCACCCTGTGGAACGCCCTTCCATCAGATGTCAAGGAAATAAACAACTATTTGACTTTTACAAGACATCTGAAGGCAGCCCTGTTTAGGGAAGTTTTTAATGTTTGATATTTTATCGTGTTTTTAATATTTTGTTGGGAGCCGCCCAGAATGGCTGGGGAAACCCAGCCAGATGCACGGTGTGTGTGTGTGTGTGTGTGTGTGTGTGTGTGTGTGTGTGTAACCTTACTTCACATGAATTATAACAAATGAGATAAAAGGTGCTGATCGCCAACAATGATGAGCTACATAAGGTCAGAGGGAGATCAAGAGTAAGTTTTAAAAGTAACCGAACAGACGACTGCAAAAAGGAAAAGTTGGTGCAGCTTAAACTGGCACCAAATTGTGTTGCCAGGGATGAGGTGGGGCGGATCCTGCCACCCTTTCACATGATAATACGGCTGCATCGATTGCAAAACGTGTTTTTGACAAGCGATTGTTTTACATGAAGAACATTTCTCTGCCCCCTCTGTATTGCGCTCACGGCTATAATGGCTATTTGTGTGCAGCCTGCCCTCTGGAGATCTGCTGTCACACATGATGTGGCTTAAGACATAATAGATGGACGAGAAGAAATCCTTCTTATGCCCTTGGACGAAAAGAACGATGGCTTTATTTTATGTTGTCAGAAGTCTCCTTCTCTGCCAGAGACGTGGGTTTTATCTGCCAGAGCCAGCACATGTCTTTTCCTTGCAAGTAAAGAGTTTGCCATCATTAAAGCGGAAGGATGGACCTGGTAATGAAAAATCATTGGATCGTACACCACTCTGGATGGGAGAGATTTTGGGCTGTATTCACCTTACTCATTGCACTAGTGCAAGCCAGCCCAATGATTCATGCTAGTGCAACTGAACTTTCCCCCCTTTCCCCCCCCCCCCGTGCCATCCCCAAATTTGCTCCAGAAGCTCAGGGTAATCCCCATAATAGCACATGGGGGAGATGGGGGAAAGAGAGGAGAAATCACTTTGCTGGGCAAGCAGAAATATCTGTGTAGGTGGAACTACTGAACTTCTGGAACCTATGGAAGATTTCCAGCAAAAAAAGAGATTTTATTATTTTAACTGATTTTTTTTTAACTTGTTTTGTTGTGTACAATTTCAGCACTTGTACAATTTAAGTCGAGCCAGCAGAGTGGTTTTTAAAAGCAGTCATGAACCAGAATGGGGAACTTTCAATATTGTTGAAAGCCTGTCCTCATTGCAATTTGGCAATTCTCTTCTTCCTACTTCAACTGAGGTCCCTGCTGTAATTGACATGGAGACGAGATCTAAGAGGGAACTTTTAGAAAAGCCATACAAAAAATAAATAAAAATGTTTCAATTATCCACTCTTCCCCTGCTTTAAAACCCATTTTCTCTCTCTCAGCCTTAACAGGTGGACAATAATAATGACTGCAATCCTGCCATTTCAAAATCCTTTAGCTCTGTCACATTTATTTGTCTCCTATGCAAGAAGACAGCCACAGTGCCCCCCCAAACCTAAATTCAGCTTCCAAAGAAAGAATTCTCTCATTTAAAATGGATTTGTTCAGTTTTCATTACCCCTGGCACTTCTTGTTAAGACATTTTCGTTCCGTTGAAGTCGTTTCCCCATCAGCTGATGTCTGCAAACTTGTAACATCTGCTCTGGCAGACAATAGCTGTTTTATACTGGAGTGTAAAAAAAAGATTCTGAAAGAAATACCACCATCTCATTCTCTTACATCAATGAATAATTTTTTAAAGAAAAGAAATGGGAGAAACTTTCTATTCTGCGGCATACTTGTCTTGCTTTATGACAAGAACGGAAATTGCTTTTAAAATAATTAAATTCCGTCATGCAGCACAAGTTTCTCATTTTTGAAAAACACCCACCCACACCCTAAAACAAGACTTGATGTATTCGTTTGCCTACCGCACTGATATGACCCACCACCCTGCGCAATTGCAACATGATATATGTTAAGCGTTTTTCATAGTCATGGCCATATCCCAAGGAAGGAGAATCCACAGGAGGCAGGAACTGAGAGGGTAGAGGGTGATTCACATCTCAGAACAAGAAAATGCAGAGGTCAAAGGATGTCGTGAGGCAGAGACCGTGAGCAAGAATTTTTGATATTGGATAGAGAGGCAAAACAGAGCTTTGGTTTTGTTTCAGTACCATGGACAGCTGTGAAATGATAGCTTATTTTACACCAGAGTTCCATGCCCAGAGCCCCTCAGGCTGCCAGAGGAATAGCTGTTCCAAGTGCTGATTTATGCATTATGCTAAGTCATTTGAGGGCTTCAATATCTAGAGAGGAACCACACGCATAAGAAGGGAAATCGAAGTATAAAACACCACAGGCAGAAATCTTCACATTGTCTCCAATGCAATGCTTCTCAATGAGCTCGGCTCACACTTTCAGGTATGGCATCAATAGGGTTGCCATGTGCCCTCTTCTTCCAGGACACGGCCTCTTTTTCAGAGGTAAAATTTCTGTCCTGGTGGATTTTTATAATTTGCCAAAATGTCTCTGGCTTTACTTTCTGGATGAGACATAGACACAACTGGTGGCTGAAGACTTGCTTTCCTCTGCCCTTCTCCTGCCCCCCTCAGCAATATATCACAACTTCTATAGCTTACATAGAGCAGGGGTATTTAAAATGAGAGTCATCATAGTGTCCTCTTTTTTGCTCTTCAACCCCAGATCAAGTGTGTAATCATCAAATGCAGAAAAAACAGGGGTACAGATGCATGAACCAGGCCTTCCTCTGTCATTTGAAAAGGAAGGAGTTTCAGCCGTTTCTGCCTCTGCTCCCAGAAGTTGCAAAATGGCATGCCTTTCCATTAGCACACTTGCCAACCCAAGCTAAACAATTCCACAGCCACCCTTGATTTACATTAGCATTGCTACTGAATTTCTGCTAAATCCCTGGCTGAGCAGTATTAACGCATGATGTATATTGATGGCAAGAGAGCACACAAATTGCAGGATGATGATGATGATGATGATTTATTTATACCCCACCCATCTGACTGGGTTTCCCCAGCCACTCTGGGCAGCTCCAAACAGAAATAAGCGATAAAATATCAAACATTAAAAACTTCCCTAAACAGGGCAACCTTCAGAGGTCTTCTAAAAGTCAGGTAGTTGTTTATTTCCTTGACATCTGCTGGGAGGGCATTCCACAGGGTGCCCACCACTACCGAGAAGGCCCTCTGCCTGGTTCCCTATAACCTCACTTCTCACAGTGAAGGAACTGCCAGAAGGCCCTCACAGCTGGACCTCAGTGTCCGGGCTGAATGATGGGGGTGGAGACGTTCCTTCAGGTATACTGGACCGAGGCCGTTTAGGGCTTTAAAGGTCAGCACCAACACTTTGAATTGTGCTCGGAAACGTACTGGGAGCCAATGTAGGTCTTTCAGGACCGGTGTTATATAGTCTTAGCGGCCACTCCCAGTCACCAGTCTAGTTGCCGCATTCTGAATTAGTTGTAGTTTCCGAGTCACCTTCAAAGGTAGCCCCACGTAGAGTGCATTGCAGTAGTCCAAGCGGGAGATAACCAGAGAATTCACTACTCTGGAGAGCCAGTGTGGTGTAGTGGTTAAGAGCGGTAGTCTCGTAATCTGGGGAACCGGGTTCGTGTCTCCGCTCCTCCACATGCAGCTGCTGGGTGACCTTGGGCCAGTCACACTTCTCTGAAGTCTCTCAGCCCCACTCACCTCACAGAGTGTTTGTTGTGGGGGAGGAAGGGAAAGGAGAATGTTAGCCGCTTTGAGACTCCTTAAAGGGAGTGAAAGGCGGGATATCAAATCCAAACTCTTCTTCTTCTTATTCTACAGTCCGTGAGCAGGTGGGGTCTCAGCCTGCGTACCAGATGGAGCTAGTAGACAGCTGCCCTGGACACAGAAATGACCTTTGCCTCCATGGACAGCTGTGAGTCCAAAATGAATCCCAGGCTGCGCACCTAATCCTTCAGGGGCACAGTTACCCCATTCAGGACCAGGGAGTCCCCCACACCCACCCTCCCCCTGTCCCAAAAACAGTACTTCTGTCTTGTCAGGATTCAACCTCAATCTGTTAGCCGCCATCCATCCTCCAACCACCTCCAGACACTCACACAGGACATTCACCGCCTTTACAACACTCTTTATCATACACCTTGTGATAAAGATTGCATCAACATGGTAATAACTATAACCTGCAGACAAATGGTCATTGAGTGATTCAGTGTGTTTGTGGAGGAGAGAAAGGCATGAGACTGAGAGCATAGTGTATAGGCGAAGCATTGTTAAAACCTGGAATACAAATCTGCAATTCAACCACGGGTAATGGAAAAGCAACGCATTTGAGTTTCTATTGGAATGCACCAGCTGAAGGCGTAGGGCCAAATACTGATTTTCTTCAAGTGGTAAAGCTGTGCCAAAAACCCTGAAAGCCTTGCTGGAATCAGAAACATTTCCCTTAATATCTGCTCCATGTACACTGCTTCATGAGTTACTGCAGCCCCTTCCTGTTGTTCCGCACAAACAACTGGGTGCATTTTTCTTCACCGACTCACATGGAATAAAACGAATAGAGAGTGGGAGTCAGACAAATGAAGCACCCCCTTCAGTAGTTACTTGACTGCACACTCAGATCCTTTGATCCAGTTACGGATGAAAGCTTCGCAGTTCCAGAGAAAATCCTGCTCCTAATTGCCAAAGACAGGAGTGGATTTCTCCGGGGGATTCGAGGCATCACGACAAATGTCGGGAGCATAAAACCTCACTTTACATTTTCCATCCCTGGCAGCCAAGATTCAAAGCAAGTTCTGGCTGTACTCTAATGTACATAGTGCATCCTCCGGTTAGGAAGGATATTTTAGTATGCGAAGAAATGCAGCATCAATAATTCAGAAAGGATTTCATTCCCAGATCACAGGCCTTCAGAAAATAGTCCGGGACCAACCAATCGGTTAGTTGCAACAGCACAACATTAATTTTTAAGAAGCAGAGAGATGGAATGATGAGAGGGAGGATAAAGAGATAAGGCATATACATTTATATCAGTTCCATACAACTTTGGCATGGCTCTAACAAACATCCTGAGAATTGTAGTTTAATGTGGCTGCTTAAAACTGGGCTTGAGGCTCCCCACCCCTCAACTACCACTCTGTGGTTCAACACATGGTCTGGACTTCAGAGCAGAAATGGGCAACCTGTAGCCAGTCAGATCATCTTCAGTTTCCACCATGTCCAGCCAGAAGGACCAATAGTCACAGGTGATGAATGTTGGAATCCAATCTAGTTCCATAATTAATTCCTCTTGAATTCAACATGCAGCCATCAGTTAAGGTAGATAATCGCTTCCCATTTCTAGCATATGGAAGAGTAGGAGAGCCATACAAAGATAAGGCAGAGCAAATTAATCATAAACCAAGGGGGACATGTAGATCCATCACATCCATCCAACCACCAGAAGAAATGGATTGGCACTTCGATATCGGGTTTGTTCTGTTTCTCTCTCCCATTCATCTCTCTGCACAAGTGGACACCTTTTGGACAATAGTCCACTCTGCATTGCATGCCAAGGCACCCAAGCCACAAAGTTCCCAGGAGAACAATAAATCACACTGACACAGAATATTTGGTTTATGGGGTTCAGATAGACCACAACTTTATTGGTTACAGATGTGAGCGGTTTGGCTTAGGCATTGGGATGAAGCCAGGCTATATCTTGACTCCTTCCCGTCTGCAGGGAGTCCATGGAAGGGTAAACCACCAATAGAGGGTGCCCTATAACTTACCTCGGATAGTGGCACCACCCTGAGAGATCACCATACGGGTTGTGACATGGCCCTAGCCCATGCCCAGGCTTCAGACGGTATTCACATCCTGGATTCCTTTAAAAGGATACCCTTACTAAGGAGGGGCAGGCAAAGGCAGCAACCTCCTCTCCAACCAAACAAAGGCCTAACCTCACAAAAGTTGTGATGATTGCTACTAGGTAGGTGAAAACCAAATGGCAGGTGCCAATTTGCCAAGTGGAAAAAATTCCTACCCGGCGACCGGCAATTGCCATAGCAAGGTCATATCAGAGCAAAGCATGAAAAGAGGGTGGGTGGGCTGGGTGATCCGACAAAGAGGCAAGGAAGAGGGAGCCGGCCGGCTGCACATCCACCCTGGCAGCAGATTGGCTGGGGCTGTCCCCAGCCCAAATGACACGGCTGGCTGTGATGTAGGGGAGTGGGGGAGAGGCAGCTTACCTCCCACTACGCCAGAAAACTGTTGAGTCTTGGCTGACTGGCTGCAACGCCATACACCAGATAAAAGGTGAATGGACTTATGTGACATGTTCTTTCTGAATGCCTATCATTCAGAGAGCACAAAAATATTTGTTGTGGTTTAGTCATTTAGTCGTTTCTGACTCTTCGTGACCCCATGGACCAGAGCACGCCAGGCACTCCTGTCTTTCACTGCTTCCCGCAGTTTGGTCAAACTCATGCTGGTAGCTTTGAGAACACTATCCAACCATCTCATCCTCTGTCGTCCCTTCTGCTTGTGCCCTCCATCTTTCCCAACATCAGGGTCTTTTCCAGGGAGTCTTCTCTTCTCATGAGGTGGCCAAAATATTGGAGCCTCAGCTTCAGGATCTGTCCTTCCAGTGAGCACTCAGGGCTGATTTCCTTAAGAATGGAGAGGTTTGATCTTCTTGCAGTCCATGGGACTCTCAAGAGTCTTCTCCAGCTCCATAATTCAAAAGCATCAATTCTTCAGCGATCAGCCTTCTTTATGGTCCAGCTCTCACTTCCATACATCACTACCAGGAAAACCATAGCTTTAATTATACGGACCTTTGTTGGCAAGGTGATATCTCTGCTTTTTAAGATGCTGTCTAGGTTTGTCATTGCTTTTCTCCCAAGAAGCAGGCGTCTTTTAATTTTGTGACTGCTGTCACCATCTGCAGTGATCATGGAGCCCAAGAAAGTAAAATCTCTCACTGCCTCCATTTCTTCCCCTTCTATTTGCCAGGAGGTGATGGGACCAGTGGCCATCATCTTAGTTTTTTTGATGTTGAGCTTCAGACCATATTTTGCGCTCTCCCCTTTCACCCTCATTAAAAGCTTCTTTAATTCTTCCTCACTTTCTGCCATTAAGGTGTCATCAGCATATCTGAGAAACATTAGCTATGTCTAATCTATTTGGCCAGGGAGGAGGAATGAGAGAAACCAAAGATGGCTAAAGTCATATGGTGTAACAATAAGCAAAGATGGATATTAGATGTCAACCTGGGGCACAACGGGGGTGGGGAGGAATGAGCCAAGTCATGGAGGCGTCTCACAGAAACCTTCATAAATAGCCAGAATGGCCAAGAGTGATTTTTATAGAACAGACCAGGGAGGATTTACAAGGTAGCCAAGAAGGAGCAGCAAATTCATAAAACACCATAAAAACACAACAGCATTTATTAAACCTGCTTGCTCCCTCTGCCTTCCTGCTGTGGATGTATTGCAGTAAATCAGACACCAGGATAAAAAAATATCACCCCCAATTTGGCCATAGTCTACTTTTCGAAACCCCATGAGAAACCTTGGAAAATATTGTCAAATGTCACGCAAGAATAGCATTTTCACAGTGTTCTTTGCTAAGTAAGAACCAGCTGCCCTGTTAGACGGAATGGAGAGATCGGGATAAATCAGTGGTGCAAGCCATCATTACCACAGTGTTTTCTCCTGCACCTGTCGTTCAGGTGGAATGTCCATTTGAAGATCCAACATGGTGCCCTTTAGATGTTATTGGACTCCAGTCAGCACCAGCAAGCTTGGCCAATGGGAAGAGATGTGGTAGCTCAATAACATCCAGAAGGCATCGCTTTGGCTTCATATAATTACAAGTACATTAGCTGGGGTTCCTGCATTGCACGGGGGTTGGACTGGTGAACTTTTGGATCCCTGCCAGCTCCACAAGGCCATGATTCTGTCTGTATGATTCTTAACTGTCCCCCAAATCTTTTTCCCATATTGGACACCGTGAAATTGATGCTAACACTCAGCAGGTAAAAAATTACTGTACGTTTGTGAAACATGGACCACTTATAAACGCCATCTCCAACTCCTCGAAAGATTCCATCCATGGTGTCTGAAAAATTGTACACATCACTTGGGAAGACAGGCGAACTAATATCAGTCTACTGGAAGAAGCAAAGATCCCCAGTGTTGAAGCAATGATTCTTCAACATCAACCTCGTTGGACTGGTCATGTTGTGTGGATGTCTGATTATCATCTTCCAAAGCAACTACTCTATTCTGAACTTAAAAATGGAAAGCGTAATGCCGATGGTCAACAAAAGAGGTTTAAAGACTCTCTCGTGGCAAATCTTTTTAAAAAAATGCAGTATAATCACTGACAACTGGGAAACACTGGCCTGAGAGCGCTCCAATGGGAAAACAGCCTTTACCAAAGGTGTCATTGGCTCTGAAGACGTTCGAACTCAGGACGAAAGGGAGAAACATGCTAAGAGGCAAACCCTCACCATGATTAATTCCTGCCTGGAAACCTATGTTCCCATTGTGGGAGGATGTGTGGATCCAGAATTGGCCTCCACAGTCACTTATGGACCCGCTGTTAAAACCGTGTTTATGGAAGACAATCTTACTTGGCTACAACTGATAAGAAGAGGAAGAAGAAGAAGAAGAAGAAGAAGAAGAAGAAGAAGAAGAAGAAGAAGAAGAAGAAATGCTCGAGCAGGTAAAAAAAGATAGGAATAGAGAAAATTAAGGCATTGGAATGTTTCAGCCTATATTTGAGATGTTAGTAATTTTCATAGTACACCAAGACTTTTGCCAATATAATTTATCAAGTTCAGTATCACACCTGAGGTTCCCCCATCTTTTTGCTCCTGGTCATACAACCAAACATGGCTTTTGTGATTTTCAAATTTGTAATTGTATTTCCGTTTTAAATTTGAATGGGTTGGGGCTGTGGAAAATGCAAAAGCTCTTTTCCTTCCCTCTGATTTTAGTAATATCAAATGCACTAAGGAAAGTCATGTTCTAATGCTAATCATTTACAGTCCAGTTCACCTTTATTGAACATTCAAGCTGTGCCTGCCAAGATCCCTTCTTCTTTATAGGAGACCTGACACCTCTGTCTATATCAATTTTCTTCTTAATAAATACACTCCTAAAACATGGGCTTAATAAATGTATTTTAAAAACACGGGGGGATTAGAAGTAATTCCATCCTGCACTCAAGATCAATTATTAGGAAAGGCTGGGAGGGGGTTGTCTCCAAACGCTGCCAAGTCTCTCCATGCCTTTCTTCAGTTTCTACCTCCTATGATCTTCCATAGTCTCTGCCCCCTTCTTGGGAAACATTATTATTGTTATTGTTATTAATGGGCATCATCCCTGTTGTCTCTGGCTTCCTTCAGTGAGCTCTTTCCCAGCTCCATGATATCATTTATACTTATATATATTATTATTATTAATAATAATTAAATATACATAGCCAGGGCTTTTTTTTAGCCGGAACTCATTGGAACTCAGTCCCGGCACCTCTCAGGTGGGCGCCATTGCCATTCTAAGAGAACGAGAGAGGTGTTTATGGTGAGTTCCAGCACTTTTTCTAGAAAATCAGCACTGTACATAATTATACATACCTCTGTCGTTTACCCACTTTATTTGTAGCCCTGCGTGTTCATCAGAGGAGGGTTGTTCTACACCCGCGATCATTTTCATTGCCCTTTTCTGAACGGTTCCCAGCTCTGCTATATCATTTTTGAGCTATGGTGACCACATTGCACCATAGGTTTGTATACAGTCATTAGATACCAGCAGGTTTTGCTTTCATCCCCTTTCCCAATGACCCCTAACATAGAGCCATAGAATTGCTGAGTTGGAAGGGGCCCCAAGCGTCATCTAGTCCAAATGTAGCTGATGTGTGATCATTTCTTGCGAATATATGAATGCCACTCTGCTTTGAGAATGCTAACAGGGTGGGGAGAGGAGGCATTCAAAGAGTTCCATAGTCCCAACTCTGTACCGTTAAGAAATCCGCCTGCCAAATCACTCCATTGGCATCCAAGCCAGTTCCTCCATCAGGGATTGTGCCAGAGTAGCACTTATTGGTCGGCTTGTCATCTTTAAAGCTAAGTGTTCCCTCTAGGCTTTGACTATGTAGAAGGAAAGCCAACATGGGGCAATGGGAGTTGCAAAATCAATGATCAGATAAGCTCCATCCATCGTCAGGAAATCAAGGTGATTGTGAGCATTGCCTTTGCATCAGGGCATGAGGTAGCTTTTTAATCTGGCATGGTGCTATTGTTTCTGCTGTCTGCCGCTTCGTCTAGGTCCTGCTCCCAAACTGCCGCTGCTTTTGTCCTCATTAGTATTATATGTTATCCCACTCAAAGAGGGATCACGCAGTGAACCAGATGATGTAATGATGGCACATAGCCAATCAGATTTGGGCACATGGCGATGTCCCTAAAGGCAATTGCAAGTGACGGTGCTGCTCCCTGGATTGGACATAAAGATTATCTCATTTAATCAGAGAACATATTGTGAACTCACGATCTCACGATCCAGTGTAGCAAACCAAATCTGACTATGTGATGAAGTCCAGGAAGGCAACTGAAAACGAAGGTAGCTGAGGACCATTTAAGCTAACATGTAGGCATTTTCTCAACCCACTAGAGAATACA
Organism: Podarcis pityusensis; assembly: GCF_964106645.2. Classification (NCBI taxonomy): domain Eukaryota; kingdom Metazoa; phylum Chordata; class Lepidosauria; order Squamata; family Lacertidae; genus Podarcis; species Podarcis pityusensis. Next base: position 16,601,395 of record NC_138026.1, read on the forward strand.
TTCCCCCATCTTCAAATGGAATACACTAAACCCACAAAATCCGTGGTGGTTGCATTCCAGCGATTGTTCCTGAAGCTAAAATGGTGTATTATAATAATAATAATAATAATAATAATAATAATAATAATAACTATTTATTATTATTATTATTATTATTATTATTATTATTATTATTAATACCCCACCCATCTGGCTGGGTTTCCCCAGCCACTCTGGGGGGCTCCCAACAGAATAATAATAATAATAATAATAATGTGATAAAACATCAAACATTAAAAACTTCCCTAAACAGGGCTACCTTCAGAAGTCTTCTAAAAGCCAGATACTTTATTTCCTTGACATCTGATGGGAGGGCGTTCCACAGGGTGGGTGCCACTACTGAGAAAGTCCTATGTAGTCAAAACACATTGGCAAAGTCTTTTTTCCTGGACAGCCACAACATTTCTGTCCCCTCCTCTTTTTTGTGCTCCTAAAACTGAACGCACACAAGCTAAATGTGTTTATGTTGTGGGCTTACTGTATTCGAACAGTTACTAAAAACCTTGACATTTTTTCTTTCTTTTAGTAATCTCACCCCAATTCCTTTGTGCTAACTAGGTAGGTTTAGACAAACAGGTGCTGTTGAAGTTGGGTGCGTGTGCATGTGAATAACCTCAGCTCCTGTCAATACTGAATGTCCACACATGTTGCTCAAAACAAACCCAGAAACCAAAACAAACCTTGGATCACCATTGATTCTAAGAAGAAAGTAGAACAGACAGTCATTTGTAAGGCAAGTGAACCTTCTGTGCAGCATACACTGTAAATTCAACCTTTGCATCACAAATGCAACTGAAACAAGAACTTCAGCCGAAACAAGAGCCTTCTGGAGGAGGAGGAGGAGGAGGAGGAGAAGAAGAAGAAGAAGAAGAAGAAGAAACTCCCCTCAGAGCAGCTTCCGTGTGGTTAATGTCATGCCAATTATACTTTGCTTTTCAGAACCACGGGAAAAGTAATTTAGTTTCGGAAAGTCCATTGACTCACATGTAATTATAACTGTCTATGGAATAAGCATATTGTAAGCTATAATTTTTGCTTGCACCACATAGCTCTTGAAAACAATGCCAAGGTCAGTGTTAAAAATATAATTCCATCTCACAACCTTTAAAAGTAATTTCACAAAGCTTTTAAAAACACGACTCTGAATAGGAATGTCCTGCTAGGCCATTATGATAGGGACACGCCCAGTTTAATTATTCCTCCCTATTCTTCTTGAGATGACAGCATTCAACTGTGCACATTTCTCACCCTTGGCAGGATGAAATGTGGAATTTAACAGGAAACGTCCCTTTCAAAAGTTGTCCATCCAATTTACATGGGACGAATTTTAGTGTGGTGTATGTGTTTGGGTAAATCGCTGCATATTCTCTAAGAGTTTTAGGATGGCCAACAAAGAATATTCCCAGATAATTCTGATGGCCAAATTAGAAGCGATGTCAAGCATACCTTTGCATCTGATGTGCAGGTTTTGGATTGGTTCTTGTTAATGCACATTGAATCAGTGCAGTTGTTGAGTGTGAATTCTTGTTTTATTCCACATGCTTCAAGTAGGCTACCTGGGTCCTTAAGCTATTTTACTACCAATGCCCCAGGGGTCCAGCATTCTTATTACCATATTTTTCGCTCTATAAGACGCACCAGACCACAAGACGCACCTAGTTTTTATAGGGGGAAACAAGAAAAAAAATATTCTGAATCTCAGAAGCCAGAACAGCAAGAGGGATCGCTGCACAGTGAAAGCAGCAATCCCTCTTGCTGTTCTGGCTTCTGGGATAGCTGTGCAGCCTGTATTCGCTCCATAAGATACACACACATTTCCCCTTACTTTTTAGGAGGGAAAAAAGTGAGTCTTATAGACCAAAAAATACGGTACTTTTAATATTTGTGCAGCACTCTCCACTCTTGCTCTTTCTTTAAAAATTACCTGAGGAGGAGAGGTTTTGGGCATAGCTGTCAGGCTTCAGGGAATTGGCTTCCTTCCCCCATGACAGTAGATAAGCAGAACACAGGAAAAGGAGTCTTCTTACCAGTTAGAAACTTTAATAATCACATTGAGAGACCAAAGAATCCAGTACAGTGGTACCTCAAGTTAAGAACTTAATTCGTTCTGGAGGTCTGTTCTTAACCTGAAAATGTTCTTAACCTGAGGTACCACTTTAGCTAATGGAGCCTTCCGCTGCCGCCGTGCGATTTCTGTTCTCATCCTGAGGTAAAGTTCTTAACTTGAGGTACTATTTCTGGGTTACCAGAGTCTGTAACCTGAAGTGTCTGTAACCCGAGGTACCACTGTACCTCAGAATGGTGGTGCTCCCAGTTAAGGATCACACCCCCTTCCATCCCTATTAAGCTACGTCACTCCTACCTTTGTAATCTGAGTTTGTACCTTCTGTGCTTTCTGTGCTTTCTGTTCTGCCACTTTCTGAGCTCTCTGTGACTTTGCAGAAGTGGTGTGAATACTGTCCAGAGACTGTGACTCTGTTTACTGTCTCTCTTCCTGTGTTTCTTCTCCTAGCTGTTCCCCATCCAGTATTTCCCAGCTTCTGCCTTCTGAACTATGTCCCTCTGCAAACCACTGTTCCAAATCTATACTGTCCTCATGCTCCTGGGAAGATTCAGGATCCTGATCAGGAGCAGGGGGAGGCTCCCCCCATTCCTCCTCAGTGCAGCCCTCCTCAGCACGGTTCCTGACATTAGCTGGCTTTTGTGACAATCCGTGTTCCTGCCTCATTCCACCACTTGAGGTGATACAGAAATGTGCCCCCCACCCAAAACCACCACTGCCCACCTCGCCACTTCTGCTGTGCACTGGAAAAGGTGGGGCAGTGTCAGCTGCGTTCCATTGCTGACAGAGGGGGAGAGTGTGGAGAGACAGGTGGAGGTAATTAGGCAGGAATGCGGAAGGGGGAGGAGCCAGTGGCATCGTAACGGGGGCGGGGTTGTGGTGCGCCCCGTGTTCCATGTCTGTGGGGGTGACAATAAGTCACCCTGCGGGGGCTTGCGGCGGTGCAAGCAGCCATCGCACCGCTGCAGCCGCATGTGGATGATCCTCCATTCACGGCTGCAGCTGTGAGCAGAGGATCCCGGTGCCGTCCGTATAGCGCTGGAGTGGCGCCGGAGGCAAACTGCTAAGTACAGCGCATGTACAATGTCACACACATACGCCATACGTACGTAGTGACGCCACACATGCGCCCTATGTAGTGACACAATGCCAAGTGTCACAATGCCTTCCTTCGCCCCTGGGAGGAGCAGCCAATTTGCAGTAGAAGCCTGAGTGTCGAGAACAAGGAGAAGGGAGGGGGGAGTTCAAGGGAGAAGGCGTGAACAGGGAAGGAAGCGTAAGTGGGGCTTTAAAAGTGGGAGGAAGAAGGGGCGTACCTCAGACTCGGCAACAGCAGACTTGGAAGCCGACGCTGAGTGACTGAGCTCCAGAGTGATTTGTGTGTTTTGAGCAATAAACCTGAGTTAATTGCTGCCAGCATTGTCTTGCTTCTGTGGGAGACACCCAACCATAACAGGCAGGTAGGGTACCACCTCTTGCACTTCTGATGGCCAAGGTGGCTGCTTCACTCCACCTCTTGAGTGGGCTGTGGAAAAGTAGGAAGGTAGTGGCTCCATGACCGTATGGTATGGGATTATCGTCTTCCCAGGCAACTGCTCTATTCTGAACTTAAAAATGGAAAGTGTAATGCTGGTGGTCAACAAAAGAGGTTTAAAGACTTTCTCAAGGCAAATCTTTAAAAATGGAGGATAAACACCGACAACTGGGAAACAATGGCCTGCGGGCACGCCACTTTTACCAAAGGTGTCATGGACTTTGAAGATGCTCAAACTCAGGAACGAAAGGGAGAAACGAGCTAAGAAAAAGACCTGTTTGGCAAACCCTCGTCATGATCAAGTCCCGCCCGTAAACCTATGTCCCCACAGTAGAAGGATGTGTGGATCCAGATTTGGCCTCCACAGTCACTTACGGACTCACTGTTAAGACCATGTTCATGGAAGACAATCTTACTCAACTATGAGTGATCGCCAAAGAAGAAGAAGACCTGGAGAAAAATGTCAAATTGACTTCTGAGTAAACATCCATTGGATGACTGCAGTCAAACCATAGGTGACTATAACAGCATTATGATATTGGCAGCTTTATTTTCAATTCCTTTCCTAATGATCCCTAGCACGGAATGTGCCTTTTCCATACATGGTGAGCACTGGATTGACACTTTCATCCAGCAATGGTCCCAAGGTCTCATTCCTGTTTGGAGCCTTTCCTATCTTTCTTCTAAAGCAGTCAAATAGCTGTTTAAAGTAACTGCAGTCTGTAATTTGATTATATAGCTATCAATCTCTTAAGTTGTGACCTGATATTTTTTAAAAAACAGGAACTTTGCAATGGGTTAGCTGCTTCCAAGAGCTATTAACACATCTTTAAAGGAAAATTCTCACATTTTGAAAACACTCAGCTTCATAGATCATCATGCTGTTTTAAGAGTAACTGAATACTAGAATAAGTGGTTGACTTTGTCCTCACAATTCCTGTTCTTAGTATTTTATTTTATATGTTGCTTTTTCCTTGCCTATTTTTAAATGAATGATAAAATATTAACACTTGGGAGGATTTCAAAATGCTAAGGGATTGATTTTGGCTAAGGGTTTTTATTCTAATCAATGGGGATTGAATTATTAAACAAAGAGATAATACCATCGCTCTCCTTTCTCACTCTGTCTCTCACACAGTGATACGTTTTGAAATTCAGATCTGAAACAAGATGAAGGGGAAAGGCTCCTTTGACTTTCAGAAAACCTCAGTTTCCCTGTGAATGGGATATTCAATATTCATTCAAAGATGGGCAGTGTTTTGCATGAGTGCATGGTCAGGATCTGGAATGAATAACTTGAAATAAATCCTATCGGTGTCAACCAAATATATTGCTAGGGTGGAATGTTAGGACAGGAAAAACAAGCATGTCGATTTTCTTCCCCCACTGTCACTGGGCAGGCCAGGAGGGGCAAAGTGGGTTGTATTGAAATGGAGAAGGAGTATTCACTTTTGCAGCACCCCTGTACCACTTCTGGTGACACCTCCAGGTTTGAAGACTCACCCGTGGTGTTAGAAAAGCATGGAAATAAGCACCCAATACTCAACTGACAGAGCAACTGCTAAGTAAATTTGCTCTTAGTGTTTCTGAATTTGTTTGTTTCTTTTTGAGGATCATCCCCTCCAACATTTCTCTGATGAAAATAAAGGTAAAGGTAAAGGGACCCCTGACCATTAGGTCCAGTCGTGGATGACTCTGGGGTTGCGGCACTCATCTCGCTTTATTGGCCGAGGGAGCCGGCATACAGCTTCCAGGTCATGTGGCCAGCATGACTAAGCCGCTTCTGGCGAACCACAGCAGCGCACGGAAATGCCATTTACCTTCCCGCTGGAGTGGCACCTATTTATCTACTTGCACTTTGACGTGCTTTCGAACTGCTAGGTTGGCAGGAGCAGGGACCGAGCAAAGGGAGCTCACCCCGTTGCGGGATTCGAACCGCCGACCTTCTGATCGACAAGTCCTAGGCTCTGTGGTTTAACCCACAGCGCCACCCGCACCCCTCTGATGAAAATAGGGGTGTCATATTCCATAACAACAACAACAACAACAACAGCAACTACTACTACTACTTTACTATTTATACCCCACCCAACTGACTGGGTTGCCCCAGCCACTCTGGACGGCTTCCAAGATATAGAAAAACATAATAAAACATTAAACATTAAACAACTTCCCTATACAGGGCTGCCTTCAGATGTCTTCTAAAGGTTGTATAGTTATTTATCTCCTTGGTTCGGGGCTGGGGGGGTCACATAGTTCCATACCCTCCAACATTTCTCCTATGAAAACAAGGACTTCCTACGGGGAAGCGGAACATTCCGGGATCAAATCAGAAACTCATATGGTTTTTGTAAATCCAGGACTGTCCCTGGAAAATAGGGACACTTGGAGGGTCTGAGATTTCCCACAGGCTTTCCTTTGGCTTCCTTGTCTTTACTGCTGACTCCATTTGCTACCTTGACTCCATTTGCTACTGTTTATCTACAAGAAAAAGGCCATCAGTAGAGCTGTCTCTCCTGCTGCCTGTTTGCATTTTGCTCAGCTTGGACAAGAAAATGGACTAGTCAATTTCACTTTCTTGGAAGACAGCTCTGCTGCCCTCGCTCCATTTTACCCTGTCTGCCACGCGCACAAACGCTGCCATTCTGCTCAGTTCAATTTGCAAAAGACAACGACTTCCCTCCAAGTTTCCACGCCAGCTGCCTTTCGGCTTCTTCTGTTTTGTTCAATAAAACAACTCTTTGCAGTGGAAGAAAATACCCATGTTGTGGTCTCTACAGCTTTCATCGGCAATAAGAACAGCTCAAAGATTTGAAGTTGGAAATAGCGACAACAACAACAAACAAATCAGCTGGGTGCAAGACGACTGGCCAATTAAAACCCAGTTGTCTCCTTGCTGTATAACATCCTTTTATGGCTCCACTACCCAGGGTTTCACTCTGGTAGCAAAAGAGCCAGGCTAAACAGGTTCTGCTATAAAATGCAGGACTATGAGATTAAATCTGCCTCCATCAGTGTTTCATGGCAAGGGTCCTCCCGACATCTCGCGATGCATTAAGGCAGAAAATCTTCTCGCATCAGGCTTAATATACTAATATTCTTCCCTATATCTATAAGAGCCTGGCTGTTTCTGCTTCCCTGGGGATAACATCTCCTCATTATAGCGAGTTAGTGAACTGTTTCGAGACATAATAAAGGCCCATTCGCAATGCCAAGGGAGAAAAATTTGGGTGAAGTAAACTGGTATACAGATATCTAGGCCCTAACAGCATCTTACTCTTCCGTGTCCATCTTGTGGTGGTGCCTTGTGGTGGTGAATGCAAAAAAAAACCAAAACCACCAATGTGATTTTTCGATTCCGAAGGGGGGGGGTACCACAACGCTAAAACCCCCATTTTTACATCGCTCGGAGAAATGTTATCAGCAGGAGGTTCTCACCTGCCAAGCACAGTTATTGACAGGTATATAAGTGTCATGGAAAGATCTGAAAAGGAGAGCTGGGAATTGCCCCCTCCTTCCCCTCTGCTTCTTTCGTAGGGGGAGGGGGAGAGGGAAGAATCGCCCCGCCCCCATTCTCCAGTAGCTAAAAGAGGAGACGGAGGCAGGATTTAATTACAATGGGTCACAGAACTGCCAAGAAATGATGTATTGGGAGGAGGAGAGGGAGCTGGAGAACAGATAGCAGACACATATTTAAAGAACATGGGAACTCCGCCCCCCCCTTCTCCAAGGATGCGCCATTCCCTTAGAATCCAAGAGCAAAGAGCGCACAGACATATGACTCCCGAGAACTCCCGTAGGGACACAGGGTGTCGTTAGGGAAGGAAAAGAAGGGGCTCAGAGTGAGCAACGTCATCAAGGCTTGCAGTACTGAAATCTTTGTCTTGCTCCACGATTGCTGAATAAAACCATAAATACGAACTTTATTGTTTCTCCCTTGATCTTGGAGGCTACTGGTGGAAGAGACAGTTCCTCGGTTCTGACAATAAGTGTGCTGGTCCCGTGGGTTACCCCAGAGGCGAGGTCCAAGTCCTGTCCGTGGTCAAACGTGCAACGTGGAGGCAGTCCGTAGTAGCTGAAGCTGGGTGCAGGGCAGGGAGCCGGGTGAAGTCAGGATCAGGTTTGCAAGCAGGGAGCCAGGGCGGGTCAGGAGCTCTGGCAGGAAAGCAGGACAGGGTTCAAGCAGGAACTAGCAACCAACAATGTTGCTCCCACAACTTGGGACTGGGGCTGGCCGGCTTTTATCTGCCCCGAGGCATAGGGTGGCACCGATCCTCTGGTGACTCGCCTCTCCTGGTCTGGAGAGGCAAGCTGAAATGGTTGTGCTGATTGAATGACTGGGAAAATGTGACATTGTATTCGCTTCAAACATGTCTAGGGCAACCTTCAGTAAACGCTCCCAACAACTGAATGAAAGCAAGGATTTGAAGAATTCTGTACAGGTCTGAAAACAGCAGGGTATTTTCTTAGCAAGTATAACTGAGAAGAGGCAATTCTGAGTTGTCCTATTATTTGCTCCAAGTAACCTGAACCCTCCGTCATGTGACATCCTGAATCTTACACGTTGTCTCTCCTCCGTGGAATCTGCCATCCTCCCAGAATAATTTGACTTAATGTTCTAATGCATTTTGGCTGGGTTGGTCCCCTCATTCCTTGTAAAAGTGGGAAAGGTAAACTCATCTCCTTCAATTGCTTAAATACGATAAGGCCAATCATTCCAGGACGTCTTACAGAAAGGTATCTATCATCTACTCTAAGTTGGCAGCATGAGATGGTTCTCATTTTAGGCTCAGAGCATGAAATTACTCTCTGCAGGAACAGGAAGTGTTCTGAGTGCAGGGGCTGCTGTTATTCCATTATTAAAGCTAAGCAGTTCTCCACTTAATGAGGACCAATATAGAAGCCAGCCTGGAAGCAGACTGCAATTAACCTTCTTCAGGAGTCTCTGTAATATACAGGCATGCTCTGCACCAACATCCTTTTGTCAGTTATAATGATGGCTACATTGTGAATCTCTCTGTATAAGGATAACCATTTCCCACCTTTTACATCAAGGTAATAATAAAAGCTGGAGCTGGGCTGACCAGATAGGGGCTAGCTCACGTAATGTGATCATAAGGTTATCAAGTTAACATAATAACCCTCTGTGTTCTCTCTCCTCAGAAGTATTAGTAAAGGGGCACAGGTGTCTACTTTTTAACAAGACAAGTCACGTAGGGAGGAGAGTTCTATCGATGTCAGCAACTAACAGGCATGGATCAACTCTCAGGACTCTTTTAGCAATAAAATAAGGCTCAAATGTTCCGTAAGGCAATGCAAGACCAGGACAATATTGGTCACCTTTGCTGGCCCCTGGGAGACCACCCTCCCCATCTCGATTTAGGCATGAATGACCAAGAAAAGTCTCTGTTAATGTTCAGGCCAGGTTCCAATGGAATGGTTTTGCTGTTCCCCTAAAACAAGGGTGGGGTGCCTGTGGCCCTGCAGATTTTGTTGGACTTCAACTCCCTTCTGTAATTATCTCTAGCAAGCTCCTATAAGAAGTAATTGACTCTCCGGCAGTTTTTATGCAGGTTTATTTACAAAAAGACACATTCAGAGCCCGGCATCTCGCCTGCTCGAAATTACATTTGTTGGTCAGTCTGAAGTTTCGCTCCTCCCACAACAGAAAGGACGCCAGACTCCTGCCTTTCCCCTCCTGCCCTTCCCTTGCCTTTTGATTTTATCCAAACGCCTGGATTTGGGACTGAGAGGCTGATCTCCCTCCTCCTCACTCTCACTCAACCCAGACTCAGACCAGTGCTTATCTGCTGATTGCCTAGCAATGCTTTGGCTACCTTCCAACTCTTCCTCTCCTTTGGAGCTAATAGAATCCTCTCCAAAAAGGGAAAACAAACTGTCCTTTCTCAATTCTGACAGGCAGTTCTCATCTGCAGAGTCAGTACCTTGTTCAATCTCTGAGTCTAACTCATCCCTTGCACTCTGGGGGGCCACGTTCCTGACACCAGCATCCCCAGCCCACAGGATGATGGGAACTGAAGTTTTCTTTACCCTAGTATATGCCTTTCTGTACCTCTTACTCTGCTGGAGCTTTGAATTGCAAAATTCAGAGAAGTGTGAATTTTGAAGGACAGCCGCATTTTGGTTTGTGCAATGTGGGAATTAGGTAGCTCACCTTTCAATGAAAAATGAGTCAAATGCTGCCCCCATCCTTACCCTCAAGATCCTTCCTCTCTTTTGCCTTGGGGGGATGGGGAACCCCTCCTTCACATAACTGAACCTGAGAAATCTCCAGCCCAGAATGAGGGTTCTGTTCAGTCTTTTCCTCATGACCTTAGCTTTGATCCCAGATCCTATTCTTCTCCTAGTTTCCTTCCCAATCCTCCAAGCATCCAACATCTAGAGAGTCACAGGTTTCACAGCCCTGCATTAGAGGCAAGCAAACAACAACAAAAGTGATCTGCTGAATCGTTGTTGATACCAACCTGGTAACAGAAGCAGGAGGACTTCCTAACAACTTCTCACACTGTTTCTCCTGGAATTTCTCACACTGTTTTCCTGGAACTTTCCATTTCAAAACAACTTTGAATCTAACTGTGTGACTGACCTTGAGTTTTATCTAGAGGGGTATGGCAGATGGAAAAGAGAAGTTAGACTCGTTACAAGCAACAAGGTCTGGCAGACTATATCGTACAGATGGTGGATTGCAAAGGAGAGCCTTGACATCTGGCCCCTCCGGGGTTCCAATAGCAACCTCATCGGCACAACCTAAAACTAAAGGTATGGCAAGTGACGATGCCCTTGTTCAGGTACTGGCTAAAATTAATGAATCTTTGGATAGAATAAGTAAACAAGTAGCAGAGGCATCGGATAAGATTGATCAAAATACAACAAGTATTAATCAAGATACAGTAAGTATCAATAATTTGGGACAGAAAGTAAACACTAATACAGAAACTATTCAGAAACTATTACAGGAATCTGCCTCAACACGTCAGATTGCCGAAGAGGCTAAAGAAATTGCTACAGCTACTGTTGCAGAGGTTCAAGAGAAGATACCACCGCTACATAAACAACTTGAAGACCATAAGTCAACCCTGTCTATGATCGAGTTGAAGGAGAAACAAGTGAATTTAAGGGTCAGAGCCGTACCTGAAGTGGAGAAAGACAACTTAGTTGATTTTCTTACACAGGAATTCTTAGATTTTTGGAATCTAGATTTGGCGAAAGACAGTTTTAAAATAGTGAATGCTTTTAGACTTGGAAAATGAGGAGGAAAGAAGGTGAGAGATTGTTTGATCACTCTCCGAACAAAAGAAGAGAGGGACAAGATTTTGAGTTTGCATTTCCAGAAGACACTGGAAATACAACAGTCAAAAGTGGAGATATTTAAGGACATTCCGAAACACCTTCTGGATCTCAGGTCTAACTACAAAGACCTGGTTACCCTGTTGAGAAGTAACAGAATTAACTTTAGGTGGGAATTTCCTCAAGGCCTATCCTTTAGTTACAAAGGAAAGAAGAGGAAAATAAGATTGGAAGACGACAAAGACAAATTTTGGAGAGACCACGGAGAAGACCTACAGAAGAAAGCTACAGGAGAGTTAAGAGCAATTGTAAGAGAAACTTTAGACACACCAGGACTATCTCTGGAACTAAAAGACCGCCTGAAAAACGTGATACCACCGACGGAACAGGAACAGGCACTAGGTGCCGTTGGAGGAGAACTAAAATAATTACATCATGGCCCTGCAACTACTAAGTTGGAATTGTAATGGCCTCAATTCCCCTCAGAAAAGGAAATCTGTGTTTCATTTATTAAAAAAGGAACAATTGGACTTGATTTGTCTACAAGAAACACATATAACAAGATTACACAGGAAATTATTGATAAATAAAAGACTTGGTCAGGAGTTTATTTCATCGGATAAAGTTAAAAAAAGAGGGGTTGTGATTTATGCAAAGGACAGACTATCACCAAAATTTATTTTTAAAGATGACCAAGGAAGATTTGTGGCAATTGAAATTCAAACACAAGGAGAAAAATTTTTGATAGTAGGAATTTACGCACCAAATGAAGGGAAATCTGATTTTTTAAAGAAGTTGCATGAGACTTTGATGGACTATCTGGATTACAACATGATATTGATGGGAGACATGAATGGAGTGGTATTTACACATATGGACAAGGCACAAAGACAGGTAGTCACTAAGGATGGTAGACTACCGAAAACCTTTTTTGAGATGACAGACAACTTGGACTTAGTTGATATCTGGAGAACAAGAAACCCCATGGCTAAAGAGGGAACCTTCTTTTCTGAAGCCAAAATGACATGGACAAGAATTGACCAAATATGGATAACTAGAGGAATGGCACCAAAGACAAGAAAGGTGGAAATCTGCCCGAAAACTTGCTCCGACCATAATGCTGTCAAGATGGAAATGAAACTAACACCAACTGGCTCCTTTAGATGGAGGATGAATGACACCTTATTTAGAGATGAAGAAGTGCTCAAGAAGGCCCAAAAAACCTTGAGAGACTATTTTGAGATAAATTTGAGCACCAATGTGGAAAAAAGAGTAATCTGGGACGCAAGTAAAGCGGTTATGAGAGGGTTCCTGATACAACAGAATGCAGTAAAGAAGAGAATTCAAAATGAGAAGAAGGATAAGATATTGGAGAAAATAAAGGAAAGTGAAAAAAGATTGAGAACAAATCCAAAATCTCAAGAGATTTTGAGAGAATTAAAGTTACATCAAGTACAATATATGAAAATGATGAATCAGGAAATAGAATGGAAAATTAAACAAATGAGACAAAAGACATTTGAGTCGGCTAACAAATGCGGGAAACTGTTGGCTTGGCAAATGAAAAAAAGACAAAAATTAAATACAGTCACGAATTTAGAAGTGGAAGGAAGGAATATACAGAACCCAGCTGAGATTAGAAATTGCTTCCAGAGGTACTTTAAACAACTATATACACAAGGGCCACTGAAAGAAACTGATATAGATCAATTTTTGAAAACAAATGGATTACAAAAAATCTCTCAAGAAAATAAACTAATGTTGAACTATAAAATAACTGAACAGGAGATAGAAGGTGCCATCCAAAATATGCAATTGGGTAAGTCTCCAGGACCGGATGGATTGACTTCTAGATATTACAGATCCTTGAAAGAATGGTTAATACAACCTTTGAAAGAGGTCTGTAATGAAATAATGGAGGGGAAAAGAGCACCAGAGTCGTGGAAAGAAGCATATATTACACTTGTACCGAAAACGGAGACTGAAAAGACACAGCTTAAGAACTACCGCCCCATATCATTACTCAATGTGGATTACAAAATTTTTGCAGACATTTTGGCTAAGAGATTTAAAAAAGTGTTGATGGAAGAGATTCATAAAGATCAAGCAGGCTTTCTCCCAGGAAGACATTTGTCTGACAACTTGAGGAATATAATTGATATTCTGGAAACACTAGAAGTGAATATAAATACTAAAGCAGTTTTGATATTTGTGGATGCGGAGAAAGCTTTTGACAATATTTCTTGGAGCTTTATGAAGAAGAACCTACAGGGTATGGGGGTAGGCCAAAGCTTTGAAAATGGTATAAGTGCAATTTATTCAGAACAAAAGGCTAAATTAATTGTAAATAATGTGGTGACGGAAGAACTTAAAATAGAAAAAGGGACACGACAAGGTTGCCCAATTTCCCCACTACTTTTTATTTCGGTCCTGGAGGTTTTGCTGAACATGATTAGAAGGGACCAGTTGGTTAAAGGTATACAGGTCGGAGCTAAACAGTACAAATTGAGAGCATTTGCAGATGATTTAGTACTGACGTTACAGGAGCCAGAATCTAGTACCAAAAGGGTTTTAGAACTGATTCAAGAATTTGGTCAGGTTGCAGGATTTAAATTGAACAAGTTAAAAACTAAGGTTTTAGAGAAAAATCTAACACCAATGGAGAGAGAGAGGTTTCAGAATGCGACAGGTTTAACAGTGGTTAAGAAAGTTAAATACCTGGGGATTAACATGACAGCAAAAAATGGGAATTTATTTAAAGATAACTATGAAAAATGTTGGGCTGAAGTGAAAAAAGATGTAGAAATTTGGTCAAATTTGAAGCTTTCACTGCTGGGCCGTATTGCCGCGGTAAAAATGAATGTATTGCCTAGAATGTTGTTTTTGTTTCAAACTTTGCAAATTGTGGACAAAATGGATTGTTTCAAGAGGTGGCAGAAAGATATTTCTAGATTTGTCTGGCAGGGCAAGAAGCCCAGAATAAAATTTAAAATACTAACAGATGCAAAGGAAAGAGGTGGATTTGCCCTGCCAGACCTTAAACTTTATTATGAATCAGCAGCTTTTTGCTGGTTGAAAGAATGGCTGCTTCTTGAAAACACTGACATTTTGGACCTAGAAGGTTTTAACAATGTATTTGGATGGCATGCATATCTGTGGTATGATAAGGTCAAAGCACATAAAGCATTTAAAAATCACATTGTCAGGAAAGCACTGTTTAATGTTTGGATAAGATACAAGAATTTATTGGAGAACAAAACTCCAAGGTGGCTGTCACCAATGGAAGTGAAAGCCTTGAAAAAGCTCAATATGGAGGTCAAATGGCCGAAATATTGGGAAATTTTGGAACAAGATGGAGACAGATTGAAATTGCAGAGTTTTGAAAAATTAAAAAACAAAGTGCGAGACTGGCTTCATTATTTTCAGATAATGGAGGCATTCAATTTGGACAAGAAAATTGGCTTCCAGGTGGAAAAATCAAAATTAGAAACAGAACTGTTAGAACCCAAAACTAAGAATTTGTCAAGAATGTATAACTTGCTGCTGAAATGGAACACTCAGGATGAAACGGTGAAATCTGCTATGATTAAATGGGCACAAGACGTTGGACACAACATTATGTTCGCTGACTGGGAACAGTTATGGACCACAGGTATGAAATTTATGGCATGTAATGCCCTAAGAGAGAATATTATGAAAATGATATACAGGTGGTACATAACCCCAGTCAAGCTTGCAAAAATCTACCATTTGCCTGATAATAAATGTTGGAAATGTAAGGAAATTGAAGGTACATTTTTTCACCTTTGGTGGACGTGCCCAAAGATTAAGGCTTTCTGGGAAATGATATATAATGAATTAAAAAAGGTATTTAAATATACCTTCTTGAAGAAACCAGAGGACTTTCTCCTGGGCATAGTCGGCCAATCAGTGTTAAAAAAGGATAGAACTTTCTTTATGTATGCCACAACAGCAGCAAGAATACTTATCGCAAAGTATTGGAAGACACAAGAGCTACCCACACTGGAGGAATGGCAGATGAAATTGATGGACTATATGGAATTGGCGGAAATGACTGGTAGAATCCGTGACCAGGGAGAAGAGTCGGTGGAAGAAGATTGGAAGAAATTTAAAGACTATTTACAGAAATATTGCAAAATTAAAGAATGTTAGAGTGATGTTGGATTGAAATTAAGTGGCTTCTAGCTGTACAGGCTTTAAAGTTATATATAGATTAAGATTAAGGATTAGGACTAAAAAAGTCAAAAGAAATGGAAAATTGGTTTTTAATAGATTAAAATTTAATGTTATATTATATTAAGATTAAGGATGGGATTAAAAAGGAGGGAAAGGAATTGCTGGACAAACAAACTGAATTGGAATACAAAAGAGGGAGGTATGAGGCGGTCCGGGAAATAAGTAAATGTAAAAGTTGTGATGAAAAGATGGAATTGTTTTTAACTGTTTTTTCTTTTTGTATTTTGTATTTTGTACTTTGTATGGTGTTCTTTCTTTCTATTTTTAAATTTCTTTTTTTTTATTAAGATTTTTTTTCATGTGAAACTCCAATTATCATTTTTTTTTAAAAAAAAAACTTTATTTATCAGAGAGACCGCTGGCTGAGACAAAAGCTCTTGTAAGAAATTGTCGGTGATCAGCGCTGCAAGGCGGTGAAACTTAATAGATAATGTAAGATAAGTATATTCGGTTTCACAAAAGCAGGAAATTGCGGAAATTGCTTTCACAGCAAAAGCAAAGAAGGAAACTGTATTTGCTGAATTATTTGTTGAACTGTGATAGGGATAAGTGAACTGGGACTTTGGGGGGGGCATCCATCGCAAATGAGAAAGAAGTGTAGGCTTTATGACAGAGCAAGATTTGAGCCTCTCAAAATGACAGCCTCCTGATTCCAACTCTGTCACATACACAAAAAGAATCCCAGAGGCACAGAATAGAGTGAAAGTGGCCCAGCTGCTGCAGCTGCAGAGATTTTCCTTGTAAATCAATGTGGAAATGCCTCTGGTATAAACAATTTATATTGCATGGTAGAGCAGTGTTGAAAACTAATCCCTTGATTGATCCTGAGGCCTCGGAGCACTTCCTGTATTTACATAGAAGAAAATGGAGAAGCCTTCGCAGGTATGGGAGCTCATGAGCGCACTGAAGCCCCTCTGCCTGCAAGAGATGTTTAGATCAGGGTGCAGAAGATAACAGGCTTGCCATACATCAGTAAAGTTTCTGACATGTCCTGGTTTTCTGGTGAAAAAAATGGCATGGGGGGATTTTGCTGAATTGGCTAAATGTTAGGGGGAACCCAGGAAAAACAGCGGAGACAGCACCAAAATCTTAAAATCCAAAAGCTTATTTTGGGGGGAGGTCAACAATTTTGAAATATGGCAACCCTAAAAGATACTGTCTTGTCTTGAAGTTAATGGGGCCATGCTTCTAGCCCCTGCAGCTAGAAAACTGACTTTGTGTGAATGGGTTTAGGAGAAATTGGCTATGTGCCAAGGGGTTGGGGAGATTACTAGTTCAAACTGCATTCTTCCCAGACTTCAGTTGACTATGAACCTGTGTTCATCATTCCTCAGGAATCATTGCTCAAAAACTGTAAGTGAAACAAAGGCTTAAAGCATTTCAGAAACCCGGAACTCTACACCTACATAGAACTGTGAGCAGAGCCAGTTTGTGGCAGGTTCCTTTGACAAATTCCTTATGAGAATTGTAAAACAATACCTTCCTTGTGAACAACAAAGTAATGTGCAAGCTCTGAGGTTCACCAGATTTATTTTTCAGGCTAGAAGCAAAACGGAAGGAGAGAAAAGAGAAAAATGGGGTGTGGCTCTGATGGGAGGCCTAGTTTGCAGCTGTAACAAAGCGAGGAAAAATGGAGAAAGGATTTTCCAAATTTAGAGTGAATACTTGCAAATATCTCGCAAAACAACTCTCTGTCCAAATCACTTCTGTCACACTTTAGAATATATATACAGTGGTACCTCAGGTTACATACGCTTCAGGTTACAGACTCCATTAACCCAGAAATAGTGCCTCAGGTTAAGAACTTTGCTTCAGGATGAGAACAGAAATCGGGCTCCGGTGGCACAGTGGCAGCGGGAGACCCCATTAGCTAAAGTGGTGCTTCAGGTTAAGAACAGTTTCAGGTTAAGTATGGACCTCCGGAATGAATTAAGTACTTAACCCGAGGTACCATTGTATCTATTATCTCCATTAAGTAGGTTACTTTAAGCCTGGTGCAAAGGATGTGGCAAGGAAGGCTGCGACAAAGAAGCAATGGACACTGTCCATTAGAAAATACGCCCCCCTCCCCCAAATCCAACCCCAAACAAAACCCACTTTTAATTCACCAAACCCTCTTCCATCTCTATGCATGGCAGGTCTTCAATTAATCCAGTCAGCGAATAAAATAGTAATAATGGTGAACAATTCTCTTTACTTGGCAGACGGAAAATGGCTGTAAACTAACGTTGGTATTCCATATGGAAGTTACATGAGCATGTTCTGCTCTTCTCAAATGCCTTTTTTTTTTAAAGTTGGAAGCTGTTACTGATTAGTCCCAATTCAGTCCTTCTGTCCCTCCCCACCCAATGGACAAGTCCCCCAGGGTTGCAGAAGTTTTGAAATAAAAAGATGCCAACTATAGTCTCTTATCACTTGCGATCCTAAATTTAAGCGTTCTTCACAATACCACAAAGCTGGCAAATGGTTCCCATGTGGAACTGAAAATGGTCTAACTAGGCTTTTGAATGCTGGGCAATAGATATTGGTCATAACATAGAAATGGAGGCACGATCTTGGGAGACAAATATAACATGTACAGCATGTTATGGTTTAAGAGAAAACTACATGAAAATTGTTGATTTTGCAAGCCCCCTCCATAGAGGCTGGCCCCTCTCACTGTCCTCGGAGCTTGCTTACCGGTAACCTCCTCTGGCTGATATCCAGACAGACCAGGGAGATTTTGATAGGCGACATTTTCCCAAGCATGGGCAAAATGCACAACCCCTCCCTCCTGCTTCCGCAGGGGAAAGAAAATAAGTCAGAAATCTATTTACATGATGTTTATTTCTGACATTACAGCACTAGAGAGAAACACGTCCTTTCAGTTCAGTTCTTCCAGCAAGTCTGACAAACTTCCTGAACATGTGCAAATGGAAGGTTTCAAATTACACTCTTCACAAAGACTTATCCAGGCTGTGAACGTCCTGGGAAATTCTTCTTTCCCACAGATAGGTGCATCATGTGATGTCAACAATCTGGCTGTCTGCAGCGGTGATGTTTCCATATACTGACAAAAATGTCATATAGACGGTACCTAACACCTAGTGGACTGGCAAAAATGTACAAATCAAAATCAAATAAGTGTTGGAAATGTAAAGAGAAAGAAGGTACCTTTCTCCATTTGTGGTGGTCTTGTAATAAGGTTAAGGCTTACTGGGAAATGATATATAATGAATTGAAAAAGAGGTTTAAGATAACATTTGTAAAAAGAACAAAAACCAGAAGCTTTTCTTTTGGTGATTCTGGGATCAGAGCTACCTAAACAATATAGAAACTTATTTATGTATGCAACTACAACCACTAGAATGATATTTGCTCAAAAAATGGAAGGAAGAAGAAGTCCCGACCAGAGAAGAATGGCTACAGAAATTAATAGAATACGCAGAAATGGTGAAAGTTACCGGAAGAATAAGAAATCAAGACAAACTTTTCTTATTAAGGAATGGAAATGGTTTATTGAATTGTCAACAGATTAAGACATTAGCAGGACTACTTTAAAAACATGCAGTTTCTAAAACGTATATGATAACAGAGGATTAAAAGAATAACTTGAGACAATTGGGATATGCAGGGAAAGATGGAAATAACTTTAAGAAACTGCAGAAAGAGGAGAAGGGAAGTGGAGAATTAAAATTATTGTTGAATGATTATTGAAATGTTTTCTTTCTTTGTTATAAATGAAAACTATATTTTAAAAAAAACCTAGGCTTTTGAATACAGAAGTGGAAAGTTTTATATATGGATTGCCAAAAAATAAAAGGAAAAATAAAATTCTCATTTCAGTGAAGCATATAACAATAGATATAACAATGCTCAGCTGTGGAGTTACAGGAAATGAGTAAGTGCTGAATTGTTAATAAAACAGAATAGTTATTCTCTAACATTTCAAAAGGTGGGTTTTTTCTCTCTTTCCAAACAGTATTAAATGAGGGCTAATAAGGCTGTCTAAATATTACCATTCTGTTTTCATTTCAAAGAAGGCCCAGTTTTACTACCCAAGCAGCAGGAGTTACATATTGTGGAAAACTTCCTTAATTTGATGGCAATGTATATATTGAATGGTTACACAAGGGCTCCTTCCAGATCTATGTGTATTCTTGGCTCAGGAACAGTCAGCCTAACTGAACTAAGACTGCCCTGTTATGATTATACTACTACAACTGTTAAATGAGATATCTGGGGACCATAATAATAATAATAATAATTTATTTAATCTCTGAATCACTTCCTGTGAAGCATCCAAAAGCAATTTCACATTGCAGTAAAAGACATGTAAAAATGATTCTGTATATTATGAAACAATGAAAACCGTTCCACAGATATATATTTTTAAAATGCATATATAATTATGTACAATCGTTTGGATTTCTTGGGAATACAATGCAGCTATCATTTCAGCAACAGGGGCTTTTTGAAAGCAACACACTCTCCCTTATACTTGGTGCAATTCTAAGAATGTTTATTAGCTTCAGTTTTCATTTTAAATTTTGCATGTCCAATAAGAGTCTTTTATAAAAAAATCTAAACAAATTACAGGATGTTTTTTTTTAAAAAAATGACTCTCTGGTGTTCTTCCAAGTCCTGGACCCCAACTACAGCTCAGGGGAAGAAAAATGCTTTAAAAGTTAAATTAGTTGTTAGGACTCTAGGAAACTCCAGAGTTCCTGAGATACTCCATAGGAAACAAATATTGCGAGCAAGGGAACTCTACCATCCTTAAATCCTTGCAGTGTTTTTTTGGTTCACAGAATAAAATCAAGATATAAAACCTCAAAATACTGGATAAAAACAAAAACAACCACCCAATAGCCCCCCCCCCCAAAATTTTTTTTTAAGGGGATAGGATGTCAGTCAGATCACCCAAAAACCTGTTTAAAAGGTGTATAAAGAAGGTGCCAAGCGAACTTCCCTGGGGAGAGCATTCCACAGACGGGGAGCCACTGCAGAGAAGGCCCATTAAAATGTGAGAAATGGGACTCGCAGTACTCTCTTAATCTACATCCCTAAGCTGGTTTGGGCATTCACGACTCAAAGCTCAAGATGAATTCGCTTTCCTAGGCATATCATAATGGGTATCCTGTGAAGAGAGTGCTTGAATACTGTAGCCAGAATAGCACCCTCTGGAAATTATAAGACAATTCTCACCATCTCATTGAAAGAGGTGGGTTTGCTTAGTGTGGAGAAGGGACTTTTAAAGGGGAAACATCAAATACCGGTATCTCATACCAGTATTACTATGGAAGGAACATCAGCATGCTGAAGGGTTTTGTACCTTGGCTGTCCTTTGAAAGATGGGGACTGGGAGGCAGGAAGGGGAGGAAGACAATGCAAGATATCACCCTCTCCAGAGGACATGCTTAATGCTCCCATGGCGAGTTATCAAGTGACTCTTGTGTCACTAGCCTAAAATGAATGCCCTTTTACAAGGTGTGATATCTTATTAGTTTTCCTTTTCCAAAAGTGTAAGCAGAATCTAGAGTCACTTCCCTTCACTGCTACAAAATAGTGGGTGGAGTCATAAAGATGCCCAGAAGAGCTGGCTGAAGCATTAAAATCATTACTGATCTAAATCTTTTAAAAGTTCCCTAAGACTGTCAGGGAGTATTATCAGCACAGAACACAGAAACTGATGAGAAAGTCTACTTACATCTCCATCCATCCACTTTCTCTCTCACTCGCTGAATGATCAAACCAAAGGAGATGGCTATGCCTCTAGAGCCCTAGTGACCAAGGAGCCAGCAGAGGGAGGTGTCACAATGAAGGGTGTGTCACAAGGACCTCCGCAATCTAGCAACCACCAGCACTCAACTGACACTACTCTCAACTGACACTACCAAGTTTGCTTATCTGGCTTTTAATCCATGTTCAGCTTTTTACAAGTATGTGAAATTAAATTTATTCCTTCATAGTCAAGCTTCTGTTGTTCCTGCACCTACTGAGCATTAGCTATCTAATCTACCTCTCTGCCTCTCTGGTGCAACTGCCACACACCAAAAGGCTATGGAAAGGGCCCTGTGTCTTCAACAATTCACAAAGTGATTCATTGCAGCTCAACAGCAGCCCTCTCCTTCTTTTCAGTGTCGTCCTATATTGCTGAACAGTGGAAAACCAGAAATCACCCCTTGTGTGTTTATTCATTTTATTACCCTCCTTCACTAGCAGGTCCCAGGGCAAGTTACAACCATCTAAAATTATAATTGTGTTATAATTAATTACATTTGTATACCCCCCCCCTTATACCCACAGGTTTAAAGGCAATTTTCAGGATAAGATCACAATATAAAAATACATAATAAAAATAACCCAATAACCCCCTCCCAACACATTTTAAAAGGGCATTGGATGTCAATCAGATGGACCAAAGGCCTGATTAAAAAGGAATGTTTTTGTCTGGCACCTAAAGGTGTATAATGAAGGCACCAGGCGAGCTTCCCTGGGGAGAGCATTCCACAGATGGGGAGCCGCTGCAGGGAAGGCCTGTTCTCATGTTGACACCCTACGGACCTCTTGAGGAGGAGGCACATGAAGAAGGGCCTCAGAAGATGATCTCAGGGTCTAGTTCATATGGAAAGAGGCGGTCCTTGAGGTATTGCGGTCCTGAGCCATTTAAGGCTCTCTAGGTCAAAACCAGCGCTTTGAATTGGGCCTGGAAACTGATTGGTAGCCAGTGCAGTTATTTCACACAAGCGAGTCGTGTACCCTGAAGCTATTTGGTGGCAGCTAAGCACATGCAAACTTATTCCCCATTATTACGTTATTCTACTTTTATTGCTCCGCAATTATTGTTCCACTGTTGGATAAACTTTGTCAGATTTACGTGGTTTTATTTACATCGTGAACCGGAGCAAATCAATTCTAGCCATTTCCCCTTCGGAGCTGGTGATGGCAAAATCCTGCACTCAGAGTCTGAACTCGGTAATGGAGATGTGCTTAGTGGGGGACCCTGATAGTGCAAACTCCCATGCTGATAAGTTAATAAGGAGGTTACCAAGCTGTTTTAATTGGTATTTATCTTATGTTCAGTATAATTTGTAAGCTATTAAAAGGATCCCCATTGTGTGCAAATGAAGCCACGTCTGTATAGATAATTTAAAGAGAGAGAAGGTTATAGTACAAATACTTGAAGCACATCCTTTGATGTTGACCTACTTCCTTATCTCAGGAACAATAATAAGAACTGCATTTCATAAATTATAGGCTACAAGAGAGGAAAAGAGGCAGCTTCTTTCAAAAAAAGAAAATAAGTACACGGAAATAATACGGAAACCATCAACGACGAGGGCTTTTCCTCTGGAAATCATCTGTTTACAATTCTACTAAACATTTCATCACACAGGGCTTTAAAAAATCATCTGCAAGCCTGGCCGTAGGAGAGAAAAGATGGATATTTGGCTTTAACTTTTGCCCATTTCCTAATACAAACAGAAGGGGGAACTGGGACAGGGGCAGGTTATAATTCAGTGCTGAGAAAAACAGGGTAAGGCCTCAGTCCCACACCCACTTATGGAGGAATGTCACAATTCACAATTCACATCTACTTCTGGTGTAGATGTGTAAGAATGTCTAAATGTCAGCTGCTGTGGTTTTCCATATGGAGATTAAATACACAATTACATAACCTTCAATATTTCTCTGATAAAAATAGGGACGTCCCATTCCGTAAGGATACCCCACACATCTTATTGGGTTGCCCCAGCCACTCTTGGCAGCTTCCAACATATATAAAAACATAATAAAACATTAAACACGGGGGGGGGGGACCTTTCCCTATACAGTGGAACCTCAGTTTTTCGAATGTAATCCATTCCGGAAGACCGTTCAACTTCCAAAACGTTAGAAATGGGCGGTCTGCAAAATCCATTGAAAAAATGGAGAAACGCACCTCAGAAGCTGTTCGACTTCTGAGGCGCGTTTGAAAACGGAAGCAATTACTTCAGGGTTTTCAGCGTTCAGGTTCTGAATTGTTCAGCTTCCGAGACGCTCGAACACTGAGGTTCCACAATATATGATTGCCTTCAGACGGCTTGGGGGTTGGATAACTCCATACCCTCCAACATTTCTCCAATGAAAATCCTACCATATATCTACAACATTTCTCCAATGAAAATAGGGACATCCTAAGGAAAAGCGGGACATTCCGGGATCAAATAAAAAACTGGGATGGTTTCTCTAAATCAGGGACATCCCTGGAAAACAGGGACACTTGGATGTTCTGCAATTAGTCTTCCATGTTTGCCAATGGGGCCTCAGGAAAATCAAGTATTAAAATTATTTTCTGAAGCTATCTGCAACTTTATATTTCTTACAGCCCGTTCCTACTAATCAGGTTTCCTCAGATTTTGACACACTTGGTTGTTGTAAAACAGGTGATTAGAAACTGTGCGCTCTCGATGACACATTTGTATGCAGATTCGACTTATGTACACAATATGCAAGCAGTTTCTCCTAATACAATGCATGTTGTATGACTATATTCCTTTTCCCCCAATATATGCATCATTTGTTTGGTGAACTGCGTTGCAAGATCTTCATAAGTGTGTATTTTGAAAGATGGCTGCATTTTGGTTCTCCTGTTGTTTTTGAAAGTGTGGATTTAAGTGCAAACTGAATCAAAGGTCTCCTCCATCACTAACAATGACTATGTTTCTGTATGAAATAAATTTATTATCCATCTTTCATTAAGCCTTTGGAAGGTCTTACATTTGGCATGACTGCAGTTTATGAACAGTAGAGTTTGACTCCATTTTAAGAATTCATGTACAGTGGTACCTTGGTTCTCAAATGCCTTGATACTCAAATGCCTTGGTTCTCAAATGCCAAAAACCCGGAAGAAAGTGTTCTGGTTTTCAAACGATTTCAGAAGCCAAACTTCTGATAGGACTTTTGGCTATTGTTTCCAGGGCACCTGCACCAATCAGAAGCTTCACCTTGGTTTTCAAACATTTTGGAAGTCAAACGGATTTCCGGAATGGATTAAGTTTGGTGCTTTTGTTTTTGCTATTTATTTTGTGTTTTTGTTTTTGAGGCTTTTTTGGTTAATTTGATTTTGTGACTGTGTGGAACATCTACAATACTGTCTTGTTTCTTTTACAGTACAGTACATTGGTTATTGTTTTCTTTTTATGGATCAATGGTCTCGTTAGATAGTAAAATTCATGTTAAATTTCTGTTTTAGGGGTTGTTTTTAAAAGTCTGGCATGGATTAATCCATTTTGCATTACTTTCTATGGGAAAGCGTGCCTTGGTTTTGGAAAGCTTTGGTTTTGGAACAGACTTCCGGAATGGATTATGTTTGAGAACCAAGGTACTACTGTAATAGGAATTATAAGTCCATAGGAGGACCTCCTTGGGTTTTAAAGTGGAATTTAAGCATTCTACTCCATTATTTATTTATTTTTGCCATTAAATACTTGCAATTGCCTTGATACACCAATTACCTCAAAAAGAGAATGGTAAATATTGCAATTAGTGTGCTAATTGACGCACTTTTTAAAAAACCTTTTTTTAATTGACACAACTAGGTCTTTCTAAGTATGCATCACTCATTCATTCATTCATTCCCCATTCATATGTAAAATACTTTGGAATTAAATTGTCAAGGAATATCTCAGTTTCAGATCCAGGAAAACAACAACCCAGAGTCTTCTTTTTTTTTTTTAAGGAAGAAACTCTGTTACAAGACACTGAGAATCAAGGGGAAATGGCGTGACATTATGCTTCACAAGAATTGTCAAGCACTTAGTAATCAAGGTGATGGGTGTCTTTTTTTAAAAAAAAGAAAAAAGAAAAGAAGAAAATCCAAGCAAGACAGGGAAGTCATTTATCTAGAACTAGACAGGCCTGTATAATATAAATGGAGCCCTTTGAAAATCAGTTCCGCAGTATGAAATAGACTTTTCTCCTAGAAGGGGATCTTAACTTCTTTTGAAGTTGACTGTTGCTCTTAGCAACCTAACCGCAGTTGGACTATGACAGTGACTGTTACAGAGGAGATAAATACAGAACTTAGCCCTCAGAGAACATGGGAGAAATCATGGCACCTTTGGCGCACTTGCCTCACTTTCAGTGGGCAAATGTACTGATGAAGCGTGAACCGATGCTTCACAGTTTAGACCATTTTACAGAGGTGGGATTGGCAGTCCTTGTGGTTCCTCTGACATTTAGGGACACGGGTCTAAACCACTGAGCCTCTCGGGCTTGCCGATAAGAAGGTCGGCGGTTCGAATCCCTGCGACGGAGTGAGCGTCCTTTGCTCTGTCCAATCTCCTGCCAACCTAACAGTTCAAAAGCATGCCGGTGCAAGTAGATAAATAGGTACCACTCTGGCGGGAAGGTAAACGGCATTTCCGTGCACTCTGGTTTCCATCACGGTGTCCCGTTGTTCCAGAAACGGTTTAGTCATGCTGGCCACATGACCCAGAAAGCTGTCTGTAGACAAATGCTGGCTCCCTCGGCCTGGAAGCGAGATGAGCGCCACAACCCCATAGTCGCCTTTGACTGGACTTAACCATCCAGAGGTTCTTTACCATTCCCCTCCCCTTACGTCATTAAAATGGCATGTAGGTCATGTGCTCAGTAAGAAACCCTGTTACAAAACACTGAGAATCAAGGGGAAATGGCGTGACATTATGCGTCACAACAATTGTCCAGCACTTCAAGGTGATGGGTGCCTTTAAAAAATAAATAAAAGCAAAGAAGAAAAACTAAGCAAGGCAGGGAAGTCATTTATCTAGAACTAGATCAACTTTGACATTTATTTTCTTCCTTTTTCAAACATTGTGCATGATCCACAGGCGACAGCTTCTCCAGAGGATCGCTCCCCCCCCCCCCCCGGTACGACATCCCATGACCTCTTCTGAATATTATAGGGGCCGATCCCCCTAAAAATATATATTCAGGGGCCTGAAATTCCCTCAGCCTCTAGGAGTTGACACCTATAGCTCCCTAGAGTGGAATAGTGTTTAAAGTCCCATTAGGACAGTTTTATTTATTCTTTTGGAAGAGTTATATGCATTTTTTTGACACCCAGCAAAGAGGTTCTCCAACTTACTTATCAGGCAGTTTACTTGTTTACAGTGGATTGGAGCCCAACATTTCATAGTTCAAAATCAATGGGACCCACTTTAGCCATGTCTAACTGCATTAATTTCCATGGAGGTTCTATAAGGGTGACTAAGTCTGGATCCAACACAGCCTCACCAGGGATGGGTTTCCATCTAGATCTTCCATCTTGTAAAACAAAGAACCATATGTTGTGTTCACCTTATGACTTTAATACATATTATAGGCATATTAAAAGCAACGACAAACCTAGAGTGCTTGAGGGCCCTGCTCTTGGCACTTACCATCTGGCCTGGGGCGGGGCAAGAAGCCTCACAAGGACTGCTTGCTGCCCGGGAGGACTCCCATGAGTGAGTGCCTGAGGGCCCTGCTCTTGCCACTTACCATCTGGCCTGGGGCGGGGCCTGAAGCCTCACAAGGACTGCTTGCTGCCTGCTGCCCGGGAGGACTCCCCTGAGTGAGTGCCTGAGGGCCCTGCTCTTGGCACTTACCATCTGGCCTGGGGCGGGGCCTGAAGCCTCACAAGGACTGCTTGCTGCTTGCTGCCCGGGAGGACTCCCCTGAGTGAGTGCCTGAGGGTCCTGCTCTTGCCACTTACCATCTGGCCTGGGGCGGGGCAAGAAGCCTCACAAGGACTGCTTGCTGCTTGCTGCCTGGGAGGACTCCCATGATGAGTGCCTGAGGGCCCTGCTCTTGCCACTTACCATCTGGCCTGGGGCGGGGCCTGAAGCCTCACAAGGACTGCTTGCTGCTTGCTGCCTGCTGCCCAGGAGGACTCCCCTAAGTGAGTGCCTGAGGGCCCTGCTCTTGCCACTTACCATCTGGCCTGGGGCGGGGCCTGACAGGTCTCACTAGGGCAGTTGCTGTTACTGCCGGAGGGGCACAGAGTGTTTTTAAAATGTTTTTAAAAATTTCTTTTGGATGTTTTGTATGTGGGGGGTGGGGGTGGGGTGGATGTTTGGTTGGGCTTGGGGAATTTTTTTGATTTTGATGTTTTTGTAATTTTTACCATTTTTTGTTTGTATTGCTTTATTGGTTTTGTTTGTTTGTTTGTTTGTTTAAGGTGTTATTTTGTTCTTAAGGGGAGGGGTCAGGGCTGCCGGGGAGTGGGCCCCAGCCCACAAAATGGCTGGGGCATGTTCCACAGGGGGGGATGCACTGGGACAACTGATCTCAGTGATCACGGGTAGGAGGAGGAGTTACGCTAAGACCAGACCATGTCATTACAGAGGAGGCAGGTTTAGTCGTTGTCTGAGGACTATTCCTGTCTCCGGGTCTGGTCCTGACCGGATGGATACTAGAATCAGCAAGGGATACCCACATGACCTGAAGGTGCTGCTGTGCAATGCCAGGTCAATGATTCATAAGACCACTGCCATCCATGACTTGATCATGGATGAAGGACTTGACCTGGCATGTGTAACAGAGACTTGGTTGGATGAAGCAGATGGGCCTGTCCTTGCCGCTGCTTGTCCACCAGGTTTCTCTTACGCACAGCAGCCCAGGTCATGTGGGCGGGGAGGGGCTTTGCAGTGATTTTTAGGAAGTCATTAGTTTGCACCAGGCATCCTATTGGGAAGACCCAGTTTTCCGAGTGCATGTTCTGGAAGTTGGGCAATAGGGGCAGTACAGGATTCCTTTTGGTGTACCGACCTCCCCGCTGCACCAAGGATTCCCTGCCCGAGCTGCTTCAGGTTGTGGCGGATGTTCTCCTGGAGACACCTAGCTTGGTTGTCCTAGGGGATTTTAACATCCATGCCGTCACGACCTTACAAGGGGCCGCTCGGGACTTCGTGGAAAGCATGGCCTCCATGGGGCTGTCCCTGAATAAGTCTGGCCCAACCCATAGCCGCGGACATGCCTTGGACCTGGTGTTTACCTCTACGGAGGGTGGTGATCTGACACTAAGTAAAAGCGAAATGAAAGAAGTGCCATGGTCAGATCACTTCCTGGTGCATCTGGACTTCTCTGCGACCCATCCCCTCTGCACGGAGGTGGGACCAATTCGGATGGTCCGCCCCCGCCACTTAATGGATCCAAATGGTTTCCAGAGAGTGGTAGGGGATGCTTTATCCCATGTTGATGGCCTTTCAGCTGATTCCCTGGTGGCCCGCTGGAATGTGGAGTTAACCAGGGCTATTGACTGTTTGGCTCTGAAGCGCCCTCTCCGATTGCATGGAGCCCGGACAGCCCCGTGGTTTTCCATGGATCTGAGGGCAATGAAACAATAGTTGAGACGGCTAGAGCGCCGGTGGCGGATAACTCATTCCGAATCTGACCGGACACAGGTTAGAGCTCAACGTCGAGCCTACCAAGTGGCGATAGCGACGGCGAAGAAGAATTTCTTCACCGCCTCTATTGCATCTGCAGAAAACAGCAGCAGGAGACTTTTTCAGTTGGTTCACAATTTAGCGGAATCACCTGCAACATCAGGGCCCAGTACGGGCCACATGATCTCCTGCAATGATTTCGCAAAGTTTTTTGCAGATAAAATCACTCAGATTCGGGAAGAAGTAGACTCCACCGTGGGAGCAGGGCCAGGGCGGGAGAGTGCTAGAGTCCTGTCTAGTCAAGTTGTGTGGGATCAATTCCAATCTGTTACCTCCGAGGATGTGGACAGGCTGCTTGGACGAGTGAAACCAACCACCTGTCTCCTGGATCCTTACCCATCCTGGCTTATAAAAGCTAGCCGGGAAGGACTGGGGGATGGGCTTCGTGGGGTGGTGAATGCTTCCCTCCGTGAGGGAGCCTTCCCAGACCCGCTGAAAGAGGCGGTTATTAAACCGCTTCTTAAAAAACCATCTTTAGATGCGGCCACAATGGCCAACTATCGCCCAGTCTCAAATCTTCTATTCTTGGGCAAGGTGATTGAGCGAGTGGTTGCTGAACAACTCCAGGCACGCCTGGAAGAAGCGGACCATTTGGATCCCTTCCAGTCGGGATTCAGGCCTCATCATGGGACTGAAACTGCCTTGGTCGCACTGGTTGATGATCTCCGGCAGACTAGGGACAAAGGTGAGAGCTGTTTCCTAGTTCTGCTGGATCTCTCAGCGGCATTTGATACCATCGACCATAACATCCTTCTGGACCGTCTTGAGGGGCTGGGAGCTGGGGGCACTGTCATACAGTGGTTCCGCTCCTTCCTCCTGGGCCGTGTTCAGAAAGTGGTGGTGGGGGATGAGTGTTCAGACCCCTAGGCTCCCACTTGTGGGGTGCCTCAGGGTTCTGTCCTCTCCCCCATGCTTTTCAACATTTACATGCAGCCGCTGGGAGAGATCATCAGGAGGTTTGGGCTGGGTGTTCATCAGTATGCGGATGATACCCAGCTCTACCTCTCTTTTAAATCAGAACCAGTGAAGGCGGTGAAGGTCCTGTGTGAGTGTCTGGAGGCGGTTGGAGGATGGATGGCGGCTAACAGATTGAGGTTGAATCCTGACAAGACAGAAGTACTGTTTTTGGGGGACAGGAGGCGGGCAGGTGTGGAGGATTCCCTGGTCCTGAATGGGGTAACTGTGCCCCTGAAGGACCAGGTGCGCAGCCTGGGAGTCATTTTGGACTCACAGCTGTCCATGGAGGCACAGGTCAAATCTGTATCCAGGGCAGCTGTTTACCCGCTCCATCTGGTACATAGGCTGAGACCCTATCTGCCTGCAGACTGTCTCGCCAGAGTGGTGCATGCTCTGGTTATCTCCCGCTTGGACTACTGCAATGCACTCTACGTGGGGCTACCTTTGAAGGTGACTCGGAAACTACAACTAATCCAGAATGCGGCAGCTAGACTGGTGACTGGGGGCGGCCGCCGAGACCATATAACACCGGTCTTGAAAGACCTACATTGGCTCTCAGTACGTTTCCGAGCACAATTCAAAGTGTTGGTGCTGACCCTTAAAGCCCTAAACGGCCTCGGTCCAGTATACCTGAAGGAGCGTCTCCACCCCCATCGTTCTGCCCGGACACTGAGGTCCAGTGCCGAGGGCCTTCTGGCGGTTCCCTCATTGCGAGAAGCAAAGCTACAGGGAACCAGGCAGAGGGCCTTCTCGGTAGTGGCGCCCGCCCTGTGGAATGCCCTTCCAGCAGATGTCAAAGCGATGAACAACTACCTGACATTCAGAAGACATCTTAAGGCAGCCCTGTTCAGGGAAGTTTTTAACGTGTGATATTTTACTGTATTTTTGGTTTCTATGGAAGCTGCCCAGAGTGGCTGGGGAGGCTCAGCCAAATGGGAGGGTATAAATAATAAATTATTATTATTATTATTATTATTATTATTATTATAGACAGCATCTTAAAAAGCAGAGACATCACCTTGCTGATAAAGGTCCATATAATTAAAGCTATGGTTTTCCCAGTAGTGATATATGGAAGTGAGAGCTGGACCATAAAGAAGGCTGATCGCTGAAGAATTGATGCTTTTGAATTATGGTGCTGGAGGAGACTCTTGAGAGTCCCATGGACTGCAAGAAGGGCAAACCTATCCATTCTTAAGGAAATCAGCCCTGAGTGCTCACTGGAAGGACAGATCCTGAAGCTGAGGCTCCAATACTTTGGCCACCTCATGAGAAGAGAAGACTCCCTGGAAAAGACCCTGATGTTGGGAAAGATGGAGGGCACAAGGAGAAGGGGATGACAGAGGACGAGATGGTTGGACAGTGTTCTCGAAGCTACCAGCATGAGTTTGACCAAACTGCGGGAGCCAGTGGAAGACAGGAGTGCCTGGCGTGCTCTGGTCCATGGGCTCACGAAGAGTCGGACACGGCTAAACGACTAAACAACAACAACTTGCCCTGGGGCCTGTTAGTAAACAGGGGTAATAAAATTAATAAATACACACGGGGTGATTTGTGGTTTTCCGCTGTTCATCAATATAGGACCAAAGAGGCAGAGAGGTAGATTAGATAGCTAATGCTCAGTAGGTGCAGGAACAATGGAAGCTTGACTATAAAGGAATAAATTTCATTTTACATACTTGTAAAAACCTGAACATGGATTAAAAGCCACATTAGCTAGCTTAGTAGTGTCAGTTGAGAGTAATGTCAGTTCAGTGCTGGTGGTTGCTAGGTTGTGGAGGTCCTTGTGACACGCCCTTCATTGTGACACCTCCCTCTGCTGGCTCCTTGGTCACTAGGGCTCTAGAGGCATAGCAATCTCCTTTGGTTTGATCATTCAGAGAGTGAGAGAGAAAGTGGATGGAGATGTAAGTAGACTTTCTCATCAGCATCTGCATTCTGTGCTGGTAATGCTCCCTGACAGTCTTAGGGAATATTTAAAAGATTAAGATCAGGAATGATTTAAATGCTTCAGCCAGCCCTTCTGGAGCTGAGGCTCCAATACTTTGGCCACTTCATGAGAAGAGAAGACTCCCTGAAAAAGCCCCTGATGTTGGGAAAGATGGAGGGCACAAGGAGAAGGGGACGACAGAGGATGAGATGGTTGGATAGTGTTCTCAAAGCTACCAGCATGAGTTTGACCAAACTGCGAGAGGCAGTGGAATACAGGAGTGCCTGGCGTGCTCTGGTCCATGTGGCCACGAAGAGTCGGAATCAACTAAATGACTAAACAACAACAACAAGAAGAAGCATAATCTTTCCCTCAAGGAATGCTGGGCACTGTAGTTAACCCTCCCTCAAAGATGTATAGTTCCTGGGGTGGCCACTAGGGGTGCACCGGAAGATGGCTGACAATAACATCTCTCCGACCCACACGAGGTAATTAAGAGGCTGTGATGGGAGTAAACAGCCTCCCGCCCCCTCCAAGCGTGTGGGGGTGACTGCCCTTGCCTGCTGTGCCCTATACCACCCCCGAATTTGTGGGGGTGGGGGCACTAGGCAGAAAGCCCTTGTGCGGATCTCAGCGTTCCTGGACGCTGTCTCTGATTCGCGCCTCTAGCTGCAGCAACTTCAAAAGAAACAATTAGGAGGAAGCTAATGCACATATTTCAAGGAAGGAGTAAAGACTGCTAACTGAAGAGATCTCTGATAAACAAGACGGGTCGGAGGAACAAGAATAAATCATGAGAAGACACACCAAGGCTCGGTATGTTCGGCAACGGGACTGGATGGGGGAGGGGGAAAACTTTCCTTTCTTTTCTCTATGTGATTAACCAAGAATCCCCCCCCCCCACAAGTCACAAGTCAGAAATGCCGTTTAAATGACTTAAGCTGTGGATTTAAGACTGTGTGGAGATCATTTTCTAACCAAAGCATGTTTTAAGAAGATCGTGGAAAGTATAAGAGCTTTGCAACGACGCAGCAAAAATATCGTTGCCATCTTGGCAAGTTCTGTCAAAAGATTTATGTCTGAGAGGAGGAACAGACCTGTTTTCATATTGTGGGTGAGCCTCCTCAGAGGGACTAAAGAAGGCGACAGATCTGCGAGACTGATGATGGAAAGAGTGCTTTTATTTATGAAAGTGATGATATATGGAAACCATCTTGATATGATGACTGGACGAACGGAAAAATTCACAGGATTATAATTGATGTTTATCTGCTTAAGGAGATTATCAGAAGAGATCATAAAGAAAAAAAGAAAAATATACGAAGAAGATGAGATGTGGAAACAGCAAGATAAGACTGGATAGAATTATGAACATTATTTGGACAGATTTGTGGATATTAATGCAGCAGCAAGAAGATGGTCGGAATCCCCCTTCGGAACTTGAAATATGGGTCACCCCAACAAAAATTTAAAATTCGGCTTTGTAATTCGGAATTTATGTGATGTGATTTGATTTGATTTGATTTGATTGGTCGGTTAATAAAAATTATTTAAAAAAAAAACAAACAAAGATGTATAGTTCCCAGAAACCCTTTACAAACTACAGTGCCCAGAATTCTCTGAGGGGAAAGAATGGGCTTTGAATGGGCCTCAAAAATATGCTGTGTACGTAGCAACACTTCGCTGAAGAGGAAGAAGTGGACAGAATGGCAGGTTTGTTTGCTTTGCAAACATCTGGTGATGGGAGGGGGGTTGTTCTGTTTTATTATTTTCTGCCATGCCCCCTTCATTGTACTTTCCGAAGGGAATCTTCAAGGGGCTGAACATGGCCTCCCAGGCTCAAACATGTGCATCTCCTCGTCATAAAGCAGCTGTCCTCTCTTATATCCTGTACAAATGAAAACAGGAACGAGCTTCCTTCCTACACGGATGGGTCAGACATCAGAAAGGCTTCATCTGACCAAGAATCTAGATGTTTGCTTTCAGATAAACGGCTCAACTAAATCACATTTTATAGTTTTCCAAAGAGAGAGAATATTGTATACATTCCTGGAACTTCAGACATAAAAGTTTATTGAGGTTGTTGTTTTTTAATCCTTTATTGGAGAGAAATCAGTTACACTCCTCTGTTATAGAGCATTAACCCCTATTTATAAGGAAGACTACATAGAATGGATTCAGACATAACAACTCTCTCTCTTTCCCCCCTCTCTCTACATATACACACATGACCCTTACCTAGGACTCTACTATACAGCTGGAAATAAAATATTTTAAATGTGTTGCAATGTCAACACAAATAGAAGTTATTAATATTACAGTTGCTGTATCAGGGGTTATTATTATGACTGGAATGTAATTGAAATTTATAAGATTTTGGAACACGGAAATAAAGAAAATCATCAAACCATCAAACTTAGCATGCGGTGGGTCACTTTATATAAATTATATAATTCAGCATTTGAACGAATGGTATTAATCATTGTATTATAAATTGGTATTGTTATAATGAGGCTATTATTGGACTGTAATTGAAAACTAATTTAAAAAAATTATTAATAAAATGTTTTATTTGTGGCTGTATAGCCAAGTTCTTAAAGGCATCTGGGCACTCTTAAATTCTGCAGTACTTAAAAATGGGGACTGCTCTAGAAGCAATAGAATCCTGAAAGCCAAAAGTGGAGTCCTTGAGTAGGCCCCTGAAAAAGAAATCCATTGCTTGCAATCCCCAAAAACCCAAAACAAGCAAACAGATATATTTTAGAAACTTCCAATAGCAACGGGCTAGTTTTGAATAGCAGTGTAGTCATCCACACCTATAACAGTAGGGCAAAATGAAGCAATGCCATTATTTATGGTATAACTAAACCTGGCTTTAAAAAAAGTTTATAATTCTCATTTATAACAAATAAAACATTTCATTTTTAAAAAAATACATATCCAACCCCGACTTCCCTTCCCCTCTCTCTGTGGTTCCATAAATTTGCTCTCTCTTTTTTCTGCATATCCCAGTTAACTTTATTTATTCTTTTCTTCATCTGTTTCATATACGTTTTTTTATTTACAAAAATGTAAGCTTTTACAATAGTCCTCCTAATGTCTTAATTTGTTTACAATTTGCTTGTAAATATTCCACCAGCAATTTCCATTCTTTACTAAAAGGCTTATTGTCTTGATTGCTTATTCTTCCAGTAAGTTTCGCCATTTCTGCATAGTCCATTAATTTCTGTAGCTAATCTTCTCTCATTGGGACTTCTTCTTCTTTCCATTTTTGGGCAAATATAATTCTTGGAGCAGCAGCTGCATACATAAATAAATTTCTATATTGTTTAGCTAGATCTGATTCCATAATTTCTTTAGAAAAGCTTCTGTTTTGGTTTTTGGTTTTTTTACAAATGTTATCTTAAACATTTTTTCCCCCAATTCATTATACATAACTAAACCTGGCTTCAGCCTGGACGATACTGGAGATGGACCCTCCTCTGGTGTTGTAACGAGAGGGGAATCAGACACAAAGTCAGCCTGAAAACTCTTCCAATCCCTTTCTCACACATTCCAAGCAAAGGACGCAAGCCCTGTGCCTTCATGCTATAATTATATTTCCTGTGTTGCGGTATTGGCCCTTAGCACATCATGGAAGTGACATGGATCTAAAGTGAAGGAGACAAGAACCTTGCTAATAATAGCTACGCCACATGAGCAATCCCACACCATCAGCAATTGAAGAGTTTGCTAAACCCCTAGCACAGTTATTATTTGGGGCTCAGATTTGCACAGGCTCTCACCTTGGATCTACAGAAGCTGATCAGTTCCTAAGGCAAAAAACTTTCTCTTCCATCCTGTGTTCCAAATGCTTCATTGCCCTTGGAGGCTAATCTCCCCTCTGTTGAATTACAGATTTGGTGTAGGACATTTCAATTATTGGCTTCGGCTCAATTTAAACCCTACCGGTCTACTACCCTTAGTATCGCAAGATTGTAATGAGAGTGCTTGGACTAAAATTGTCAACCCTAAAGCTTTACTTTCCTGGTTTATCACGACAACAGTTCTTAACAGTCGGATTCAGTAAAGCAAATAATTAAATTAGACAGCACCTATATGATATCGAGCAACAGAATAATTTGCCCACAGTAAGGACATTTTGTCCATGGTAAGATTATTTCCCACCTAGTGGGCTTGCCGATCAGAAGGTCGGCGGTTCAAATCTGTGTGACAGGGTGAGCTTCCATTGCTCTGTGCTAGCTTCTGCCAACCTAGCAGTTTGAAAGCATGCCAATGCAAGGTACTACTCTGGCAGGAAGGAAAATGGTGTCTCCTTCACTCTGGCTTCCATCACAGTCCTCCATGCTCCAGTAGCAGTTTAGTCATGCTGGCCACATGATCTGGAAAGCTGTCTGTGGACAAACGCCAGCTCCCTCAGCCTGAACGCAAGATGAGCGCCGCAACTCCATAGTGGTCTTTGACTGGACTTAACCGTCCAGAGGTCCTTTACCTTACCTATTAACTCCCAGGTGCAGTAGCCAAGGCTTTGGTTTAAGGTGGGCACTGAAGAAAAATTGTTTTGTGCCTTTAGGAACTGTATGACAAGCACAAATGCAACAGGTTAAGCATTTTCTACTATGTATAGAAGTGAGAGCTGGACCATAAAGAAGGTTGATCGCCGAAGAATTGATGCTTTTGAATTCCAGTGCGGGAGCAGACTCTTGAGAGTCCCATGGACTGCAAGAAGATCAAACCTCTCCATTCTTCATGAAATCAGCCCTGAGTGCTCACTGGAAGGACAGATCGTGAAGCTGAGGCTCCAATACTTTGGCCATCTCATGAGAAGAGAAGACTCCCTAGAAAAGACCCTGATGTTGGGAAAGATGGAGGGCACAAGGAGAAGGGGATGACAGAGGACGAGATGGTTGGACAGTGTTCTCGAAGCTACCAGCATGAGTTTGACCAAACTGCGGGAGCCAGTGGAAGACAGGAGTGCCTGGCATGCTCTTGTCCATGGGGTCACGAAGTGTCGGACACAACTAAACAACAACAACTATGGGGAAAGCTTCACCAAGACTCTTTTATGTTGTGTTACAGCAGGCTTGTGATGTTATGCTATGCCCTCATAGCAGCCATTTTCTAACTGGCGCCCACAGCACAAAATTGT
Organism: Podarcis pityusensis; assembly: GCF_964106645.2. Lineage (NCBI taxonomy): Eukaryota > Metazoa > Chordata > Lepidosauria > Squamata > Lacertidae > Podarcis > Podarcis pityusensis. The sequence goes on from NC_138026.1 coordinate 16,638,064, forward strand.
GTTGTGCCCACTGGCCCAAAAAAGTTGGCGACCCCTGACCTTAGGATACATTTGTTCACTGGAAAGATTAAGGAAGGTTAAACAGGAATGTATTGGAAATTATTTAAGTATATGAAGATCTTCATTCATTCCTGGCAGAAGTTTGGACTAGATGATCAAAGGTTTTCCCGTCTCGCTTGCTTATTTCAGCTTAACGACAGAATAACTGCAAGACAAGTGTGTCATTCCAAATAGAGACAATGAGCCCGAGGAAAATCCAGCAGCCAAGGTCCTTGGCTAAAACACTGTACCATCTCAGCGCCATGCCAAATTAAAATACAAATTCGGCATCCAAGACATAGACATGCTTGATGCTTGCGAGCTCATCCTTCACACCAATTCATTAATTCCCAATGCTGAGTATGTCACACAATTTTTCACCATTTGGGAATATGCCAGGCGCTATAACGAAAAGATCAAAGGAAGCTTTTAATGTGAATAAGCATTAACCGTACAACATTTTCCTTAATTTCAAATCCTAGCCTCCCAGGCTTATATGAACCTTCCTGTAACGCAACCCATGATTTGGCTATAGGGGAAACAGGGGAAATGATGGACGTTTTTAAACTCCATAATGAGCGCTCCTAAACAGAGTCATCCTACTCAGCGCCATCCTGTGCTATTCCTTCATTTTATAATCCGACAGACGGGACTGTTGGATTGTTTTGAAATCAGCCTTTTGATAAGTAAAAATAATACTCCTTCTGAAGCACAATGAGTGTCATGTCCTGCTTTTGGGCTTCCCAAGAGGGACGTGGGTGGCGCTGTGGGTTAAACCACAGAGCCTAGGGCTTGCCGATCAGAAGGTTGGTGGTTCGAATCCCCACGACGGGGTGAGCTCCCATTGCTCGGTCCCTGCTCCTGCCAACCTAGCAGTTCGAAAGCACGTCAAAGTGCAAGTAGATAAATAGGTACCGCTCCGGTGGGAAGGTAAACGGCGTTTCCGTGTGCTGCTCTGGTTCGCCAGAAGTGGCTTAGTCATGCTGGCCACATGACCCAGAAGCTGTACACCGGCTCCCTCGGCCAATAAAGCGAGATGAGTGCCGCAACCCCAGAGTCGGCCACGACTGGACCTAATGGTCAGGGGTCCCTTTACCTTCACCTAAGAGGTATCTGGTTGGCCACAGCGAGAAAAGAATGCTGGATTAAATAGGCCTCTGGCCTCATCCAACAAGTCTTTTCTCATGTACAGTCATACCTCAGGTTAAAGATGCTTCAGGTTGAGCATTTTCAACCTGCGACAACCCGGAAGTACCGGAAAGGGTTACTTCTGGGTTTCGCCGCTCACGTATGTGTAGATGCTCAAAATGACATCACGCGCATGCACAGAAGCGGCGAATCGCAACCCGCGCACGCTCAGACGCAGGTTGTATTCTGCTCAGGTTGCCAATGGGGCTCTGGAACAGATCCTGTTCGCAACCAGATGTACCACTGTACTTAATTATTTCTGAAACATGGAAAGTAAAATTTGGCTCTCCATTTTTGTGTGTGGGGGAGGGGGGAGTCTTAATTGTGCCTAAAAACCAAAGGCGATATCTGCAACAATGACCGAATTGCCGGGAGATTGTTGTTTTTGTTTTCCGAATGTCATGTATGCTGAATCTGCTGATCCAACAAGACTGACATTTCACCCCATCTGGGGATTGTGCCAATATCCATAAAGATCACTGCTGAGTTAAGTCAATTGGCAGATCATGACCTGCCATGGTAGGTACTGACCAAAACACAGACATAGCTAATTGATTGCTAGTTCTTCTTGGATGCAGATGGAACTAACAAACAGCTAGCGCTTCCCCTTACTTGTGGATGAAATTTCACTCTCCTTTATGGTGCAGAAAAGGCAGCTCTCTTACAGAGAGAAGCCATTCATTTGGAATGATTTGTCAGATGAAAAGGAAAATATCTCTGTCCGTGAAATAACTGCTACCACAATAATGTATTTTAATCAGAAAAAAAGGTGTCAGAGAATCTAATGTCTGGTTATAAATGTGCATGCGGATTTTATTTTTAGTGCAGGTACTGTTCATGGTGCTTTGTCTTTTTGTCCCTTTTTTGGTGAAAAAGTCATTTGGGTTTAATTGCTTGCTATCTGAGGTTGAGCAGAGGATGTCATTCCTAGAGCTGCCGCGATCACTTTGCAGTTATATACCGTCTCTGATTTACTAGGATGATTTTCTGGCTTCAATTCTGTAGGCTTCCATGTACCATGTCTTTGGAATATTTGTTCAGTGAAAGCATTCAGAGCTCTTAAAATAGATTAAGCTGCGCCGCGGTCTCTGTTTAGAAGGCACGGAGAGGAGGAGACAAAGGGCAATTTCCAAAATCTAATTTTATAGTACACTAGTTAATGCTCAGATGCTGGCTGCACCTTCCCCTCTCTCTGCAGTCTGTTATTTTTCATGAACGAGTAAGCTGGGGATCTGCAATGCAGCAGGAGTTGCTCTCTCCTGCCTATAATTTCCCCAACAATGGTTTTAGAATTCTGGCACAGGCTTGTCGGGGCTGCACTGATTTTTTTTTTGTCAATGAAAATTGCCAGATGAAAAGGGCTTTTCTATTTGCCAAGGCACATGATTTTCATGAAACGTACCCTTGGTTACCTTTCTTTCATGTTAAAATAATACCTAATATGAAATAGCCCAATATAGATTTTGATCTTTCCCCCTTATGGAATAACAGGACTATCTTTAAGGATTCTCTCTCTCTCTCTCTCTCTCTCTCTCTCTCTCTCTCTCTCTCTCCCCTCCCTCCCTCTTGTTCATTTGCTTCTTTCCTGCATCTGTGCTTCAGCATAATTTTTGAAAATAGTATCGCTTTCTCCTTCTAGCACAGGGGGGCTAAACTGTGACCCTCCAGATCAGGGGTTCCCAAACTAAGGACCACGGGCTGGATAAGGCCCGAGGGACTCATTTATCCGGCCCACGTCGACCCCCGCTGCCACCGCCCACTCTTACTGGTGCTGTGCTGCGCGGCTGCCCACTTCCGGGTCGGAGGAACACCAGAAATAGCTTTCGCGCATGCGCAAGTGTTATTTGTGCATGCGCAAGCATTCTTTCTGGCACACATCCGGGTTGGAGGAGGCCCGTGCACATGCGCACAAGCTATTTCCGGTGCTCCTCCGACCCGGAAGTGCGCCGGAAATAGCGTGTGTGCACGCGTATGGGCACGCGCTCCCCCGCCCTCCGGCCCGCTGCATGATCAGCACTGGAGACACCGAGGCAAGGTAAGTTTGCTGACCCCTGCTGCAGATGGTTGCTGGACTACAGATTCCATCATCCCTCACCATTGGCCATGATGGGAGTTGGAGTCCAAGAAAATCTGGAAGGTCACACAGGTTAGTCACGCTGTCCTATAATGAACTCTGAAAGTAGAGATCAAAGAGGCAGTATGATGACATCAGATTCCCCAGTGCTTTTTTTCTAAAAAAATTGTTTAGGGGTACTCTCATTTTCCTACTCATATTGAAATCATGCCCCTCAATGAGGCCAAACTTTGATTCACAAAATGTTTAGGGCTATGCGTCCCCCTGCGTCCCCCCAGAAAAAAAGCACTGGTGTTAACATAACACGAAATAGGTAGGATGCATTGCCTGTAACCTGTATTTCCTGATAAAGGAACACAGCCTATCAGATTCAGCTTGATTTATCTATTGAAATCATTTCTATATACACTGCTTTATTTTTCACAAAATTAATTCAAAGCATCTTATCTAAAACATCCAATAGAACATTACAAACTATGCAAATCAAATATTGCAAGTGAAGTGGAAGTATAAAATACATATAGAGCAGATTAATCAGAAGACACGAAAAGAATAAAAATAAAAATCAGGTACAAAATTGCAGTGAAATTCCCCATGTACAGCATCACTAGCAACTAAGTAGAATAACTGAAATAGAAACCGTATCTCACGGTGACATCTCCCAAATACATTCTTCGCAGTCTTCCACATACAGACTTCACTCTCATGCTTCCCTACCAATCATGCAGATAACACAGCTAATCCCCAGCCAACCATTTTTCTCAAAGCAAGTGTCTGGTCTACAGAAAATTCCTGAGAACACTAAGCACAATTTATGACCGGATCATTCACTCCCAGCCAAGTAGGTCTTACTCTGTACCAACTCAGCTTCTCACACGGAGATATATATATATATATATATATATATATATATATACACACACACACACACACACACACACACACACACACATATATAGTTTTTCAACTTAAAGTTTTACAGAGACATATCAAGCATAAATAATAAAAACAAGATTCCAAGGAATCTCCTGGACTTCCATCCTCCCCTTTGTCTTTGTGGGTCCTATTATTAATCATTTCCTCCTGTATTTTTTATGATAATCCAAATCCTTTACCTCTTCCATTATGTCCAGAATTCACCTTAAACTACAAGTGATATTCCAATTCTACCAATGATTTTAACTGTTCACAATGGTCTTCAAGATAAGTTATAAAATTTCCCCATTCCTTATTAAAATTTTGGTCTTCCTGATTTCTAACTCTTCTGGTTTTTTTTTTTTTTTTTTGGTTTTTTTTAAATAATTTTTATTAAAGTTTAAAACAACATAAAACAAAAAAAAACCAGAAAAACTCACATAAAAATAATACAAAACTTAACAATAAAAACACAAAATACCACAATTAAAAACAAACTCTCTTTTCCATTTCCAATTTTACATGACTTATTCTCTAGACTTCCTCAAACCTCCCTCCTTTGTATTCCTGTCCACATTGTTTGTTCAGCAGTTTCTTTTCCACTTTTTTTTAATCCCAATCTTTAATTTAGTAAAATGTTAAAATATATAACTTCAATTTTTTTTTTAACCTAGTCCTTGGTCTTAATATCATATAACTTTAAAGTTTTCCCTTTTAATATCAAATTTCCATAACTTTAACCTGTACAGCTGGAAACCACTTGTTTTCAGTCCAACATCACTCTAACATTCCTTAATTTTGCAGTGTTTCTGAAGATAGTCTTTAAATTTCTTCCAGTCTTCCTCCATCGACTCTTCTCCCTGGTCACGGATTCTACCAGTCATTTCAGCCAGTTCCATATAGTCCATAAGTTTCATCTGCCATTCCTCCAGCGTGGGAAGTTCTTGTGTCTTCCAATACTTAGCGATGAGTATTCTTGCTGCTGTTGTTGCATACATAAAGAAAGTTCTATCCTTTTTTAACACCATTTGGCCAACTATGCCCAGGAGAAAGGCCTCTGGTTTCTTAGGGAAGGTATACTTAAATACCTTTTTTAATTCATTATATATCATTTCCCAGAAGACCTTAATCTTTGGGCACGTCCACCAAAGGTGAAAAAATGTACCTTCAATTTCTTTACATTTCCAACATTTGTTATCGGGCAAGTGATAGATTTTCGCAAGCTTGACTGGGGTTATGTACCACCTGTATATCATTTTCATAATATTCTCTCTTAAGGCATTACATGCCGTAAATTTCATACCTGTGGTCCATAACTGTTCCCAGTCAGCAAACATAATGTTATGTCCTACGTCCTGTGCCCATTTAATCATAGCCGATTTTACCGTTTCATCTTGAGTATTCCATTTCAGCAGCAAGTTATACATTCTTGACAAATTCTTAGTATTGGGTTCTAACAATTCTGTTTCTAATTTTGATTTTTCCACCTGGAAGCCAATTTTCCTGTCCAATTTAAATGCCTCCATTATTTGATAATAATGAAGCCAGTCTCGCACTTTGTTTTTTAGTTTTTCAAAACTCTGCAATTTCAGTCTATCTCCGTCTTGTTCCAAAATTTCCCAATATTTCGGCCATTTGACCTCCATATTGACCCTTTTCAAGGCTTTCGCTTCCATTGGTGACAGCCACCTTGGGATTTTATTTTCTAGCAAATCCTTATATCTTATCCAAACATTAAATAGCGCTTTCCTGACAATGTGGTTTTTAAATGCTTTGTGTGCTTTGACCTTATCATACCATAAATATGCATGCCATCCAAATACATTATTAAAACCTTCCAAGTCCAAAATGTCAGTGTTTTCAAGAAGTAGCCATTCTTTCAACCAGCAAAAAGCTGCTGATTCATAATAAAGTTTGAGGTCTGGCAGGGCAAATCCACCTCTTTCCTTTGCATCTGTTAGTATTTTAAATTTTATTCTGGGTTTCTTGCCCTGCCAGACAAATTTAGAAATATCTTTCTGCCACCTCTTGAAACAGTCCATTTTGTCCACAATCTGCAAAGTTTGAAACAAAAACAACATTCTAGGCAATACATTCATTTTTATCGCAGCAATACGGCCTAGCAGTGAAAGCTTCAAATTTGACCAAATTTCTAAATCTTTTTTCACTTCTGACCAACATTTTTCATAGTTATCCTTAAATAAGTTCCCATTTTTTGCTGTCATGTTAATCCCCAGGTATTTAACTTTCTTAACCACTGTTAAACCTGTCTCATTCTGAAACCTCTCTCTTTCAAACGGTGTTAAGTTTTTCTCTAGAACCTTGGTCTGATTTCTAACTCTTCTGGACATAATAAAAAAAATCCTTCCAGTAGCACCTTTAAGACCAACTAAGTTAGTTCTTGGTATGAGCTTTCGTGTGCAAGCACACTTCTTCAGATACCTTCTTCAGTATCTGAAGAAGTGTGCTTGCACACGAAAGCTCATACCAAGAACTAACTTAGTTGGTCTTAAAGGTGCTACTGGAAGGATTTTTTTTATTTTGACTATGGCAGACCAACACGGCTACCTATCTGTAACTGTCTTCTGGACATTTAAGCCATTTTGGCATAGTCTATTAACTTCATCTGCCATTTTTCTCTAGTAGGGACTTTATCTTCTTTCCATCTCTGGGCCAGTAACATCCGTGCAGCTGTGGTTGCATATATAAATAGTCTTTTCTGCTCCCTTGGGATTTCGGCACCTAGAATTCCTAAAAGGAAGGCTTCAGGCTTTTTAACAAAAGTTGTTTTAAACCTTTTTTTTTTTCCAACTCATTATGCATCATTTCCCAAAATCCTTTTACTACCTTACAATTCCGCCACATATGATAAAAGGTGCCTTCTTTTTCCTTACATTTCCAGCATACATTTGAGCATGTTTTATACATTTTTGCTAATTTACTAGGAGTTAAATACCATCGGTACCTTATTTTCATAGAATTTTCTTTCAGTGTACAGTGGTACCTCAGGTTAAGTACTTAATTCATTCTGGAGGTCCATACTTAACCTGAAACTGTTCTTAAACTGAAGCACCACTTTAGCTAATGGGGCCTCCTGCTGCTGCCGCACCGCCAGAGCCTGATTTCTGTTCTCATCCTGAAGCAAAGTTCTTAACTTGAAGCACTATTTCTGGGTTAGTGGAGTCTGTAACCTGAAGCATATGTAACCTGAAGCGTATGTAACCTGAGGTACCACTGTATAACATTCCGTGAACTTTAAGTCCCAGATATTCAGCAATTTTTTAATACACAAAAACACATTAGAACCCAGAGCATCACTCTGAGCAGCAAAAAAACAAACAAAAAAAAAACCATTCTGGTTACCCCCAATCACTTTCTCCTACAGGATAATAAATTCAACAGGTATGAAATCTAAGAGGCTGGAAACTCTGCCGAGCCAACCCTGAAGGAATTACTCTAAGGGACAATCTACTTTGGTGTCAGCTATTTGGTGAGGGCTCGTAGTGGCCATCTTTATCTAGTCAGCGGGCTGGGAGGCATGTCAATGAGTCATTGCTGTTTCTATTCTCCTCCTCTAGAATCAACAAAAGCATTCTGGCTGGTAAGGCCACAGGGAACAGGGTGGACAGATAGGTAGAGTAGCCTCTCCCCTGATTTGTGACCCCACCCCTCTCCGCTCGCAAGCAGCAGCAATCAGAAGCAAAGCAAGTCACCAAGCCAATTCGGAATATATGATGATGATGTCACAAAGCCAAATCAGGAGGGCAGTGCTTCTTTTGTGAAGGGGAACTGTTATGTACTGAATTGAATAGGATCCAAAATGCAGCAGTCTGATTGGTCCTAGAACAATAGGATCTAAAATGCAGCAGTGATTGGTCCTAGAACAATAGGATTCAGAATGCAACAGTCTGATTGGTCCTAGAACAATGCAGCAGTATGATTGGTCCGCAGGAGCCACCCAATCCAGCTCCAGGTGGAAGTGAATCCGCAACCTGATTGGCCTACAGGAAAATCCCGGAATTAGCCAATCACGTGTGGCCCATTGTGTAAATAATGTATATAATGCAGATATTTGGGGGGAATTTTCATTCCTCACTACTATGAGCTGAAATAAAGAGCATGAAATCCACACTCGACTCTGAGTATATTTCAGGGACTGACTCAGAACAACCATTCAAACCAAGTCCTAGATCACAGGTATTGCCAAAGAATATTCACCAGGATAAGCGTCTTCGTGTGTTGTTTGTTCATGCACATCCCAAAAGTTGTACGAGTAGCAAAAGAGTCCATTGGTTTTGCAGGGTGAGGTAGCTATGGGAGTATTAAGTGCATATGGATCTCTGGGTAGTGGGCAGGTAAGTTAAGCCAGAGCCTTCTGTATACTACAACAAGATAAAAGGTAAAATACCCCTGGACGGTTTAAGGTGACTATGGGATTGCTGCGCCCATCTCACTTTCAGGCTGAGGGATCCGGTGTTTGTCCACAGGCAGCTTTCCAGGTCATGTGGCCAGCATGACTAAACTGCTTCTGGTGCAGCAGAACACCGTGACGGAAACCAGAGCCCACAGAAATACCATTTGCCTTCCCGCCACAGTGATACCTATTTATCTATTTGCACTGGTGTGCTTTCAAACTGCTAGGTTGGCAGGAGCTGGGACAAAGTGACAGGTGCTCACCCCGTTGTGGGGATTCGAACCACCAACCTTCTGATTGGCAAGCCCAAGAGGCTCGGTGATTTAGGAGGACCCTACATGGTTGTTCTTCCCCATTCAATTTAATGGAAATGAGAGTTTCATGTAAGGAAAAGTGCTGTACATGGAACAGAATTTCCTCTTCCATTGAAGTGAATGGAGAAGACAATGCATATTGCCCAGCATCTACTATGAAGCTCCCAGGGTCACAAGAAACCAGAGGTAACTGTGTTTGCAAGTGAAACTTAGTTCATATTTATTTTGCTATAATTTTATTCTATAGTTCTTTTGGAATTAAGGGAACACACATAAAACTGCTTCTGTTTACACACGCCTTCATTGGTCTTTGCCTATTTCATTTTTTCATGGGCTTTCAGAAGGCAACACTGTATCTTTGATTTTTTTAAAAGAAAGCACAATGGATCTCGTAAATATCAAAAACCAGACCTTGGCTGAACAATACAGTGATTGTAAAATTAAGATTTGCCTTTCAATTTGAAAAGGAAATTTCTTTGACATTTAAAGGCACTGGAGACAGATACAGAAAGTAGACAAATGTCACCTTGTGAGGCAGGGAGGGGGATATTATGCAAGAGACCATTGAGATTTACAGCCCCCTTGTATTAATTTTTTTTAAAGATGTACTCACAGTAATCTCCAGTTAGCTCAGCACAAGATCATTCATTCTAAATCAGCAGAAACAGATTTATTCCATATTCCAGACAACAGAGAGTTGGATCCAGATGTACTGATCCACAGGTGGAAAGGCTCCTTCCATTCATGAAAGTGAGTGGGATTCAGCGGAGGTATTTGAAAGCGATGGGGAAATGTTGGGTAACAATCGCTTGACGCAGCGTCGTCTAACCTCTTTGCAGAATGACCGCTCGATAAACAGTGGACATTGTGTAGGTTTGGCATATGTCCTCTTTTTCCAGGATACGTCCTCTTTTTCATGTAAAACGAGAGTCATCATAGCGATCCATAGTTAACAGTAGAAGTCGGCAAATGTGTCCTCTTTCTTGCTCTTCAAAATATGGCAACCCTAACGCTGTGTAAAGGTAAAGGGACCCCTGACCATTAGGTCCAGTCGTGACCGACTCTGGGGTTGCGGCGCTCATCTCGCTTTATTGGCCAAGGGAGTCGGCGTACAGCTTCCGGGTCATGTGGCCAGCATGACTAAGCCGCTTCTGGCGAACCAGAACAGCACACGGAAACGCCGTTTACCTTCCCGCTGGAGTGGTACCTATTTATCTACTTGCACTTTGACGTGCTTTTGAAGTGCTAGGTTGGCAGAAGCTGGGACAGAGCAACAGGAGCTCACCCCGTCATGGGGATTCGAACCGCAGACCTTCTGATCAGCATGTCCTAGGCTCTGTGGTTTAACGCACAGCGCCACCCACGTCCCTATAACGCTGTATAACTCCCTGCAAACATCATGTGAACAAATCAGGAAGAATGATGAATAAACAGGTCATCTTCAAAACAATCTTAGATGTACTTTCTGCACATTGCTATTGTCTCATATGCCTGTTGCAAGTTTACTTGCTTTTACTCTGAGTACTCCCCATGTCCAGTTCTTCCACTCCTGCTCTTGATTCTGAAATTTCCACACACAATACGTGGCTGGTGAACAATTTTCACCTTGTGTAAATCCCTCGTGTAAATCACCGTGTCTCTATTACTGTCTTCCTCCATGGAGCACAGTATCTTCCCAACCGCCCTTATCTGCTAAAAACACACTGGCTTTAATGTGCAAATTAATGATCACCACTATGAAGAAATATCATAGGGTGGATTGATAGTATGATGCAGTCATTTACTGGCAGAAAGACAAGACATATTGAAGTCCTGGATATGAAAGCAAAAAAAAAAAAAAATCATCTGAAGGGTTTAAAAAACATAATCACATGAGAACTGCGAAGCAGTCTAATTTAGGTTTCTAGCTAAGCCTGTTTAGGGCTTGGAGGCAGACTCTCAACACTGCGAAGGGATGCTTTTCAGGCCTCGATGGTGGTGTTGGAGGAAGGGCTCAGTTTGCTAGACTCCAAGGAACATTTTGGACAAGGTGATCTTGTATGAAACATTCAGGTTCTATCTGAACTACAAAGAAACCAGACTGCTGGCACATAATATGCAACATTAAAATTGACTTTGTAGGGGAAAGCCAACAGAAGCTGAGGAACATTCAGTTCAGGGGTGATCAGGAATAAAAATATTCTGGATCGTTGAAGCAGAGTGCAGGTAGAATTAGGGAAGGAGTGTATCAAAACACTCAGTGGCCATTTAAAGAGGTCAAAGTCTCCTAGGAAAACTTGTACACATGATGTGGAGTCCCTGGTCCTGAATGGGTAACTGTGCCCCTGAAGGACCAGGTGCGCAGCCTGGGAGTCATTCTGGACTCACAGCTGTCCATGGAGGTGCAGGTCAATTCTGTGTCCAGGGCAGCTGTTTATCAGCTCAATTTGGTACGCAGGCTGAGACCCTACCTGCCCGCAGACTGTCTTGCCAGAGTGGTGCATGCTCTAGTTATTTCTCGCTTGGACTACTGCAATGAGCTCTTTGAAGGTGACCCAGAAACTACAACTAATCCAGAATGCGGCAGCTAGACTGGTGACTGAGAGCGGCCGCCAAGACCATATAACACCCGTCTTGAAAGACCTACACTGGCTCCCAGTACACTTCCGAGCACAGTTCAAAGTGTTGGTGCTGACCTTTAAAGCGCTAAATGGCCTCGGCCCAGTATACCTGAAGGAGCGTCTCCACCTCCATCGTTCTGCCCGGACACTGAGGTCCAGCGCCAAGGGCCTTCTGGCGGTTCCCTCGCTGCGAGAAGCCAAGTTACAAGGAACCAGGCAGAGGGCCTTCTCGGTAGTGGCGCCCACCCTGTGGAACGCCCTCCCACCAGATGTCAAAGAGAAAAATAACTACCAAACTTTTAGAAGACATCTGAAGGCAGTCCTGTTTAGGGAAGCTTTTAATGTTTAATAGGTTATTGTATTTTAGTGTTTTATTGGAAGCCGCCCAGAGTGGCTGGGGAAACCCAGCCAGATGGGCGGGGTATAAATGATACATTATTATTATTATTATTATTATTATTATTATTATTATTATTTGCTGTACAGGTCCAATTCAAAGTGAGTGACAATCTGGTCATTATCCACTAGGAACTTGCAGACTCTGCCTCCTAGGATGAACAACCTAGAAAGCGGAGGGCCAAATCTTGGGCAGAGAATGAGGTGCAAGGATGGGGAACCTGTGGCTCACCAGATGTTTAGTTATGCATTGCATTTATAACCCACCGGGGATGCAGGTGGCACAGTGGTTTAAATCACTGAGGCTCTAGGGCTTGCTGATCAGAAGGTCAGTGGTTTGAATCCCCACAACAGGGTGAGCTCCCACTGCTCTGCCCCAGCTCCTGACAACCTAGCAGTTTGAAAGCACGCCAGTGCAAGTAGATAAATAGGTACCGCTGCAGTGGTAAGGTTAACGGTGTTTCTGTGCACTCTGGTTTCCATCACAGTGTTCCATCGCACCAGAAGTGGTTCAGTCATGCTGGCCACATGACCCAGAAAGCTGTCTGTGGACAAATGCCGGTTCCCTCGGCCTGAAAGCAAGATGAGCGCTGCATGCCATAGTCACTTTTGACTGGACTTTGTCGCAAATTCTCTGTGGCGCTTTAGCAGAAATGCTCAGAGTTCTAGGTTCTTCAGTGCAGTATATATTTATTGTGAGCTATATATACAAATAGGGACGCAGGTGGCGCTGTGGGTTAAACCACAGAGCCTAGAACTTGCTGATCAGAAGGTCGGCGGTTCGAATCCCCATGATAGGATGAGCTCCCGTTGCTCAGTCCCTGCTCCTGCCAACCTAGCAGTTCGACAGCTCGTCAAAGTGCAAGTAGATAAATAGGTACTGCTCCGGTGGAAAGGTAAACGGCGTTTCCGTGTGCTGCTATGGTTTGCCAGAAGTGGCTTAGTCATGCTGGCCACATGACCTGGAAGCTGTACTCTGGCTCCCTCGGCCAATAAAGTGAGATGAGCGCTGTAACCCCAGAGTCGGCCACGACTGGACCTAATGGCCAGGGGTCCCTTTACCTTTATATATATAAATATCTACAGGCTATAACACATGAGCAGTTCATACAGTCAAACAGAGTACCTGGCTGCACCTTAAGGCAAATAGGAAGACCTCTAATTCTCTCTCTCTGACCATACTCCTCTACACCACCACCTTACTGCTGGACAGGTTTCCATTTTAAACCAATGACAGTCAATCAACTGTCAGCACTTCCATAGAAAGTATTGCAGGCTGATTGCATCAGCCAGTTGCATCAGCTAGCAAACTCAAGCCTGCGGACTTACTATCTCACACAGCATTTTGTGAATCCTGGCAGAATTAACCACCCAGGGGTCCTTTACCTACCTTTGCCTTTAGAGCCCACCATTTTTATCCAAGGAGCTAAAGATGGCATGCATGGTTCTCCACCTCCTCAATTCATCCCCAGAATAACCCTGTGAGGTAGGTTAGACTGAGAGGCAGTGACTGGCCCAAGGTCACCCAGTGAGCTTCATAGCCAAGTTGGGGATTTGATCCTTCATCTCCTAAATCTCAACCCAGCACTCTAACCACTGCACCACACGGGCCCAATGTTTTTGGACTAAAACTCCTATCATCCCCAATCATTGACCATGCCATACTGGCTGGGGTTGATGAGAGTTGGAGTCCTGCAACATCTTTAAGTCAGAATCTCTCCATACAAATTGCTTATTATATTGTCCATATTAATTTTTCCATGTTCAAACTGTACCTTAAAGTCCAATTTAAAAGGGCTGTTTTGTTGATATTCAGAACAGTATTTCATCCTTGGCTGAATGGTTTTACAATTTTGCATTCAGGAATTAAAGCAGTGGTATGTGTGTATATCTGTGTGAGAATAATTTCAAAGGTCATTGACTGAGATTTCTAAGCAAATCAATAACTCTGGAAACCTAAATCCTTGAGGGGGATCGCAATTTAATTCCTGATATTGATCAAAAGCCGAGCCAAAATTAAAGTAAATAAAGCATTGACCCAGAAGGTCAGAATTTATTTAAGAGAATCCTGCCTTATGAAAAATCTTTCCCCTAAGTGATATGTTGTTGCAGTCAAGAGAACCTGGGCAAAAAAACTTTGCTGAAGCACAAAAAGTAAGACACGACATTCACAAACTCAAAGGAACTTTATAAAAAAAAATATTCTGGATCCATCACACGTCCCTAGTCTGAGTTTAGTCAGCTTTGATCTGATGATTTACAACAGATAATTGAATTTACGTTATTTCCATGATACCATTCCTTGGCTGAAACTCATTATCGCACATTGCCAAAGTGAAATAATGAAGCATAATGCAGATGCTAGGGGAATTGGAGTTGACATTTTCACTTCAAGCTTTTGGATTAAATCAAACTTGGAGACAGGCGCAATTTGGTACTGCAAACTCAGAAGATATCAAAGGGACAGCTGGAACTCACCAGAACTCAGGTGAGCACAATTGACATTATAAGAGAACATGGGAGAAGGTCATGATGAGTTCTAGCACCTCTTTTTCTAGGAAAGTAGCAGTGTGTATTTAAACGAAAGTGTTTCATTCTGCTCTGTTTTTCCTCTCTCCTTGTGCCACCTTTATCCTGAGATTGCAAAAAAACAAAGGTGGGCCAGACTATATTTTTTGTGGGGGAAATGAACGAATTCTTATACCCCACAATAACCCAGAGATTCATTTTAAATAAAAGCACACCTTCTGCTCATGTAAAAACACCCTGATTCCCGGACCGTCCACGGGCCAGATTTAGAAGGTGATTGGGCCGGATCTGGCCCCCGGGCCTTAGGTTGCCTACCCATAGTCTAAGCCTTTCCGGGGCTACACGATGCTGCCTCCCACTGTTTTCCATACCACAAACACGGCACGTTGGTGTTTTGTTCTTCACAACGTAGCTCCCCCACCCACCCACAATTTTTGAATTATTTATTTATTTATACTTTTCAATTTTATACATTTCACTAATTTTATACATTTCACTAATTTTACAACCATTTTGACTGATTGGCTAGCTCCCCTACCCCTACTTCTCAGAGTAATTTATTTTCTTTTTTCAGTTTTTATTTATACTTTTCAGTTAGATACATTTCACTGATTTTACAATCATTTTGACATTTTAAAACTTGACTTCCTTGCCCCTCTTTCTGCGGTTCCTTAAATTTGTTTTTAGTATCTTCTGCATATCCAAGTTAACTTAATTTGCTCATTTATTCCTCTTCTTTAAATATATACTCTTATAAAACTGCAGGTTGTTACAATAATCCTGCCAATATTCTTATCTGTTTGTAATTTCTCTGTAAATATTTAAAAAAAACCATTTCCATTCTTTTATTAAAAAATTGTTATCTTGATTTCTTATTCTTCATGTAAGTTTTGCGATTTCTGCATATTCCATAAGTTTTTATAACCATTCTTCCTTTGCTTGGACTTCTTTCCATTTTAGGGCAAGTAACATTCTTGCCAGCACAATGTCATTTTAAGACTGCTCTCGAAGCTCATTCTTTGGTTGGAAAACTCATTTATTTCTACGCAAGGTCCTAACCAGGGATCCCACTCCACAACTCTAATGCTAATAATTTATAATAATTTAATAATAATTTATTATTTATACCCCACCCATCTGGCTGGGTTTCCCCGGCCACTCTGGGTGGCTCCCACCATTAAAAACATCAAACATTAAAAACTTCCCTAAGCAGGGCTGCCTTCAAATGTCTTCTAAAAGTCAGGTGTCTTCTAAAAGCTGGGCCACACCGTTTGCTGCAGGGAATGCCAAACTCTCTGTGAGTTTATAATCCATAGTTCAAGGGAGGGGCAAAGAAAAAGAGAGAGCATAAAGGGAGAAACAGAGGAAAGAGAAAACAGAGGAAAGAGAAAAACAATGGATTGACTATGCAGAAATCCAGGGATGTTTAAAACAAAACAAAATGGGATGAAGCCAAGGGCTTCACAGAAGACCTTGGGTTTGAAGAAAGAGAGAGGCTGGTCTGATTTGCACAGCTGTCTTGCAGAAGTCAATCTTAACTCCACAGCAATGGCTCTCTGCTGGTTACATAAAGAACATTGGATAGGACCCAAGACAGTTTTTGTTATGTTGCTGCAGTGCAGTACAGCTATATCAAGGTAGGCATAAATCTCACCCAAAGAGCGACTCGAAAAGAATTGTGACACTGAAGGAGTGAGCCGAATGCAACTGAAACAAATCTCCCAGTAAGACTCCTCAGTGATCAGATGTTGAAACTTAAGGCTGAAATATTGTAATCCTATTCATGACAAGTGAATTTGGGGGTGATGTCACCAATTTTGGGGGGGAGGGGAGAACGTGGACCTCGTTGGCGTGGTGGGTTGCTTGGTGTTTTCTTCTTTTACTTTATTTGTTTGTTCTTTGTTTATATTTTTTATTAAATTTTCTGTTTTACAATTTAGAATACTCATTTTACAACATTAATGACTTCCCTTCTTCTCTTTCCATGGTTCATTTTACATATCATAAATCCCTTCATATTTTACAAAGACTCTACCATTCAGTATTCCATTACTGCATCCATCAAAACTTATTTACACTGCTGAATTTATCTTAATGCCGCCAGCGTTTTCAGCTGTACACAATTATTTCTCATATATCCAATAAACGTTTTCCAATCTTCTTTAAACGTATGTTCTTCTTGTTCTCTTATTCTATATGTTAAGTTGTGCATATTCTGTCAGCTTAAGTTGCCCTTCCTCTTTCGTTGTGACCTTGCTCATTTTCCATTTCTGGGCTAACAAAGCACAGGCCGCAGTAGTGGCATACGTAAATAACCTTTTTGGACACCTGGGAATTTCAGTCTGAATTATTCTCAACAGAAAGTACTCTGGTTTTTTGGGGAAACTACTTTTAAACATTTTTTTCAATTCATTATGGATCATTTCCCAGTACTTTTTTACTCTTTTACAAATCCACCACATAGACGTTCTCTCCACCTCTGCATCTCCAGCACTTATCTGATTCAGTCGTATACATCCTTAGCAAGCCTACTCAGAGTTAAATACCACCTGTGAATCATTTTCTGGTAATTTTCCTTCAAAGAATGTTGTTGTTTATTCGTTTAGTCATATCTGACTCTTCGTGACCCCATGGACCAGAGCATGCCAGGCACGCCTGTCTTCCACTGCCTCCCGCAGTTTGGTCAAACTCATGCTGGTAGGTTCGAGAACACTGTCCAACCATCTCATCCTCTGTCGTCTCCTTTTCCTTGTGCCCTCAATCTTTCCCAACATCAAGGTCTTTTCCAGGGAGTCTTCTCTTCTCATGAGGTGGCCAAAGTATTGGAGCCTCAGCTTCAGGATCTGTCCTTCCAGGGAGCACTCAGGGCTAATTTCCTTAAGAATGGATAGGTTTGATCTTCTTGCAGTCCATGAGACTCTCAAGAGTCTCCTCCAGCACCATAATTCAAAAGCATCAATTCTTTGGCGATCAGCCTTCTTTATGGTCCAGCTCTCACTTCCATACATCACTACTGGGAAAACCATAGCTTTAACTGTATGGACCTTTGTTGGCAAGGTGATGTCTCTGCTTTTAAGTTAGCAGCGGCAGCAACACAGCTCTATTCTTGGCAAGGCAGGAGCCAATTCCTTAACATTAAAGATACCTAGATGATCAGCATTCCAGGGGATTTGGGGTGGAAGTTACACACGGCTACCACAAACACACTGAAATCCCCACTGGTGGCCAAGCATGATGCTTTTTGTGAGAAACGCCATTGCTCCCTCAACCGAAAATAACCCAGAATAATGTTGCAATTAAGTCATTTAAGTGATTAAGAAAACTGAGGTAAGCCACTAAGAGAGGAACTCAGTTGCCGAGGATCTGAACCAAATATTCATACTGGTGTACATCCTTTAGCCTTCATTACAGCCCAGCAATCTATATTTCTACAATTAATGTATTACTTTATGCTACACATTAGACTCCCTGTAGGCCCTGCTTAATCCTTTTGTGATCTGAAATTATTCTCTTACAGTTTTCTTTTCCAGTTAAAGGTTGACTCCTTTCTTTCATCGAGTGCGTGGAAATCTAGTTCTACCCTAATCAATGAGACTAGTTAATTAATTTGAAATGAGGGCCTTTCTCCCAGAGCATTTTCCTCTATCCGTACAACTCACAAAATAATAAAAAAGACTTGATTCTGTTTCATTAAATTATCCGTGCTTGATAGTTTGCTGGAGAAGAAACTGGAGAAGAATTGAAACGGCCTTGGTAGCAAACGGCCCACCCTGTTTGATTTTGACACTGTCCTTTGAATCCTCAGTGCCTTTTTTGCAGCATGAAGAAAATGCCACCCCTCTCCCAGCGGAGATGTTAGAATTTTGTGTCCTCCAGCAACAAATTCAGGAGTTTGAGTTTGGCAAGGATAGAATCATCCAAGATCTAGGGCGATGGTTTCTTCAAAGCTGCTGGAGGAGGAGGAGAGGACAGAGACAGAAGAACAAGTTGTGAGTGAAGGGGGACCCACTTCCCATCCTTTGGACCCTCTGGGAAACTCAACAAAGCTGCTACATCAGCGGAGAATGCAGCTAAATGGGACACAGCTGTGTGCAACCTGAGGAAGTACCACCCACCTTGGGCCTGCCTGTAAAAGCAAGTCAAGAGTGAAGCTGTGATAGCTCAGTTGGTAGAGCATGAGGCTCTTAATCTCAAGGTTGTGGGTTCGAGCCCCACGTTGCGCAGACGATTCCTACATTGCAGGAGGTTGGACTAGATGTCCCTTTGTAATTCCTTCCAACTCTACAATTCTATGAGAGACTAGGGTGATGTCCCCTGAATCCAAGAACTGTTCTTGTTGTGAGACTTTTGGGGGTGAGCTGAGAGTTTGTTTGGACCCTGGGTGAGAACCCGGAGGCTGAGAAGGAGGGTGTGTCAGAAGAAAAATGATTATATTTTAGATATAGATAAGAGGAGAGAGAGAGAGAGAGAGAGAGAGAGGGAGAGAGAGAGAGAGAGCGCCAGTGTGGTGTAGTGGTTAAGAGCGGTGGACTCGTAATCTGGTGAACCGGGTTTGATTCCCCGCTCCTCCACATGCAGCTGCTGGGTGACCTTGGGCCAGTCACACTTCTTTGAAGTCTCTCAGCCCCACTCAGTGTTTGTTGTGGGGGAGGAAGGGAAAGGAGAATGTTAGCCGCTTTGAGACTCCTTCGGGTAGTGATAAAGTGGGATATCAAATCCAAACTCTTCTTCTTCTAGATAGATAGATAGATAGATAGATAGATAGATAGATAGACAGACAGACAGACACATTGATAGATATAGATAGATAGATGATAGATAGATAGATGATAGATAGATAGATGATAGATAGATAGATGATAGATAGATAGATAGATAGATAGATAGATAGATAGATGATAGATGATAGATAGATAGATAGATAGATAGATAGATAGATAGATAGATGAGAGATAGATGAGAGATAGAGAGATAGTTATGTAACTTTGTATTAATGTAACCTTTCTATATGTAACTTCATCAGTTTCGTAGTAGATCCCCCTCTGAGTCAGGGTATTGTCAAAAGTTCTAAATCATCTGGTACCCTCCAGATGTTGGGACTACAACTCCCATCATCTCTAACCAGCCTGTGCAAGCTGGGGCCTCACTTTGGAGGGGCACAATAGTCTGACAAAAAGTGGTCACAACTCATCTTAGATTATTTAATCAGTTGTCACGATCTAGTCTGACTCTCTACTAGGTGTTATATAATTTATGCCTGAAGCTGGATTCTGCTATTTATGCTTACTGTTGCTTTTTGTTTTCTAGAAATCAATTAAAAAATTATTTCTTTTTTAAGAAAAGAAATTCTCCAACAAGATTTGAGAGGGAGCAATTGTTCCATCAGATTAGAAGGGCTGGTTTTGTTCACCCTTAAGCAGGTCCAGTAAATTACCCACTTAGCTCAAGCAACTCTGTTGTCTCTTTCTGAAAAGCATCACATGTTGCAGGAAGTACCTCTTTGAGGTCTTTTCCCAGAGTTGCCTCAATAAAAGCAATCTGTAGTCCATACATATACCGTATTTTTCGCCCTATAGGACACACTTTTTCCCCTCCAAAAATGAAGGGAAAATGTGTGTGCATCCTATGGGGCGAATGCAGGCTTTAGCTGAAGCCTGGAGAGCGAGAGGGGTCGGTGCCGACCCCTCTCGCTCTCCAGGCTTCAGGAAGCTATCCGCAAGCCGTGGGAGAGCTGCGCGACTTCACACAGCTCTCCCACAGCTTGTGGAGAGCTGCCTGCACCCCGAAGCCTGGGGGCATGCTGAGCTCAGCGCCCCCCAGGCTTCGGGCTTCGCGCAGCTCTCTGCAAGCCGTGGGAGGGCTGCATGAAGTCGCGCAGCTCTCCCACGGCTTGTGGAGGGCTGCCTGCACCCCGAAGCCTGGGGGGCATTGAGTTCAGCGCCCCCCAGGCTTCAGGCTTCGCACAGCTCTCCCACAGCTTGTGGAGAGCTGCCTGTTCTGGGGGCTGGGGTCGGGGGAAGCTCAGGCTTCCCCCACCCCAGCCCCACGCCTGGGGGGGGATATTTTTTTTTCTTTATTTCCCCCCCAAAAAACTAGGTGCGCCCTATGGGCTGAAAAATACGGTAAACTAACCTGACACACAGAAGCAAATTCAGCTGATCTTTCTTTCTTTCTTTCTTTCTTTCTTTCTTTCTTTCTTTCTTTCTTTCTTTCTTTCTCTCTCTCTCTTTCTTTCTCTCTCTCTCTCTCTTTCTTTCTTTCTTTCTTCTTTTCTTTTAAAGCATATTAAAAAAATTTAAAGCACACAGCTGGCAATCCAGATATCATCAGCATTTTTTCTATATCTGTCTGAAATAATAGCCTTTTGTTTTCCTTCTTGTCACGATTTCCCTATAATAATTCAGCACTAAAAAGAAGAAGAGCGGCATAACCATTTCTCGAAGGACGTTTCTCTGAGAAACTTTCTGAGATTTTCCCTTTGTTCACCCCCAATTTCTTTCTCTCTTTTCCACACAAATGTGTCTTTTGGGGGGTTGTTGTTGTGGCTCCTACAAGTGGCAGCAATCACAACAGTGCTAGTAGCCGACCGCCATTTTGCATTCTCCACAGTGCCCTCTCCCTGGGCTTCATACCCTCCAACATTTCTCCGATGAAGATAGGGACATCCTATTCCGTAATAATAACAATTTTATTATTTATACCCCACCCATCAGACTGGGTTGCCCCAGCCACTCTGGGCAGCTTCCAACATATATAGAAACAAAAAAGATTATTTATGTATGTCACTACTGCGACCCATGGAAAACGAGCGAGGTCCCAACTAAAGAAGAATGGCAACTTAAACTGATGGTATATGTGCAGCTTGCGGACCTAACATATAGAATAAGAGGACAAGAAGGACATACGTTTAAAGAAGAACATAAAATGTTTATTGAATATATGAGGGGAAATTCAACAGTGTAAACAAGTGTTGATGGATGTAATAATGGATTACTGAATGGTTTAGTGTATGTAAAATAAGCTGGGATTTATGATATGCAAAATGAACCATGGAAAGAGAAGAAGGGAAGTCATTGACATTTTAAGGTTGTTTAAATTAATATTCTGAATTGTAAAACAGAAAATTTAATAAAAAATATACACAACATATATAGAAACATAATAAAACATTAAACATTAAAAAAAACCTTCCCTGTACAGGACCACTTTCAAATGTCTCCAATGGAAATAGGGACGTCCTAAGGAAAAGTGGGACGCTCTTTGATCAAATCGGAAACTGGGGTGGCTTCTGTAAATCTGGGACTGTCCCTGGAAAATAGGGACACTTGGAGGGTCTGTGACTTGCCTTTCTCCCACTCCCTCTCAGGAACTTGAAGCAATCCTCAGTGTTCAGAAGGCAGGGGAGCAAGGCTGCCCTGTCTGTGCCACCCCAAAGACTGCTACGGGCTGTTGGGGTAAAGGTAAAGGTCCAGTCGTGGCCGACTCTGGGGTTGCAGCGCTCATCTCGCTTTATTGCCTGAGGGAGCCGGCATACAGCTTCTGGGTCATGTGGCCAGCATGACTAAGCCACTTATGGCGAACCAGAGCAGCGCACGGAAACGCCGTTTACCTTCCCACCGGAGCGATACCTATTTATCTACTTGCACTTTGATGTGCTTTCGAACTGCTAGGTTGACAGGAGCTGGGACCGAGGAACCGGAGCTCACCCCGTCACGGGGATTCGAACCACCGACCTTCTGTTCGGCAAGTCCTAGGCTCTGTGGTTTAACTCACAGCGCCATCCGTGTCCCTTACTGCACTACAAATGGTGTGTCTTGGTAACGCCACCATAGACTTTGTGCAAGTGTCTTCCGGCACTACTGTGTAGTTTGAAATTATATAATTTTCCTTTCAACCTTCCTGCTGGAACTACCCAGTGAACCAATGACAGTGGTTTGTCAATGTCAGGCTGCCAACACAGCAGGGCCAAAGGATCACACTGACACACAATTGTTATCTCCAGTGGAACTCACCCAGATATTCTTGGAATGTGTTACTGCAGTTCTGGAGTTAGACCAAAACTGCAAGCCTTTCTCTGGCAATTCTGCCCATGTCTTCAGCGCAGCACAGGGCAAAAACTCTAGTGTGACCTCTTATATTGTGTTTTTATGCTGGGCTTGTTGTCGCTATGCTCTACCTTGAATCCTTAAGGGTTGGCACAGCACGTCCTAAGCCTGGGCTGTCAGTCATGTGGTTTCTGCATTATTTCGTTGTATGAAGTTCCGCTTCTGGGATTCTGTCAGATGAGATCACAGTACAAATCCCAGATGGATCCAATCTGTTCTGGTTCCTCATCCAAGAAAAGATATAATTGGCTAAAATCCCATCTCCGATAATGAGACTATTAGGCATTTTTGCGAGCATGGCCAATGGGGATTTCACAGTTCTGTTGTTCGGGTTTGTTGTTCTATTTCCATTCAAAATGCAAATGAAGGCAGATGTGTGTTGTGTTGTGTCCACATGAATGTGTTGAACTGTTACTGTAAAGTCCCCATTTGAAAATGGATGACTGGAGCTGTCTGGCAGAAACCACAATGTAGTAGCACCTTCAGGAGATGGAGGAAGCAAGCAAGCAAGCAGGTGTA
Organism: Podarcis pityusensis; assembly: GCF_964106645.2. NCBI lineage: Eukaryota > Metazoa > Chordata > Lepidosauria > Squamata > Lacertidae > Podarcis > Podarcis pityusensis. Next base: position 16,661,157 of record NC_138026.1, read on the forward strand.
AACAGATGTAGGATTCCAGCTTAAATTCACTTTTTAAAGGAATGATACTTTGCCAGTGGCAGGTGGTGTCCATTTCAGCTTGTGAGGTGTTGGGCAAGGCATTGCACTGGATGGGACATACAAACACAACATTGCACATTCTTCACACAAACCCAGACATACACAGAAGTATGGGAGGAACTGAGAGGAATTCAATGTGACACTAAGTGGGGTATCCATGTGAGGAAACATAGAACAGTAGAATTGGAGGGAAACCTGAGGGTCATCTGTTATAATAATAATAATAATAATAATAATAATAATAATAATAATAATATTTATTTATACCCCACCCATCTGACTGGGTTTCCCCAGCCAATGTGAGAGGCTCCCAACTGAATATTAAAAACACAATCAAACATCAAACATTAAAAACTTCCCTAAACAGGGCTGCCTTCAGATGTCTTCTAAAAGTCAGATAGTTGTTTATTACCTTGACATCTGATGTGAGGGCGTTCCACAGGGCGGGCGTCACTACTGGGAAGGCCCTATGCCTGGTTCCCTGTAACCTCACTTCTCGCAGGGAGTGAAATGCCAGAAGGCCCTCGAAGGAGGACCTCAGTGTCTGGGCTGAATTATGGGAGTGGAGACACTTCTTCAGGTATACTCCTGCAGGAGGTGGGCTTGAACCACCAACCTTCTGGTTAACAAATGGACGCACCGACCCACAAAATAGCAGAATCATAGAATCATAAAATTGGAAGAGACCCTAAGGACCGTAGTCCAACCCCCTGCGATGCAGGAATATGCAGCGGTTCCATATGGAGATGAAACATGCAACCTTGGTGTTATTAGCACCACGCTCTCGCCAACGGTGATATCCAGCAGGAATGAGGTCCGCTTGCGTAGTGTGACTTCCCCCCACCACTCGTCCGCTTGCATGCCCAAAGTCGCTTTTGTTATCCATTCAATCTCAGCTCCCAGTCAGCATTCCCAAGGATGATAACACTTTGCGGATAAAAGCAGCAAAGGTCACCTGATGGTCATTCCTTCCATGGACTCTATTGTTCTTCATTTGTCGCACGAATTCCAGAAAAAAAAGGTGAGTGGCAAGGACCCTAGTGCATCTCCACTTAATGAGCCGAAGAGACTTTTTCTGCATTTCTAATTGGTTCATTAGGGCATGAATCTGAAGTCTAAAGGGATTTTTCTTAACTGCTAACTTACATTAACTGTTGTAAATAATATATTGTCACACACGTAGATAGATACATAGATAGATAGTTCTGAAAGGTCCTTTGTGCTTCTGAGGCCACCTGGTGTGAAAAAAATCTCAACAAAGTTTGCCTTCAGAGTTTTTCTCCTAATATGCAGCGATAATATACAGTGGTACCTCGGGTTACAGACGCTTCAGGTTACAGACGCTTCAGGTTACAGACGCTTCAGGTTACAGATTCCGCTAACCCAGAAATAGTACCTTGGGTTAAGAACTTTGATTCAGGGTGAGAACAGAAATCGTGCTCCGGTGGTGCGGCAGCAGCGGAAGGCCCCATTAGCTAAAGTGGTGCTTCAGGTTAAGAACAGTTTCTGGTTAAGAACGGACCTCCAGAACGAATTAAGTTCTTAACCCAAGGTACCACTGTATTGTGTCATTATATTGATTCTGTTAAGGATGAATCACCTTATCGAATCACCACATCGGTCTGAGTTTCCATTAAGATATATCCCTAAAGTATGGGGGCAGATTATTCCACACAACTCAGTATATATCTTTGCAATGCTTATTTTGAATAGTGTAGGAAGGGTAGAGGAAATGGTAGCACGATCAGTCACTTCCCCACTTTTTGATGTGCAAAAAGCTCAACATAGCTTCCAGCTGTGCTCAAGATCTCTCAAACGGATAATAAGTGAAGTTCAAATCGGTGGCACTTTCACGCTCTGAAATGGTACTAATATGTAGAAAACGCTTACTTGTTCTGCAAACTTCACTTCTCCATGTGGATAGAAATTTTGATTTATTCCCAGGAAAATATTCTGTGTTCTAAGAAACTCTTACTACTTGTGTGAAAATACATGTAATGGGTGTATAAATTCATATAATTATGGTGTTATGGCCTGTACCAAACGTTACAGGCCATAATGCCGTAATTATATTCATTTATGCATATAAACCATTTGCTGTTTACTTTCCACAGAATACTAAACACGAGAGCACAAAATATAAAACCATAACACAGGGCAACATTTTTTTTACTTTTTGAATGTTGTCTAGATTTCTACAACTGATTTAGGGTATTTTTGCACTGCTGAATCAGGAAATGGCATCCGTTTCTCTCCATCAGGTCAGGTTTTCTGTAAACTGAATGGTGGGCATTAATAAAGGTAAGTACACGTAAATTGCATGTTGCTTCACCATTTTTCAAACTTCAGGGCTTGAACTTCTGTTTCTTGGAACTCCTGGAATGCTCAGTGGCACAGAGGTCTCTCTTCAGAGTCCAACAGTAGTCAGCCATCATGACTGCATCCCAGCGACCCTGATACCTGGTCTCCATCTCTTTCATGTCCTGATGGAATCTCTCTCCCTGCTTGTCACTCATTGAACCCAGGTTCTCAGGAAACCGGTCCATATGTGAAAATAGGTAGTGCATCTTGACGCTCATGTTACAGCCCAGGCTTCAGAAAGCAGTCAGCATGTTGTTGACAAGTTCTGCGTAGTTTCTGGCCTTATTGTTGCCAAGAAAGTTCTTCACTACCAGAACAAATGCCTTTCACGCTTCCAGTTCCACTTCATTCATTGAGTTTCCGAACTCTGGATCTCTGATGAGCTGACTGGGACTGTTCCTGGAAAATAGGGACACTTGGAGGGTCTGTAATCTTGGGGCAGGTTTTATGGAGCCAATAATTGCCTTCTCACCAGCAAGTTCTTGCTTCATCAAAACAAAAGCACTGGAGATGGACTCAGTATCAGCCATTTGTCAGATCTTCCCTTCCTGTTTAAATGTTGTTTTATGGGCTGTAAGCGTTCAGTGGAAGATGTTTGTGGCAATGAAATGTTCCATTTTGTGGCTCATTGAGAGAAACGGGCACTTTTCAGTGGTTGTTTTTCTGCTTGTTTTGCTTCTTCTTCCAGTTTGCTAGAACGCAAAGGAAAACGAGTGTCTGCATTTGGCACTAGCAGTGACAAATGAACCTTTTTACAAAAGAATATTTTCAGATGGCTTTTTGAATGGCGAGCATTGTGTTTATTTGTCCCTCCTCACCTTTGGGAGGGGAGCACAGTCGGTGTGCTATTTTCTCTTCGCTTCCCCAAGACGGTACATTGTTTGTCATCAGCTCCCGCTTCACAAATGTAATTCGATCATATCCCACTGGGACCCTGACAAACTTAACCGACAAATATTCTGGAGCAAGTCCCCCATTGCATAAGGCAAGATGAAAGGCACTCGCTTCATATCCACCAGGATAAAGATGTGTGGAAGTCAATAAATTCTCTCTAGAGTTCCATCAGTGCAGCAAATTAAAATCACAGGGAAAGGATTTGGAAAGAGGGGAAATCTGATTTCCTTTTATGCTGCATGAATTTTCAGTATGCACTTTTCAGTTTGTTCTTAGAAAAGTGACTGGTAGCAAGATGACCCCCTAATCTGAACTTTCTTTCTTTCTTTCTTTCTTTCTTTCTTTCTTTCTTTCTTTCTTTCTTTCTTTCCTCTTTCTTTCTTTCTTTCTTTCTTTCTTTCTTTCTTTCTAATACTGGCAATTTGTTGTCAGCAATTGGATCTTCCCACTAAAAGAAAGAAAGTACAGTCATACCTGGGGTTACAGACGCTTCAGGTTACGTTTTTTCAGGTTGTGGACCGCCAAAGCCCAGAAGTACCAGAACGGCTAAATCGCGCTTTGCGCATGCACAGGAGTGCCAAATCACAACCCGCACGTGCACAGATGGGACACTGTGGGTTGTGAATGTGCAGCCCGCTGGGATCATGTCTGCAACCCAAGCGTCCACTGTAAAAGAGAGAGCAGCTGACCCTCACCCACTTTTGTCTCTGGTCTCCCACTGCTGCCATGCCACCCCCAACAGGTTACTCTCCAAGGGCATGTAGCTTTCAACACACACACACACAAACACACACCAAGAATCTGAAGAAGTGTATCTGAAGAAGTGTGCATGCACACGAAAGCTCATACCAATAACAAACTTAGTTGGTCTCTAAGGTGCTACTGGAAGAATTTTTCTTATTTTGTTTCCACACACAGAGAGATTCCTCACCCATTTCAGGTTATATGCAGACACAATAGAAGGAACTGTATGAACAAGCGAGTGGGTAGCGCTGTGGTCTAAACCACTGAGCCTCTTGGGCTTGCCAATCGGAAAGTTGGCAGTTCAAATCCACATGACGGGGTGAGCTCCTGTTGCTCTGTCCCAGCTCCTGCCACCCTAGCAGTTAGAAAGCACACCTGTGCAAGTAGATAAATAGGTACCACTGTGGCAGGAAAGTAACGACATTTCTGTGCACTCTGGCTTCTGTCATGGTGTTCCATTGCGCCAGAAGTGGTTTAGTCATGCTGACCACATGACCTGGAAAGCTGTCTGTGGACAAACGCCAGCTCCCTCAGCCTGAAAGCAAGATGAGCGCTGCAACCCCATAGTCACCTTTGACTGGACTTAACCGTTCAGGGGTCCTTTACTTTTACCTTTACCTTTACTCATATAAAATATTTCTATAGCACCCTTCACACTATTCAGGTTGTAGGGCAGTGTGTGCAATTTTAAATCATTTCACAATAAAACAATAATAAACTAGTAATTAAACTATAAAATCCTTAAACAAAGCTAAAAGTAACCAAAGATCAATCAATCAATGTTTATTATGGCAAAAGCTAGCATATTTAAACCAGAATTTCTACATAATTCTCTACACAAACAATAAAAATGATCGATCTAGGGTTTAACCACCAATATACCAATTAAGCATACTTAAAATACTTATCCAGAGGAATAAAACACCATAAAAATTTAAAAGATTGAGATATTTAACTAAGAACTTTAGCCGTTTATGAAACTTTATGCAGCTGTGTAATCTTGTGTGTGACTCCACTAGTATGAAAAGGAATACTATTTAAACTATCTCTTGTCCTAATGGAAACCATAGATTAAAACCATAGATGAAAGATGCATATACTCATCAAAATAATATTTTAAAAACATCATTACAGTAGCACCTTGGGTTATGTTACCCTCGGGTAACGTAAACTTCAGGTTGCGAAAGCGGCAAACCCAGAAGTGTTTTGCCATGCCCGCATGCACAGAAATGATCTACTGCCGCACACATGCGTATAACAGTGATCCTCGGGTTGTGAAAACCTTGGGATCCAGCTAGGCCTCCAGAACGGATCCCGTTCGCAGCTGGAGGTACCATTGTATATGGGGGGAGCTTGGAAAAATGCATATATTAGGGAAAATTGCAGAAAAAGATGTGTTGTTGTTGTTGTTGTTGTTTAGTCGTATCCAACTCTTCATGACCCCACAGACCAGAGCACGCCAGGCATGCCTGTCTTCCACTGCCTCCTGCAGTTTGGTCAAACTCATGCTGGTAGCTTCAAGAACACTGTCCAATCATCTCATCCTCCGTCATCCCCTTCTCCTTGTGCCCTCCATCTTTCCCAACATCAGGGTCTTTTCCAGGGAGTCTTCTCTTCTCATGAGGTGGCCAAATTACTGGAGCCTCATCTTCAGGATCTGTCATTCCAGTGAGCACTCAGGGCTGATTTCCTTCAGAATGGATAGGTTTGATCTTCTTGCAGTCCATGGGACTCTCAAGAGTCTCCTCCAGCATCATAATTCAAAAGCATCAATTCTTCGGCGATCAGCCTTCTTGATGGTCCAGCTCTCACTTCCATACATCACTACTGGGAAAACCATAGCTTTAACTATACGGACCTTTGTTAGCAAGGTGATGTCTCTGCTTTCTAAGATGCTGTCCCTTCATGGATCACTGCCTTGCCGTAGCGAAGGGGCTTGAATAACTCAGAGAAGCTATGAGCTATGCCGTGCAGGGCCACCCAAGATGGACAGGTCATAGTGGAGAGTTTAGACCAAACGTGATCCACCTGGAGCAGGAACCGGCAAGCCACTCCAGTATTCCTGCCAAGAAAACTCCATGGACAAAGACAACAGAAAAAGATGTATTTGGAGAGAAATTCATGCTGAAATGCACAGTGAAGTTTAATACACAAGAACACTTCCCTTTGGCTTATAGCAGTGCTATTTTTCTAGAAAAAGAGGTGCCGGAACTCACCATGAACATCTCCCTTGTTCTCTTATAATGGCAATGGCGCCAACCTGAGAGGTGCCGGAACTCAGTTCCAGTGAGTTCCAGATGAACTCCCCACACACAAAAAGGAAAAAGAGAGAGAAATGCTTGTCTCTATTACAGCGACAAGAAGTAAAAGTGTATTTGCGAAGCAATTGTGCATTCTCCATGGTGATTTTTATTATGCACAGCTTAATGTTTACTGAAATAGCCAGAGTTTTACACAAAGCTGACACATCAATATTAAGTACAAATGTGTGTCTATGAGAAACTCTCATCAGAAGGCTCACACTTTTTTAATGAAATGCTGAGATGGAACATAAGATGGCTGTTATCTTCCATTCGCCCTTCTTTTGATGAATTGCAGTGTCATTTGCTGGCATATGGATTTATGAAATGTTGTTTGGCTTGGAAAGATGGTACCATTAATTTTTTACCCATAAAGTTAGATTCTTGCATGCTGCCCACAAGGCTTGGAAAGATGGAAACCTTGACGGGATAATGATACAGAAGGCTACAATTTCATCGTTGCGCAGATGGCTCCATCCATAGCTCTTCACTCTTCCTGACTGGAACTGAGTACATATATTGCAGAATATAAAACTTATATTATGCCATTCACCACGTTGCCAACTCAGTACCTGCAAGGTAAGCAAAGACAGCCTAGTTTCAAACGTTTTTGGCCCAAAATGGTCTGAAAATGGAAGTTGGACATCCTTTGTTGTGCTAACTCTGCACATGCGGGTAGCGCTGTGGTCTAAATCACTGAGCCTCTTGGGCTTGCTGATCGGCAGGTTGGTGGTTTGAATCCCCACAATGGGGTGAGCTCCCATTGCTCTGTCCAAGCTCCTGCCAACCTAGCAGTTCAAAGCACACCAGTGCAAGTAGATAAATAGGTACCACTGTGGCAGGAAGGTAGATGGCATTTCTGTGCTCTCTGGTTTCCGTCACAGTGTCCTGTTGTGCCAGAAGTGGTTTAGTCATGCTGGCCACATGACCCGGAAAGCTATCTGTGGACAAACACCAGCTCCCTTGGCCTGAAAGCGCAACCTCCGCAACCCCCTAGTCGCCTTTTTCTGGACTTAACCGTCCAGGGGTCCCATACCTTTACTTTTACCTTCTGCAACACTAGAAGGTACTTCAGAAATCTTGTAAATTAGAAGATCCTGGAGTCCAGTTAGATGCCGGTTATGGAATATTCAAGGAGCACACGTATTATGGCATGGTGCTCTTACATCCATCCATCGTCCATTCATGGGGATCACTCTGAAAGCTACCTTAAAGGTCAGAAATGGGGAAACTGTAGCCCTCCATATGTTGCTGGACCACAACTCCCATTAGCCCCAAGCAAGAATAGCCATTGGTCAGGAATGCTGGGAATCCAGCAACAACTGGAAGACCACAGGTTCACCATCCCTGATGTAGACAATGGAATCAGCAGAAAAATATATTGATGGCCCAGCACTGGGTGACATGAGGGGAACAAATTTCTAATGTACTGCGGTGTGAAATGAATGTTAGGAAATGGGTCGGAAGCACTAGCTTTATAAGAAGTAAAACAATAAACTCAAATGATAAACTCAACGTGTGAATGTAGCTTTTATGATGCATCCAGGGCTATTGAGAAAAGCAAGCAAAAAAATGGATGTTTCCCCCATCTTTGAGAATATCAGATCCAGTAGTTAAACAATTATGTCTTAGTTCAGTCCTTTATTTGAACACCCAGCCCAGGTCCCTTAGGAGAGGCAGAGCAAAAATGAAAAACATTGTAATAATATTTATATTGGAAAACCTGCAGCTTAATTTTTAGGTGGTGTTCTGGGCTATAAGTCAGTAGGAGTCAAATTGGGTAGAATTGTCTAGTGGTTGTAGGGCATGCAAATGAGAGAGAGAGAGAGAGAAATCTCATTTTCAAGTGGTATAAAACAATCTTCTTCAAGTTTCAGAATCCTTTTCCTTGGTAGCTTGCGTTTCCACCTTTCCACACCCTTTTCTGGAGAGATGGGCCTTCACTAGAACTCCGATTCCATCCTAGGATTTTCATGTACCGTATTTTTTGCTCTATAAGACTCACTTTTTCCCTCCTAAAAAGTAAGGGGAAATGTGTGTGCGTCTTATGGAGTGAATGCAGGCTGCACAGCTATCCCAGAAGCCAGAACAGCAAGAGGGATTGCTGCTTTCACTGCACAGCGATCCCTCTTGCTGTTCTGGCTTCTGAGATTCAGAATATTTTTTTTCTTGTTTTCCTCCTCCAAAAACTAGGTGCGTCTTGTGGTCTGGTGCGTCTTATAGAGCAAAAAATACGGTACTTTATTGTTCTCCCCATCAGTTCTTCATCTCCTTGGGAAAGTTTATGAAAAATGTATCGAGCAACTAAACAAGTACTTCGCCATGAATTTTTATAAAGTTGATTACATAAGGAATGAGTCACCCAACGTTCATGTCTAATAAGCCCTTCAGAAACTTCGTTTTATATGCCAGTCTTATTACCAAACAGACACCCCAGTATGCTACTTATAAGGAGGCCTAGTTCACAGCATGGTGCACTGTTGTGTATACTAGAGTCATTCTGAAAGAAAAGTCTATGACAAGACGTTTAAAAGAAGGATGAATCATGAAAGCAGGGAGAGTGAAGTCAAAACAAGGACCTCTGCATGCTCCTGAGGTTTCAACAAGCCCCGACCCACAAACATTTTCAAATTTGTCCCCAATCACCAGTGTTTAGATAAGCTATTTTGAATGAAAACTGCAGTTCTCGAGATTTATGTCATTTACATGCACATTATTTTTGACTTTGACAGACTGCAATAGACCCACTCCGAGTGAGAAGCTAAAAAAATAAATTAGAAACTAATCCTATGTTCTTAGGCTGTGTTTTAGCCTGACCCCCTCCTTTGGTAATTTTTCACAGAACTCTAGCCCAATGGTTGCCATCAATTCGATTTGAACTGATTTTATAATGAATTGATTTTAGAATGCTGTATTATTTTACTGTTGTTAGCCGCTCTGAGCCCTGCTTCGGCTGGGGAGTGCGGGATATAAATAAATTATTATTATTATTATTATTATTATTATTATTATTATTATTGAGGAAGGATGTGTAGAATATTAGGCAACATTGGGAGAAGCAAACGGAATATATTCAGCAGCTGAGCTAATTCCTCTCATCAGGAGTTATTCTCAAAATGCTTGGATTCGTAGATGGCTCTGCTTTCAGCATTTGAGTTCGTTGTGTGCAATCTCATACATGTCTACTCACGTGTAAGTCCCACTGAATTAATAAAATGACAATGTTTACTAACCAAGAATCGTAGCCCAAAGTCACCTTCATTATATATCTTTAAGTACCAGTCGAAAATATTCCTCTTCAGCCAGGCCTTTGGCTGATTAGCATCTTATATCCTTTTAAATGTGTTTGTGGGATGAGGGGGTTATCGTGGGGGGGGGGGTTGCTCTTGTTTTTATTATACAAAATAAACTATTTTTTATATATATATATATATATATATATATATATATATATATATATAACAGAGTTGTTCCGTCTGGCCTTTGGTTTGGACTCAGTCTGACCCTTATGTTTCCCTCCCCTTATGGTTTTGATCTATGGGCTACTTCTAAAATGAGGCTGCATTTTAAATTGCATTTTAACCTGTATTTTAAATTGGGTTTTTTTCCCCCTATTGTGTTTTTACTGTAATTTTACTGGTGTTAGCCACCCTGAGCCCAGCTCTGGCCAGAGAGGGCTGGGTATAAATAAAATTATTATTATTATTATTATTATTATTATTATTAATTTATTTATTTTGTGGTTTGATCTTGTATTTTTATGTTGTAAACTGCCCTGTGATCTGCAGATGAAGGGCAGTAATCTCTCAGTCTTTCTCTCTCTCACACACACATCTACCTACCTACCTACCTATATCTATCTATCTATCTATCTATCTATCTATCTATCTATCATCTCCAACCTCCATCCACACGTTAAACATCTAAAAACCAGTGCTTTTTTCTAGAAACATAGGTGCTGGTACTCACCATGAAGTTGTTACAGTAAGCACCGCACTTTTTAACAACAGAAAAAGGGGAGCCATTATTGCGTACCCTTGAGGACCCGCTGATAAAAAGCACGGCTTAAAACCCAGTAAAGTTGTCAACAACATCTCCCTGAAAGACGCAAGAAGGACATTGTTGTACCAGTGACAGGTGCTACAAAACAAGCCCTGTCGCTGTTACCTGGAGACAGTCGGAGCGTAAGGTCGCACACGTCAACCGGATGGCAAGACAACGCTGCCTCATCAAAGTGTGCTTGATGTGGAGCTCACATTGCGTGTCAGGATCTCCCTGTGACAGAATAGTGACAGCACAAAAAAGGTTGCCTACCAGCGCTGCAAATTTCTGTAGCCGGGAAAGGCAGACACCTTAATACCATGCAGCCTTTCCGTACTTGGAAAGCGTGTTCTCCTTCATGGAGAGCACATGTTGCGGTGGGGGCTGCCAGGACACTCCAAAGTTGTGGGGCGTTGGCCACTGATGTGATTGGGCTTCCCTTGTTATTGGGAAGAAGTTAATGTTGCCATTTGTTGATTGACAGCCAGAAATACTAAAACTCCCTGCATGAGGCGTAGAGCTTCCTCTTTTCGCCCCGTGCATTGGATTGCCCGTCCCCCCTCCCTATATTTAGGGTTGTTCACTTTGACCTTGCTATGCCTGTCATGGGGTCGTCTGCTTTGGGGGCAGGGGCCCGGTAGGAATTTTGTCCATCTGGCTGATTGGCTGGGGCCATTTGGTTTTTGCCAACTGCGTAGCAAATCGTCACAACTTGTAAGGTTGCGGTTAGGCATTGGTTTATGGTTTGGTTGGTTGAGGGGCATGGATTGGCTGTGCCTGCCCCTGGTTGCATTTGGGAAGGGCTGAGGGCAGGTTCCCTGCTCCGTCACTACCCCAAGTGTATTCCCCTTTTCTGACTTTCGCAGGCGTGAGGAATGTCAGTCTGACCCCCATGGGGGGGCAGATAGTCGCAACCAATGCCTAAGCAACCACTCACATTTTTGTATTTTAATAAAGTTGTGGCCAAAATTATGCCAAAAACCTTAAACAAAATTTCTGTGTGATGTGTGAGTTATTGGGGTGGCCCTGGGGACCTTGACACGCAACACATTAAAACTGTTTCTACTGATACACTGGGATATCTGTACACCTTCTTTAGGTCACCATATTTCAAAAAATGAAAATCAGGACACCCTGGAAGTTGCTGAACTTTTTTTTTTAGGAAGACCCCAAACTTGTTCAGCTTTTTTATATATATACAGAAAACAGAGCACAAAGAAGTACCAAAATTATTGGTATTTCATATTTCAATCTTTTTTAGGAAACACCAAAAATTGCCAAGCTTTTTCTTAGACAAACCCCAAAGTTTTTGAGCTTTATTTATGCTGAAAGCATGTGTTTTTTTGATTGACTCGCCTAAGATCCAGGACGTCACTTCTGCCTTTGAAATCCTGGACATATGGAAGCCCTATTTATGTGCTCTCCTGCTATCGGTGAATGTATGTGTACATGAGAGAGTGTGCATGGGTGTCTTCAAGTTTCAAATAATTACGTAGAATAAAATTAATTATTTTAATAATAGACGTAATAGAAGTGGAAAGAAATTGCAATTGAGTAGATTGGAAGTCTAACACAAAGGTGGGGTGAGGGTGGTGGATGGTGATGGGAAAAGGAAAGGGAAAAAATAATTATTATTATTTGAAGGGGAAAGTGCGGTGAGGAAGGTATGCTGTGCATTTCAGTTCCTCTGCATGTACATAGCTGAAAATGAAAGGAAAGGGTTGCATCTTAACTGCAGCTCCTTTAGAGGGCTAGCATTTTACATATCATGCTGATAAGCCTCCCTCTGCTCTTTATTCATTGTTGCGCACATCACTCAAGTCAGTCCTTGGCTGAGTTTCTGTACTGCAGTATTCCTGCAAGTATTAACCGCACTGCTGAGACTTTACTATAGACCTTTAAGCCCCGTTAGCATGGCTTCCTAGTTCCTAGCAGTTATGTAGAATATGTCCTAAACTGCACTTACTAAAAATGACCATGCTGTTTGGAGAGACCTTCAAGTTGCACGCTCTGGGAAATCAGCACACTGCACAAAAAACAGAGTAAGATAGCAACGCATTTGGAATCAAACTGAAATGCATTTGATATGAAACGGATACTCTGATGTCAAAGGGAAGCCTTTGAATTAAGTGGCATTAAGGAGGAATATCTTATCTTACTGGGCTCTTATAAACAGATTGAGGCAATTCCAACAGAGTATGTCTTTCTATAAAAAGTAACAGGGTTGTTGTGGGTTTGTTTGTTTGTTTTTTAGCTTAAAGATATTTTGGGTGCATTTTTGCATCTCTAGGACAAAGGCCACTAGGGTCAAACGAGAGAGTTGCACCAAGGACTCAGCTCTCCTTGCATGTGATTTATAATTGACTCAATTAGTGGCTGTTTCGCCTGGGGGACATCATTGCTCCTGTCCATAGCTGTCAACTTACAGATTTGAAAATAAGGGACTAGCAGCCTTGAAAATAAGGGATCAGCAGCCCAAATAAGGGATTTTCCTGGCACAGGTATGTTGAACTTCTGAGCCCCTCCGAGCCAAATGCAGAAAGCCCAGCCAGCAGCCAAAAGAAGCCTCAAGTGGTGGTTCCCACAGCGCAGCAACCCGGCAAAGGGGATGCAGCAAGGAAAACCACTGTCACCTCTCCGCTGGGAAGTGCTGAGCAAAGGTGAGTCCCCAGGCAATGCGGCCAATTTGATCGGCACAAGGCATGCAAGCTCCACCCCCCCAGTCATTCTTAGGCTCCTTATTGGGTGAGCAACGCAGCCAAGCAACACAGTTGGAACCTCCCTTCTCCCTGGCCAGCAGGGAGGGAGGGAGAGGAGCTGCTTCCTTTGAAACCTAGGAAATTTAAGGGACATCATCAATAAGGGACAGCAGCGGGACACGGTGCTGGGATAAGGGACTTTCCTGCCAAATAAGGGATGGTTGACAGCTATGCTCCTGTCAGCACTTGAGTAGACGGGCCAGTGGCATAAATAAAGGGAACAGGTCTATAGCAGTGCTATTTTTTCCAGAAAAAGAGGTGCAAGAACTCACCGTGAGCCTTGTCCTCTTATAATGGCAATGGTGCCCACCTGAGAGATGCCAGAACTGAATTCCAGTGAGTTCCGGCTGAAAAAAGCCCTGGTCTAAGGATGTTAGGACAGTTACATTTGGGAAAGGACAGGGAAGTTCACCTCCCCTTGCATTTTATGATCTAGTGCTCCGCTCGTCAATTACATCCATTTCATCACACACTTCCTTTTCTCAGATCCTCCAAGTGTCCCTATTTCCCAGGGACAGTCCTGGATTTAGAGAAGCCATCCCGGTTTCTGATTTGATCCTGGAATGTCATGCTATTCCATAGGATGTCCCTATTTCCATTGGAAAAATGTTGGAGGGTATGGAGTTATTTGACCCCCAAGCCAAGGAGAAAAGTAGCTATACAACCTTTAGAAGACATCCGAAGGCAGCCCTGTATAGGGAAGTTTTTAAATGTTTAATGTTTTATTATGTGTTTATATAGGTGGAAAGCTGCCCAGTGTGGCTGGGCAACCTAATCAGATGGGCGAGGTATAAAAAATAAAGTTGTTGTTGTCATCGTTATGAAATAGGACGTCCCTATTTTCATCTGAGAAATGTTGGAGGCTATGTTTTTTTTAACTCCATCTCTTTTCCCAGGAGAGAAAGTTTCAGTAAGGGGCAGTTGTAGATGAAGGTCTCAACCCTGCCTCTTATTGCGTATGTAATTAGGATTCCAGGAGTGGGGAACCAAATTGAGGTGTCACGTCTGAACAGAGAATGGGAACGTTGTTGTTATTATTATTATTATTATTATTATTATTATTATTATTAATACCCCACCCAACTGGCTGGGTTTCCCGAGCCACTCTGGGTGGCTTCCAGCAGAATATTAAAATACAATGATTCATCCAGTAGTAAAAGCTTCCCTAAATGCAAGGCGATAGTGTATGAAATACAAATTTAGCCAGTGTTAGAGAGGGACAAGCTTCACAGGGTTCAGTTTGAAACGGGCTCACCTAAAGCAATCTAACTTGTGCTGAGCTCAGATTAGACCCAAACCAGCTCCTTTTTAAGCTTCAGACTATTTTGAGCTCCAGGTCTCTGTGCCCAGGAAGATGTGAAGGGCTGAGATTTCCCCAACCCCATACTGCAGTGGACAGAATAAGGCACACAGAGAGGAAAGCTTTCTCCTGGCATTCTATGTTCACATTTATCTAAACTTCCAGACGACAGTCATTTTTATTACCAGTTTATTTATACAGTGCTGCCTCGCAAGACGAAATTAATTCGTTCTGCGAGTTTTTTCGTCTTGCGAATTTTTCGTCTTGCGAAGCACGGTTTCCCAAAGTCTTCAAAATCACCAAAGTCTTCAAAAACCTCAAAAAAGGCTACCACACCGTGTGCTATGAGTTGCTCCTCGAAGTCACCCTGGGTATTAACGGTTTTAAGAAAAAGGAAACAAACTTGCAAGACGTTTTCATTTTTTTTGTTTTTCGTCTTGCAAAGCAAGCCCATAGGGAAATTCGTCTTGCGAAGCAACTCAAAAAACGAAAAACTCTTTTGTCTTGCGAGTTTTTCGTCTTGCGAGGCATTCGTCTTGCGGGGCACCACTGTATACCACATTTTGTAGAACTCTATTGCACTCGAAGCAGGTAAGAGAATGGATAATTTAAATACAAATGCACAAGAAATAAAAAATAATACACCACCAACATTTCAACAATTGCAGTTCGTTGCCTCGATTAGCAATATCCGATATCAATAATATATCAATATTGTACCCACATTCAGTAAATATGAATTCTTAGCTGAAGCTTCTATCCAAGTATGCAGCATCATTGAATAGCCAATAAACACAGCCAACACATCACAGCTTGGATTGGAATCATTTTCAATATCCTGGTCCATTTTGGGCGGCACTCAACTTTCTGTAGCCCTTAATTAAGAAGTAAAAAAAGAAATCTATTCTGTTATTATATTTCAGCTTTACAAAATGATGTGGTTTCCTAAAGAATATTGCTTGCAAATGAGTATTTTATGTTTCCTTTATATACTATATTATGACTGGGTGTGTGTGTGACATTATGGGCATTATAAGAACAATTCTTTGCATGGATGCAAGAATCTTCAGATGACTGCTTAAGATTCTCTTTCATGGTAAATGGAACAGGCAATTGCTTTGAATTTGTCTGAACAAGACTTGGGATTCCGGTGGATCAAAGCGCAAAAATATATGGAATTTATTCAGCACAAAAGTAGAGAAAACTCGGTTCATCATATAGCGAACGGACACTTTTGACCTTAAGCTGCCTCGTAAAGTCTATTCATTTTAGTTATGTAACAGCTCTGGTCTTTCGATATGTGGGGTATTATTGCTCCCTTAAGCAAAGAGAGCAGATCTATGGCTCTGAATTAAGATGAAATGTGCTCACTTGGTGGGTTACGTAAGAGCTAGTTGGAAACTAAGGTGACAGGCCTGCCTTCCTTAGAATGAGGAATTGTACCAGAAGGGAACAACAAATGAACTAATTTTAACCAAAGCGGGGGGGGGGTGTGAAAATCACTGTGGCATTGCTTTTGCCTGCAGGTTTCATGTTTTGACTTATTTCTAATCTACAGGCTGCTTTGAACCTGACAGCTGCCTTAAAGGTTTATTTATTGATTGGGGAGTGTGTAAAATGGCCACACTGAGTACAGCAAACTGATTATTATAATTTATTTTTCTTTAAGGTGGACACGGTACACCTTTAACATCGTAATTGAGATTTATAAACGCACTTACAGGGGGACAGGACATGCAACCTGATTGGATGTGAATTAAGTGCAGTCTTTTAAGATAAAGTGGGGTATTTTGTTGTAGTAGTTTTTTGGAGGGTGCCGTTTTTACACAGAATTTGTTTAAATGGTTATAACAGGCTTATATATTTTCAAGCGCTGCTTGCCAAGTTGTTATGACACTATATGGGCAGTTAGTCATGTTGTTAATGGTTCTTGGGGGGTGGGGGACAACAGACACAGAACCCTTTGATCCAGATCAAGAACTTGGCAAAAGTATTGGGGTGGAGCTTTAACCCTTTACCTCTACTGTAGTCATGATACTTGCTATTTGCACTGGAAGGATAGCTCCTATTGGCACCAATGGAAACTTTTCTTTAAGGCAAGTATCAGGTCCAAAGACCCAATCTGGATCAAGAATGTAGATTAGGTAAATTACATTCAATTATAGTGGTACCTCAGTTTTCAAACATAATCCGTTCCAGAAGACCGTTCGAGTTCCGAAACGTTCGAAAACTGAAAACTCAATATGGAAAACTCAATATGGAAGCAGCATGGAATGTTCGACTTCCAAGGCGTGTTTGAAAACTGAAGCGGTTACTTCCGGGTTTAAAGCATTCGAAAACCGAAATGTTCATCAACGGAGACGTTCGCAAAGCGAGGTACCACTGTATAAAGCAATAAAGTGATATGAAAAAAAGAAAAAGGGCAGAAAAAGAAAGAGAGAGAGAGAGAGAGAGAGAGAGAGAGAGAGAGAGAGAGAAAGAAGGAAGGAAAGAAAGAAGAACAAAAGACACAACTGTGTAAAGGAGAGGAAATTATATGAATGAATACAAAAATACCCTAACCCGCGCATTCTTTTATAAATTTGAAATTATTATCCTAATACTAATGTAAATGGAGGGACGCGGGTGACGCTGTGGGTTAAACCGATCAGACTTGCCGATCAGAAGGTCGGCGCTTCGAATCCCTGTGACGGGGTGAACTCCTGTTGCTCAGTCCCTGCTCCTGCCAACCTAGCAGTTCAAAAGCACATCAAAGTGCAAGTAGATAAATAGGTACCGCTCCGGAGGGGAGGTAAACGGCATTTCTGTGCGCTGCTCTGGTTCGCCAGAAGTGGCTTAGTCATGCTGGCCACATGACCCAGAAGCTGTCTGCAGACAAACGCCGGCTCCCTTGGCCTATAGAGCGAGATGAACGCCACAACCCCAGAGTCAGCCACGACTGGACCTAATGGTCAGGGGTCCCTTTACCTTTACCTTACTAATGTAAATATTCATAGCCTACTACATTTTGTATAAATTTGTTCCAAATATTGTCACATTTATCCAAGCAGAATCTACATCTGTAAGCAGTCCGTTTGTAGGTTGCAAGTGTTATCATATTATCAATCCACTGATTAAATGAGATCATGTCTTTATTCTTCCAGTTCATCAATATCAGCCTCTCGGCAACCATTAGAGAACATACAATCCATTTTTGTTGTCTAGTTGTTAACTTCCATATAGTAGGTATATAGTTCAGAAGAATATTCTCTGCTTAAAATGTTAGGTTTTTTTCTGAACAGTCATAGTTATACAATCCAGCATATTCAATAAGTATAGAACACTGTATAAACATAAGTTTCAGGGAAGATCAGACAAAAGTACTGATGTCGATCACAGCTCTTGCAACCATTAGTTCATATGCTTTTTATTATGCTTTTATCATCATTGATGTTCTGAAATGTGTTTTTAATGTTTTACACCGTCCTGGAATCTTTTTATAAAGCGAGGGACACGGGTGGCGCTGTGGGTTAAACCACAGAGCCTAGGACTTGCTGATCAGAAGGTCGGTGGTTCGAATCCCTGCAATGGGGTGAGCTCCCGTTGCTCGGTCCCTGCTCCTGCCAACCTAGCAGTTCAAAAGCATGTCAAAGTGCAAGTAGATAAATAGGTACCACTCTGGCGGGAAGGTAAATGGCGTTTCCGTGCGCTGCTCTGGTTTGCCAGAAGCGGCTTAGTCATGCTGGCCACATGACCCAGAAGCTGTACTCTGGCTCCCTTGGCCAATACAGTGAGATGAGCACCGCAACCCCAGAGTCGGCCACGTCTGGACCTAATGGTCAGGGGTCCCTTTACCTTTACCTTTACTGTATATAAATTGAAATCATCATCACCATCATAGTTTCCACACACCACGCTGCCCATCTTCTTCTGAAGGCACCCTGGTAGGAAAGGCATAGCTGAAATTGTTTTTTAGAAAGGCTTAACCTGTGGCCGGAGTTACTAATTTGACAGCTCTTTGAGAAGTCCTCTCAACAAGAAAAGTCTCTCGCCAGAAGATAAGAAAAGACAACTGTGTTGAAATATGCCTCAACCTTTTTACTTTGGACTCTGGTGCTGCAAAGTAATATATCGATTGATTCTTGTGACAGACAAGACTGCACGATATAAGTACAATTCTTCCCCCCCCCCTCCAGAATATCTAATATTGGAGTTAGTGGGTATGTAACAGTTGTGATTAAGGGTAATGCCCAGTGCTGATTCCACTCCAAGGTATGCCTCACTCGGTTTTGATTCTGGGTGGAACCAATGCCTTTCCCCCCCACCAGGACGAACTCACAGGAACCAAGTTCCGGCACCTCTCAAGTGGGTGCCACTGCCATTCTAAGAGGCTATGGTGAGTTCTATCACCTGTTTTTCTAGAAAAATAGCAATGGGTGGAACTATGTGGATGGCATCGACGCCAGGTCTAGGGGGACAAGGGTGTGAGGGAACCCACAACATGGGGCTCCAACATGACTTCTGGTTACTGAAAGTCATGTCGGAGCCCTGACACAGCCTCCCAGACAACATCGGAGGCCCTGCTAGGCCCCGAAATGCAACTTCCGTGGAAAACCAGAAGTCGCATTCGGAGGTCTTGCGAGGTCTCGGACGCAATCTCCGAGACCCGGAGAGGCCTTGGAAGAACTACCACACTGCCGCCACAATGTGACATCCCTGGACCCCTGGATGGTTAAGTCCAGTCAAAGCCGCCTATGGGGTACAGCGCTCAATTCACTTTTCAGGCTGAGGGAGCCGGCATTTGTCCACAGACAGCTTTCCGGGTCATGTGGCCGGCATGACTAAACCGTTTCTGGCACAACGGGACACTGTGATGAGTGCCAAAGCACATGGAAACGCCATTTACCTTCCCACCACAGCGGTACCTATTTATCTACTTGCACTGTCATGCTTTCGAACTGCTAGGTGGGCAGAAGCTGGGTTGGAGCAACAGGAGCTCACTCCGTCATGGGGATTCAAACTGCCAACCTTCTGATTGGCAAACCCAAGAGGCTCAGTGGTTTAGACCACAGTGCCACCCACATCCCTTTAATGACATACAACACCCCTGAGGGGCAATCAGAGAAGTTTCCACAGTACTTTCCCAATGGATCCCCCCCCCCAACAATGCCCTCAGAACAACACTACATTGGGGGGGCATTGTGTGTGAGTGGGTGGATTGCAGCTTCCCACTTCAACTTCTAAGCTCCATGCTCCTAAGCACCATGGCCAGCAGCTAAGGAGCCACTGTTTCCTTAGGGTGTCTATCAGTGGGCATTTTGAAGTTTGAGTCATCCTATGATGAGCAATCATGCCGGCATGAATGCTCCTCAGGTAATCAAGTGATAATTGTGTTATTGTAAAACAGCTCCCAAAGTCTGGATAATCAAGTTGACGGGAGATCTGTCAGTTTGCAGAAAGTATTGATCTGATGTGTAGACATTTTTCCTATTCTAATTAATTCAAGAGGGTTCTGGAAGCTTCTCTGTGTGAAACAAACAAACAGAAGGTTCCTGATGTTTGGGTTATTCCTTCAGAGAAGCTGAGTACATCTGGTTTCAACTGGTTCTGTTATCTCTTCGTCAAGGTCATGCTGACTATAATAAGAGGCCAGAAGGAGCTTGAGTTTCACACTTTCTCTTTCTATCTCTCTTCCATCTGCTGTGGTGTTCTGTACATAGTACACTTAGTGTTAAGGTTTAGACTTATTATAAGCTATTGTAAGTTTAAGTTAAGTCTGCTGCAACTGGATTTCTTATGGACAGTGCCAATCCTGAATGTACAGTGGTACCTCGGGTTACAGACGCTTCAAGTTACAGACGCTTCAGACTCCGCTAACCCAGAAATAGTACCTCGGGTTAAGAACTTTGCTTCAGGATGAGAACAGAAATCGCGCGGTGGCAGCGGGAGGCCCCATTAGCTAAAGTGGTGTCTCAGGTTAAAAACAGTTTCAGGTTAAGAACGGACCTCCAGAACGAATTTAGTACTTAAGCCGAGGTACGACTGTATTGGATTTGTGACCATTATGCTCATTTGCCTTCAGTAACAGTAAAGCTCTGCTGGATGAAATATAATTGCCTCCGGTCTATTTTTGGGGAATCCTGCAATGTGTTTAAGTTGTTACTCTGCTAACTATACATTGGAATCTACTCTGGATCAATAGTGAGTAGATTTTCACTGAGAAGATCAAATGATGTTCACCCATATGTGAAACAGCTCAATATCAATTTCTATGCGGATTACATCTTTCTCAAATAGTATCAGAATGCTGAGTTTGATCCACGGAACCATAAGTGTTGGGAGGTCATAAGAAATCATAGGAGCCAGCTCCTAGGGGTCAAGGTCCCTTCGCCCCCCCAAAAAAAAAAAATATTTGAGGGAGCCAGGCCCCCCAGGTTGATTGTCATTGTCATTCAAATGGTGTGTGTGCGTTGCATCATGTGATCGATTATGTTGAGGGGGCAGCTTACCTGTTAGGATTTTTATCTCACCAGCTTCTCAGCAAGTAGCACTCTGGTTGTTTATATCATGTGAATGTCTGAGAGATTGAGACAGGAAGTCTCAGTACGGTTGGGTACTGCTGAAGAAGCTACTTTCACTTCTGTGTGAGAAGTTGTTCTGTACTGCTGCTGAGAGAGAGCAGACATGCTGGTGGGTTCTCTTTATATAAGGACCTTAAATAAAGTTGTTTATAGCTACTGATTGTCTTTTTCTTCTGCAATGAGATGCCAGAAGACGAGCATGCTCCTTTCAGGAGGGAGGGGTCGCTTATCACCGGTCTCTCTGGACTGAGGAAGATTTACAGCCAGAGAGTGACCACCGAAGAGACGTCTTGGGAAGGTGGTGGCCTTCCCGGGCATTTTTCCAATGTTTTATTCAAGTTGACATCCCTGTAAGGAACGTTTGCAAGTGTGGTACAAAGACATACAACAGAGTTGACTGCCATAGAAAGCTCTGATAGCAGTTATCATGCTTCCCTTTCTGCAAAAGCCTGACGAGTTCTTGGATAAACTCCGGTGCAATAAAAGGAACTTTTGGCTGGATATAGCTTTACTTTTCCCGTACATCTGCTGCCCTCCAGATGTTTTGGATGTGCTGCTTGCAGCTGATGGAAACTGTAGTCCTAAACACATTGAGTGGGGATGCTGCTTGCAAAGCAGAAAAGAGAATACACCTAAGAAACTTCTCCATATATTGAAATGAAATACATATCTAACTTATGCATGGCTTCTGAATGTCTATGTTTTTTCAATTTTGTACATATTGCTTTTCTAAAGGGAAAATAACCAAAAGCTGGCTGGGAAGCATATTTTTGTTATCAGTTTGTCACATTCCAGAGTGTGCCACATCGTTTGAGTCGAGATCTTTGTGGCTTCCCCGTTCATTTCTCCCAGCTTTTGGCCTCATTCATAAACATGAATTTCAGTGGCTAAAAGATGCTGGGAATATTATCTCTAACGCTGCAGTGCTGATGATCCTCTCGGGAGAGGCTATCAAAAACATTTTATAGGCGACTGCAGTTACGTAACAGTGCCTTCTCCTTTGGCGAGACAGTTAAAATTGATCAAGGTGTTGAGCCATGTGCTAATGAAATATACATGAGAGCTAAACACTGCAAACATTTTCATTTCTGCAGCAAAACATCAATCTTAGCAGTCGCCCTAAAAAAATCAGTAGATTATTTAGCTAGAAAGAAGCTTTTTTAACAATACAACCAAATACATTCCAGTCTTCCACCACTGAAGCTGAACTTCCTGGTCCCTGAAGTGCCAAAGAAATTAGCCCACTTCTAGAGATCCTGGTTTCCTGCAAGGAGAGAGGAAGATTTAGCAAGGTGTTCTGCATCAGTTGTGCCCGCAAGGCAAGTTAAGTAAAAACAATCCAAACTATGACACATGGTACAAGGTAAATATTCCTTGTATGTTGGCTCAGGTCACCTGAGTCCTGGGGTAAGGAAGAGGATGCCCAAATGCGTACATTTATCCACGGGTAGCTAATATGGTGCCCATCAGATGTTCTTGGACTCCCAACTCCTATCATCAAAGTTGGCCATTCTGGCTGGGTCTGGTGGTATTTGGAGTCCAAGAACAGTAGTTCCTTCTGGAAAAGTAAAGAGAAGGAAAGCATCCTTTTCACATGTGGTGGCTGTGTAAGATATCAAAAGCATTCTGGGAAATGATTTATAATGAATTGAAAAAAAATGTTGGAAATAACTTTGGATGGGCTTAAATTGGAGCCTGACTCAAAATGAAGCATGGTTGGTCTGTTTCAACTGGGGAGACCTTGCATTGCCACACATATCTTTGGGAAGCGGGGGAATGACTTTCATTCCAGAAAAAGGCCCTCAGAGCTGGACCTCAGTGAATGATGGGAGTGGAGACACACCTTCAAGTAAACTGGGCCAAGGCTGCTTAGGGCTTTAAAGGTCAGCACCAACACTTTGAATTGTGCTCGGAAACGTACTAAACATTAACCTATATAAATATAAATACATTCAATGCATAAATTTCTATATAAATGAGATGCTCCAATAGGGGAGATGTATAGAATTATCATTGGTTTCTATTGGAGATGGAAATGAAGAGTTGGAACCTTTTTTCAAACATACATATGCAGAAATGTTGCCATGTGTCTGTCTCGAAAGACAATGGAGTATGCCTCTGGGAGTGAGGTCATACAAGGCACCGCCCAATTGTCTTAGGGACTCCACTCTGGATTTGTGTAGAGTTTACTTCTTAGCCTTTCCATCTCCCGAAGATATCCCACAAAGCAGTGGAGGTTTAAGTTTATAATACATTTTTTTTTAGATTTGCCTTGAGTATTTTAACCTCTTTTGCTGACCACCAGTATTATGCTTTCCATTTTTAAGTTCGGAATAGAGTAGTTGCTTTGGAATATGATAATCAGGTATCTGCACAACATGACCAGTCCAACCAAGTTGATGTTGAAGAATTATTGCTTTGACACTGGTGATCTTTGCTTCTTCCAGCACACTGGCATTAGTTCGCCTGTCTTCCCATGTGATGTGTAAAAAATTTCCCTCTACAGCATGTGCAGAAGCCGCCTTCTTGACCATTGGACCTGCTATATGGAGCAAGAATGGAGGAACTGAAATTTTCAGGCTTCCCAACATGGTACTTTCCAGATGTTTTGGACTGTATGGAAGAGGCTGGGCTAAGGAAAGATGTAATCCAAACATCTGGAGAGCAGCAGGCTGTGAAAGTTATTTTCTATTTATTCTGGTCTTGCCCCACAGAAAACTATTCTAGTAAGAAATGCCCAATAAAATTCAAGATATATCTGGTTATTATATCCCCTTGGCACTCAAAAGTGCCCTCCTTATTTGAAAAGAATTGTTAATGAAGAAGATTTAGAACTCACTACATTCTTGTTACTAAAAGTCAGACAGGTAATCTCTGTGAACAGGAAATCTTTCAAGCCTTTATTAAGTCTGCAACAGTGTCTGGGAGACAGCTTTTATATATCTCCTAAACTAGCTTCTTATTAAAGGTGTAAGGAAGGATGTGTACCTAATAAATTTATTGGGAAATGCAGTATATAAGTCACTGGAATACAAAGTACCAAGATAAGGTTTGTTTTCACTAATATAATTCCGGCAGCAAGACATGAGCTTTCCTTTGGGGTTTTGCTCTGTTTTGTATATCCTTATGTGTTTTGGTGACGTCCTTCTTGCTTCCTGTATGGTTTTGTGAAAATTCAAATGTTTGGCACAGATATGTATGTATGTAACGGTCACGGGTGGTGCTGTGGTCTAAATCACTGAGCCTGGGGCTTGCTGATCAGAAGGTTGGCGGTTTGAATCCCCATGACGGGGTGAGCTCCCATTATTCGGTCCTAGTTCCTGCGAAACATAGCAGTTTGAAAGCACAAAGTGCAAGTAGATAAATAGGTACCACTCTGGTGGGAAGGTAAACGGCATTTCCGTGCGCTGCTCTGGTTCACCAGAAGTGGCTTAGTCATGCTGGCCACATGACCCGGAAGCTGTCTGCGGACAAACACCGGCTCCCTCGGCCAGTAAAGCGAGATGAGCACCGCAACCCCAGAGTTGTCCGCAACTGGACCTAACGGTCAGGGGTCCCCTTTACCTTTACCTTTATATATGTATGTATGTCTTTTTGTTTGTCCATCTTGTCACCATGTTAAGCTTCTTCAGCTCATTTGTGTCTTCCCTCCCCCTTTTTGTAGTGTCAATGGATATATGGACATCAGATCCACTTAAGCAAAGGTCCTACACAGGACATCCCCATCAGCAGAAACATGGAGAGGTGATTTTTGCCAATGTCCCTTTTCCCCTACAGTTCCCAGGGCTCCCACATTATCCCAGAGTGTTCCCCAACCCTGCAAAGCAGATTTTTCAGGAGACGTAGAGAGGGAACAGATTGAAAATGGCCTCCTTCCTCAGCCCACAAGCAGAATTCATCCACTGGATCAGAAGACCTCCGCAGATGGAAGGAGCCCTTCCATATTTGTTGAGAGGCAACGTCTGGGTTCAATGGATGCTACCCGAAAGAATTTTGGTGCAATTGCGTATATATGACTGCACTGAGATTGCTTTGTTGTGGAGGTTTATCCATACCAAAGGGTACATATGCAATGTAGACATAAAGGAGCACAAAGAAATCAAAAGACATGGAAATCTGCACATAACCCAATCCCAGAATCCTGTTTAGAATCTATAATCCCAGTTAAACCTTGTTAACTACCGGGCTGAGTAAACCTATGGAACAATAAAAGAAGAGAATCTGCACCTGTAATTAACTGGATTTATCCAAAGTAAATACACACCTATTGACTTTCAAGGCAGACAGATACCTCCTTTTGAGATCAGTGCCTACGTATTTATCCCATTTTCTTCTTTGTCTGTTTTCTCCCCATCCTGTAAGACTCATTTGCTAGAGGTAGACATATTCTATTATGCCCAAAACATCGCTGTGTACGATTTAGTGTTTATGATGGATTCCATCTGTTAACTGAAATTGTGTACCACCCAAATGCTCCTTGAAATCTGTTTACCATCTACAAACAGAGTTTATGAAAGACAGGGGTGCATTTTCCCACTCCAACATTGTAAATGAGAACATGAATAAACTAGCCAATATATTGCTTGTAGGGGGGGAAATAACAACAGCATATATGTGCAGTATTCTGAACTATGTAGATAAAGAATCAGGCTGCAGGTGTTGAACGACTATATATGTATAGAATTGAGGGACTATATATGTGTTGTTATGAATTTGTGGGTGCAAGACACCCTAAATTCCAAATGAAGTTAGTGTCTGAATTTAATTAAGGCTTGGGGCATCAAAAGCTTATTAAGATAGGCTAGTCTCTGGTGGGAAGTGATAGCCACGCCCATGTGTGTATTTGAGCTGTGATCAGACCACCAAGTGTTAGAACGTAGGTTAAAAAAAATAAGATAAAGGACAGCTTTCCAGGTCATGTGACCAGCATGACTAAACCGCTTCTGGCACAATGATACACTGTGACGTAAACCAGAGTGCAGGGAAATGCCATTTACCTTCCCGCCAGAGCGGTACCTATCTATCTACTTGCACTGGCATGCTTTCAAACTGCTAGCTTGGCAGGAGCTGGGACAGAGCAATGGGAGCTCACTCCGTCATGGGGATTCAAACTGTCGGCCTTCTGATCAGCAAGCCCAAGAGGCTCAGTGGTTTAGACCACAGCGCCACCCACATCCCATTGTTAGAATATCATCAAGCCCAATCTGCATTTGAAATGTGTCAAAAACCAATTAAGACTAGACTAGCCTCATGCATGAGGTGTCAGCCTAGGGGCAACGGAGTTAGCAAGACAGAGAATAAAAGGGCAAATCTCATTTGCAAATGGGTGGTTTCCTCCCACCCTCAACTGGGAGTTTGGTTTAAAAAGACAATGCCAATGTTTTAGGCATGGCTCTAGATTTAGAAGGGCAGTTAGAGGAAAGGTGGAATGTGACCTAGGATGTGAGGCAAGCTGCAAGGCAGCAGAGCAAGGATGCTGGTGTGCCTAAGAGAGAAATAGGACCCCCTTGGAATGTAGATGTTCTGAACCCCTCCATGGCAGGTTGTATATATACGCGAAAAGAAACCATATATCATAAAGACACCACAGTCTCTGCTGTGCCTCATTCTCCAAAAGGAAACACGGACCTTGGGTAAGCGCTTAGAATTCCCTGGAATCTCACCCTGCTGTGGAGATTGGGGCTGGATCTACACTGATCTGTAAAAACACCATTAAAGGCTATTTTTTTTTAAAAGTTACATAGCTCTCAATGTGATTTCCCATTGCTCTGCAGTGCCCTCTAGTGTCACATTTTTATAACACATTTTTAACGCTATAACCAACCTGTAGGTAGATTTGTCCTGGGAATGGCGTGTAACAGTATGTCGTTTTAATTCTATCCATGTTTAATTGTTTTTAATGGTTGTTTTTTTCCTGTGATAATGGCAACGACGATGATGATTTACCTGGGTTGTTCCCGCCACTCTGGGCAGCTTCCCATCAGGGGAAAAGACAGGGTAGAAATAAATATATAACAACAATATTGTAATACTACAACTGCGCTCATTCCTGACCATTGGCCATCTTGGCTGAGGCTGATGGGAGTTTTAGTCCAACAGCCTCAGGATGGCTGGATTAATGAGTTTGCTCTCCTCCTCTTCCTTTACGGGTCCCCATTTTTTCTCCCACTTCTTTTGGGCCCATATCTCCAGCCCCTTTTCTTTCTACCGTAGCAGAAAAAACGGAAACTTTATGGAAATCTGTTATAACGCATATGCTGTGGAAGACAGAGATTTCCTGTGGATCAGGCTGAAAAAGGAGAATGAAGCAAAACAGCGGCCTCAGTGGGCAAAACCTCTGAAGTATGGTTAGGTTGAAGTTGGCTTTGCTTGAGGGGGAAAGATCCATAGTATCCAACAGTGCTTTGAGTTCCTGTGTGTCTTTCCCACACCTTCAGACTGGCGCCACGCAAACTTGAATCTTCCTCCCATTCTAATTCTATGCCGGAATTAATAAGGCAAAATAGAGATTGTCCCCAGTGTGTCCTTCAGGTACACGATGTACCTCTGAAAAGTTAGACCCTTGGGCGCCCTGGGAGGGACACCAGAATAATGTTGAACAACACTGTCAACGAAAAGAGACGGTTCATTAACATGAATTATCCATCTCCCTCACTATCTGTTCAGCATGACCTAGCAGGAGGGAAAAAAACACCATAAACACTGTAAGTCTAGCCAGACCACAGGATAAATAAAACTGCATAGCTGTTTGGGCTGAATAACAATGACCCGAGAGGGAAGCCGGATATTAAATATTAAAAATGTGCTTTTAAAGCTCAGCCTCACAAGCAACATTTAAGTGGTTTATTAAATCCAAATTTATTAGATTTAAACGGGAGGGAAATCAAAACACAAAGATAGTCATCGGTTTTCCCACGCTGATAAGAAATCAAATTAATGGCACCACATGAGGCAAGTGAAATTCTCCTCTGAGCTGCATAATCTGACAGAATTCCACGCAGCTGAGCTGCCCTAGGATTTAGACATGTCGCCTTATCTTCAGTGCCAGGCCCTGAGTCAAGTACATTCAGAACTCAGGGAATCTTTTCCAGAGATTCTGAAGAAGAGCAATTTTTGTTGTGGCAGTTTAGGTTTGGTGATGAGCAAACACCCACAGGGCTGGGCCTACCATTTGGCTTATGTGTTAGAAAAGGACAGATATTTAATAGTTTTTCTAGTTTACGATTGTCATTTTAAAAAATACATTGAATTTTCCATAAGGCTTGCCACCGCCGTCTAGTGTCACATTGCATATTGCACTTAAAACACATTTAAAAAGTTTTATTTGCAGTTGTATAGCCGTGTTCCAGCTTGGCAGATTCCCAGGTTATAGAACCCGGTACTAGAAAAAGGAATTTTATTTCAAAGGACAATGAAGAATTTAAGATGTTGAGTAGTACCGTGTGGGCAGTCTATCTTATTCAACAGTTTTTTGGCTTCTTCCTTTGCCCTTGCTTGGGAGTAAACATTGTAGGCAGAAGGCCTTCTTGGTAGTGGCACCCGCCCTATGGAATGCCTTCCCATCAGATGTCAAGGAAATAAACAACTATCTGACTTTTAGAAGATATCCCTATTTAGGGAATTTTTTTAATGTTTGGTGTTTTTAATATTCTGTTGGGAGCCATCCAGAGTGCGGGGTATACAGGTGAAACTCGGAAAATTAGAATATCGTGGAAAAGTTCATTTATTTCAGTAATTCAACATAAAAGGTGAAACTAATATATGAGATAGACTCATGACATGCAAAGCGAGATATGTTAAGCCTTTATTTGTTGTAATTGTGATAATCATGGCGTACAGCTGATGAAAACCCCAAATTATCCTGGTCTTCCATAACACCTCAGCAGTGCCACAGGCTGATAGCATCCATGCCACGCCACATTGAGGCAGTAACTGATGCAAAAGGGGCCCACACCAAGTACTGAGAACATATGCATGCTTCTATTTCTCAGAGGTCCAATATTGCACTATTTGCAGTCCTTGTTTTGCTGATTTCATTTAATATTCTAATTTTCTGAGATTGTTAATTTGGGGTTTTCATCAGCTGTACGCCATGATCATCACAATTATAACAAATAAAGGCTTGACATACCTCGCTTTGCATGTCATGAGTCGATCTCATATATTAGTTTCACCTTTCAAGTTGAATTACTGAAATAAATGAACTTTTCCACGATATTCTAATTTTCCGAGTTTCACCTGTAAATAATATATCATCACCATTATCAACATCATCTCATTGGCCAGGAGAGTGGCAGCTTAGCAGCTCTGTATCAGGGAAAGATATATCCATCTTTCTATCTGTGGCTGGACCAACTACGGAGAGGTCTCGCCTGTATTTAGCGAGGAAGCCTCTATTTTTCAGTCAGCTGCTCAAGGCTGCATTTCCACTTATCTGATAGAAGCTTGCATCACCAGAGAATGTGACACGACAGCTCTTCAGCTCACCCCAATAACGTTGCAAAATAAGATGCTTGCAGTGTGGTGGCCGACAGTGTGCGCCACTAAATAAAACTCCACAGATCTTTGGTTGTTTTAAAGCGAAGTTCATCAGAGTGCATCTCACTCTGAGATGCAAGCCCTTCTGCTCCTTCAGGGGGAAAGGGAGCAAGCACCACCATCCCTCTGTATTTAACAGCGATCACTGCCAATCTAATAGCGACCACACACTTCAGGGTGACAAAGCTCTTGCACCTTTAATAGCGGTGCAGGGAAGGGAATTTCAGCCACTCAAAAAATCCCCTGAAATCCCCTCTTCTGCACAACTATTAAAGGTGTATAATTGGTTTTCACCCGGCCTCCCTACACACAGCAGGCAAGGCAGATTATACCCTTGTGAATGTAATCCTGGCCATATAGTTTGCTAGCGGGTTACTAGGCTACCAGCTCTTTCACTATATATTTGGAAAAGCTGCTTGTTTGCAATGCCTTTGAATACATTTAAAGATATCGCAAGGCTATTTTGCAGGATGGCTCCTGGGATCAAGGAGTGTGTTTCTGCCCGTGCTTCTTGAGGTAATATAATTTTTTATTTAATTTTTTTTAACATTTTCACAATAATCTTCATATCAAATAGTTACATTCTTTCATAAACTGACTTCCCACTCCCATTTTTTCAGTTTTTTTACTCAAACCGTTTCTACTGTGTTGTATCTTTATCTGCTACACAGAGTTTCTCTATTGCAATTATTTTAACATTTTTCTTCTGCTGTTTTTATCTTGAATCCTGCACACGATTTCATTTGACTATCATATTTTTAAAAATAGTCCACAAAAGGCCTCCATTCTTCTATGAAAGGTTCATCCTTTTGATCTCTTAATTTTGCTGCCGGCTTTGCTGTTTCTGTGTAGTCCACTCTTTGCGTAGTCAAAAGCCACTCTTCCTTCATTGGAACTTGCTCTTCTTTCATTATTATTATTATTATTATTATTATTATTATTATTATTAATTGAATTTATATAATGCCCTATACCCGCAGGTCTCAGGGCGGTTCACAAAATTTCTGTGCTTATATTAATTAAGTCGCTGTTGTCATGTGCATCCCCTTTCTATTATTATTACTACTACTATTACTACAATTACTACAATTACTATTACTACTATTATAGGGATGTGGGTGGCACTGTGGGTTGAACCACAGAGCCTAGGACTTGCCGATCAGAAGGTTGGTGGTTCGAATCCCTGCGACGGGGTGAGCTCCCGTTGCTCGGTCCCTGCTCCTGCCCACCTAGCAGTTCGAAAGCACGTCAAAGTGCAAGTAGATAAATAGGTACCGCTCCGGCAGGAAGGTAAACGGCGTTTCCGTGCGCTGCTCTGGTTTGCCAGAAGCGGCTTAGTCATGCTGGCCACATGACCCGGAAGCTGTACGCCGGCTCCCTCGGCCAATAAAGCGAGATGAGTACTGCAACCCCAGAGTCGGCCACGATTGGACCTTTACCTTTACCTTTACTATTATTATTACTATTATTATTATTAGAATTTATATACTACCTTATACCCGGAGGTCTCAATAGGTTATCACTGAAATTTGAAGCTAACCAAATTTATTTCCCATCCCTAATTCAGGGATTATTTCCTACTCTGCGAAGATCCAGTTGCTGACCAAAGCTTTTGTCTCCATTTCTGATATACGCAACGTGGGCTTCATTCACAGAGCAAGAATGAATTTTCCGATCCTTCCTTGCCGCTAGCACTGCTCACCGGCCCGTTTTGTTAAACCAATTTTTTGCTCTCCAGCTCCACGGTGCCTCACGTTCCACAGGGTCAAGAAGACGATATCAGTTTTTCTCCTAACAGCCAGAACGAAATCCCCGGCTATCGTTTGTGAGCTGGGGAAACATAAAAGCCAGGAGTGGGGAGGCGGGGAGAGAAATGATACGAAAGAGGCTGCCGTCGAATGCTGCAAGAGCCCCAGCAGGCCAGCCGTTAATCGAGACTGACAGGGGAAGGAAAGGCCAAAGATGAAGGAGGAAAGATAAAAGCAGCGGGAGCAGGCAGCTGCAGCGAGAGGCTTTGAAAGAGAGCAAGGGGAGGCTGTTTGCAATGAAAGAGAGAGACAAAGGCCACATTCGCACCCCACATTCAAAGCACGACGATACCAGTCATGGCTTCCCCTCCGAGAATTCTGGGAGCATACCCTCCAACATTTATTCGATGAAAGTTGGGAGGTCCTTTTCCATTATTATTATTATATTATATTATATTATATTATATTATATTATATTACATTACATTGCATTGCATTGCATTGCATTGCATTGCATTGCATTGCATTGTATTGTATTGTATTGTATTGTATTGTATTGTATTGTATTATATTATTATATTACAGTGGTACCTCAGATTACATACGCTTCAGGTTACAGACTCTGCTAACCCAGAAATAGTGCTTCAGGTTAAGAACTTTGCTTCAGGATGAGAACAGAAATCGTGCTCCAGCGGCGCGGTGGCAGCAGGAGGTCCCATTAGCTAAAGTGGTGCTTCAGGTTAAGTACAGTTTCAGGTTAAGAATGGACCTCTGGAACAAATTAAGTACTTAACCCGAGGTACCACTGTATATTATATTCTATTATATTTTAATAGCCAGGCATAGGGCCTTCTTGGTAGTGGTGCCCGCCCTATGGAATGCCCTCTCATCAGATGTCAAGGAAATAAACAACTATCTGACTTTTAGAAGACATCTGAAGGCAGCCCTTCTTAGAGAAGTTTTTAATGTTTGATGTTTTACAGTGTTTTTAATATTTCGTTGGGAGCCGCCCAGAGGGGGTGGGGTATAAATAAATTATTGTTAATAATAATAATAATAATACCCCACCCATCTGACTGGGTCTCCCCAGCCATTGTGGGCAGCTATCCACATATTTAAAAAACATAATGAAACATTTTTAAAAAACAAACCCTGCCTTATACAGGTCTGTCGTAAGATGTCTTCTAAACATCGTATAGTAAATAATAATAATAATAATAATAATAATAATAATAATAATAATAAATTATTTACATCCCGCCCCTCGGACTGGGTTTCCCCAGCCACTCTGGGCATCTCCCAACAGAATTAAAAGCACAACAAAACACTGAACATTTAAAAACTTCCCTAAATAGGGCTGCCATGTGCTAGCTTGATAGCAAACATTCCCATATTTAGCAGGGAGGGGTTATTTAAGTGGGCTTAGGTAAATGCACTTAGAATCTTCCCTTTGCTTGGGACTCCACTGTATGTATGTATGTATGTATGTCTTTATACCACACCTTTTATCAAGAGTTGATTATATTTATTTATCTCCTAGGCTCGGAGGGTCGCATCACTTCATCCCCTCCACCATTTCCCCGATGAAGCATTTAAATTATTCCTGATCTTAATCTTTTAAACATTCCCTAAGACTGTCATGGAGCATTACCAGCACAGAATGCAGATGCTGATGAGAAAGTCTACTTACACCTCCATCCACTTTCTCTCTCACTCGCTGAATGATCAAACCAAAGGAGATCACTATGCCTCTAGAGCCCTAGTGACCAAGGAGCCAGGAGAGGGAGGTGTCACAATGAAGGGCGTGTCACAAGGACCTCCGCAACCTAGCAACCACCAGCACTGTACTGGCACTACTCTCAACTGACACTACTAAGTTTGCTTATATGGCTTTTAATCCATGTTCAGCTTTTTACAAGTATGTAAAATGAAATTTATCCCTTTATATTCAAGCTTCCATTGTTCCTGCACCTACTGAGCTTTAGCTATCTAATCTACCTCTCTGCCTCTCTGGTGCAACTGCCACACAAATAATTAAAATTTCTGATTCGATGAAAGGTCTATTGCACAATGGTGATCCAGCAAAAATCCTTCACTTCTCCATTAAAATGAATATGGCTGGAGGGGCGGGGGAAAGAAGGAGCTGAGATTTTCCTGAGATGGCTTCCTCTGTGATGACAACCTTTATTCTCCCTCCTGAAGCCACAAGTGATTGAGGAAAGACTTTGCTATTTGTGGAATTTCTAGGGCTGCCCTACATTCAGAAATCACTGGAATTTCAAAGGCAGAATTGACATCCTGGGGGAATTTCTGAACGGCGGCACTTTGTTCTGGATCTTAGACAAGTCTAAGCGTAAACACAGCTCAACAAATTTGGGGTTTGTCTAAAAAAAGCTCAATAACCTTCGGGGTGTCCTGTTTTTTACTTTTTGAAATACGGCAAACCTACCCACTAGTATTTTCTTTAATTCATAATACAGCCATACCTCGGGTTACAGACGGTTCAGGTTGCGTTTTTTCAGATTACGGACACGCCGAAACCCAGAAGTACCGGAACGGGTTACTTCCGGGTTTTGGCAGTCGCGCATGCGCAGAAGCACTAAATCGCACTTTGCGCACGCGCAGAACTGCCGAATCGCAACGTGCGTGTGCACAGACGCGCCGCTGCAGGTTGCGAACTCTGTGGGTTGTGAATGTGCATCCTGCGTCCACTGTACTGCTACACTATTCATTCTAGTCAATTGCAGAGCTTTTTGGCATTTTTGTAAATATGAAATATGGCAACCCTAGGAGTTTTATCCTTTAGCAAATTGTGTACATCGGAGGAAACTGAACTCTGTCCGCCCTCCCCATTTCCCCCTCACAACTCAAAAGCATTCGAACTCCCTCTTCTTGACTTTTGGTATCATCCTGATAAGTCACTAACAGCTCCTTTCAGGTCTGCAAATTTGTTTTCTGAACCAATTTCCAGAGTCAGCATTTCTGTGCCTATGTCCACCGCCGCCATTCCACCAGGGAAAAGGCTCTTTCTTGTTTTTCGGCCTTGGAATCATCTGTGGCAATTTGTCTCCTGTACTGTATTGCTTTTCTGAGAAAAAAGTGTGTGCGTGAGTGTTTTGCTGGGTTTGACAAAGCTTTTACCATATGTGTTCCCTCACCCATCTGCAGCTTTGCTCTGGTTGTACCTGAGATGTTCTTGCAAAGCATTTTTTTTTTTTTTACTTTATACTTCACAAACAACAGAAAGGGATCCACGTTAAAAGGGCACAGAAGTGAGGGAAAGGGGATAGATTCCCGTCATGTGGGTGCACAGACGGTAAATTGTAAGCTGGCACAATTGTGGGTTTTCCCCCCTTAAGAGATTTATTAAATTTTCACAACTTTAACCAATTAATTTCAAATTTGTTATACATTTCTCTTAGAATTTGACTTCCCACCTTTCCTTCCACGCTGTTTTTATACCCATCCCTTCCACATACTTCATAATATCACACATTTCATCTAATACATATTTCTCTGTTTCATATGTTATCATTTGCTTCCTGTTTCTCAAATTTCAAATCCTGCCTGTCAGGGCCTTTTTTCAGCCGGAACTCAGTCCTGGCACCTCTCAGGTGGGCACCATTGACACTATAAGTGAACAAGGGTGATTTCATGGTGATTTCTGGCACCTCTTTTTCTAGAAAAAGCACTGCTGCCTGTGATTTCATTTGGTTGTGATCCCCCCCCCCCCAAAAAAAAATAATG
Source organism: Podarcis pityusensis (assembly GCF_964106645.2). Taxonomy (NCBI): domain Eukaryota; kingdom Metazoa; phylum Chordata; class Lepidosauria; order Squamata; family Lacertidae; genus Podarcis; species Podarcis pityusensis. The sequence continues at coordinate 16,696,209 of NC_138026.1, forward strand.
ATCCAAAAGAGACCTCCATTCTTCCACAAACTGTCCATCATTTTGATCTCTTATAAGCTAGCACAATTTGTTGACATTGCACAACGTCATTGCTGATCATGAGACACGTCTTGTTAAGGAATCAGCCTTAGCTTCCAGTTTCCCAGCTTTGTAGAGTGTGAGCCTATATGGGAGCACCTTAACCTTGGTCTTAAAACGACAAAAGGAAGGGGTTGTCATTAAATCAAATAAGTTACGTCAAATAATAATAATAATAATAATAATAATAATAATAATAATAATACTTTATTATTTATACCCCCGCCCATCTGGCTGGGTTTCCCAACAGAGTTTCTGGGCGGCTTCCAACAGAGCACTAAAATACAATAACCTATTAAATTATTTCCATGGGATAAATGAGAAACTTGACCGAGAGGATAGAAATAGTAACAAATATGAGCTAGGGCAGGCTTCCTCAACTTCAGTCCTCCAGATGTTTTGAGACTACAGTTCCCATCATCCCTGACCCCTGGTCCTGCTAGCTAGGGATAATGGGAGTTGTAGGCCAAAAACATCTGGAGGACTGAAGTTGAGGAAGCCTGAGCTAGGGGTTTATCATTTTTACGATGCTCCTATCCTGCAAGGAGGCCACAACAACCTTCTAAGGTGCTTAACATTAAGAGATATAAACTTACCCGTCAGTGAGGTTCATACCTGAGTATCAATTTGAATTTTGTATTCCCCACATTCAAACTAACAGTGTAACCCTAAGCATACAATTTTGGTAGTTTCCTTTAAAAATCACCAGCCTAGCATCATTCAAGGGTAATGCACTGAAGGAGTTATGCATGACTCTGCTACACGCACAACCTGATTTAGCAGCATAGGCCTGCTGGTGTCACATGCCCACGCACACATCTTTAATCGCCTCTGGGTTTTTCTATTGTGCCTTAGATCATTCATTTATTCATTCCTGCAGAATAATTCATTTGCCAACATGCAAAATTTATTCACTAAAAGACTACAGTGGCAGAGCTCCCTGCCCCCACCCTTCCAGCTTCATTTAGTCTCTTTCTTCAGCGTTCGGCACACAGGTTTCTATCTTTTTATTTTATTTTGAGCAGGTTATCTGAGGTTACTGTGTAGACATAGAAGAAGCCTGGATTGCAATACAGTTGACTCAAAGCTTGGTTACCATGATGCTCTTTAGAAATGTGGTTGGTGAGGGCATCCTGTAACTAAGCCCTTAATTCAGACAAGGTTGCCATATTTCAAAAAGTGAAAACCTGGACACAAAAAGTTGTTGAGCTTTTCTTCCAAAAACTAAAAAGAGAGAGAGAGAGAGTTTTTGAGCAATTTTGTATGACGTTCGCCAAAATCTACACTACCAACATGGGCTTTCATACGCTGCTTTTGAGGTCTGAATACTGGCTAAGTCTGGGAAATTCCAGATATATGGCAACCCTAATTCAGATCACATTTAAAGGTGTACTTACAATAATTCACATTTTTTAAGAATAGTACATAAACCAAAACACAATTATCTTCCAAAATCCTTGTTTCTCCAAATTTTGCAATGCTATGCAACGTTTACCCCAAAAAATGCATATACTAAAATGTGCATATGAATGCATATATTGATGAAAACAACATATATAAATGCATTATATTGGGATTGTCTTGCAAAATGGTGCATAAATTCGCATGATAAAATGCTGGTCGCTTTTCTGTAGGACTTAAAAGAAAATCGCAAGCTGATGCAGAAATGTGGAGAGCTAAGCTGAGAGTTGGGGAGGAGGGAATGAGAAAGCAAAATTGGTCACATTTACCCTTGGCTAAGGGACGCAGGTGGCACTGTGGGTTAAACCACAGAGCCTAGGGGCCACCAGGGGGCGCATTGGAAGATGGCCGACAATAACATCTCTCAGACCCGCACGAGGTAATTAAGAGGCTGCTATGGTAGCCTTCCTTGCCCCCCCAAGGGGATTGGGGGGGACTGCCTTGCCAGCTGTGTCCATAATTCACCCCCGGATTAGAAAGAAGGGGGTGTGGACACTTGGCACGAAGCCCTCGAGTGAGGTCGGCTCTCCCTGACGCTGTCTCTAATCAGCACACTGGTTCACATTAGCTCGAAATATATAATTGGAAATATATAATTGGAAAGAAGCTAATGCACATACATCAAGTGAAGATTGGGAATAAAGACTGCTGATCAATGGGATCTCTGTGAGCGGAGCGACGGGCTGGAAAAATAAATCAAGTGAAGAATCATCATTAAAAGACTGGTATGTCGGAGTGAAACGGAAAGGAGGGGGAGGAGGGGGAGAAAAATACTTTTCTTTTTGTGTCTTATGTGAGTACCAATAACCCTCCCCTCCAGAGAGAAGAATCGTTGCGATTATTAATCACAAGCAGGAGACCAAGAACTGTGTGGGAATGAATTACTGATTAAAGAGAGGACTGGTGGAAACATCGGGGAATGGAAGGAAAGTTTTATGACGCAGTTATAAATGGAATTTCGTGAAGACAGGCTTGCCTAAGGAGGATGAGAGGGAGGAGAACCAGGGTCATTGGAATGTGAATGTATGGTTATCGGAACGTTATCGTGACCTGGCAGGGCCCTCTGAGATATAGATTGGCAAGCCTGTGAATCAACGGACAGACTGTGGGAATATTTTTAACGGAGGTGTGGAAATGGTGTCTGTCCTTTATGTGATATGACTATTGGAGAGTGTAAAACCCACACAGGAGATGTTTGTCTTTCACCCGCTTGTGAAGATTATCAGAGATCACAAAGAAAGGAATATATGATAACAACAAGAAGATGAAGAAAATAACAAAAAGACTATCTGGACAGAACTGGATAAAACTGTTTAATCAAAGCAGCAGCAAGAGTGATGTTTGGACCCCTTTCGGAGCTTGAAGTATGGGTAACCCCAACAAAAATTTTAAAAATTTGGCTGTATAATTTGGAATTAATGTGATTTAATTGGCCTGTTAATAAAAATTATTTAAAAAACACACCAAACAAACCACAGAGCCTAGGGCTTGCTGATCAGAAGGTCGGCGGTTCGAATCCCCGCGACGGGGTGAGCTCCCGTTGCTCGGTCCCTGCTCCTGCCAACCTAGCAGTTTGAAAGCATATCAAAGTGCAAGTAGATAAATAGGTACCGCTCCGGCGGGAAGGTAAACGGCGTTTCCGTGCGCTGCTCTGGTTCACCAGAAGTGGCTTAGTCATGCTGGCCACATGACCCGGAAGCTGTACGCCGGCTCCCTCGGCCAGTAAAGCGAGATGAGCACCGCAACCCCAGAGTCGGCCACGACTGGACCTAATGGTCAGGGGTCCCTTTACCTTTACCTTACCCTTGGCTAAACGGTAACATGTTTAACATCTGAATCATACAGAGGAAACTTGCTTAAGGTCGATAGGGAAGGAATTCCATAAATTGGCACTGCCACACTAAATGCTCTCCTCCTGGTCGTTGTAGAGCGACCACTGTTTGACACTGTTAGCAGTGCCTTCCATTGACAGGCATAGTGTTCAAGTAGAGTTCATGGAACAAGACAATATTCTAACACTTCCCAGGAAATTAAGAAAGTGGATCAAAGATTCTTCATGTACGCCACAGCTGCAGCAAGAAATATGCTTGCCCAAAACTGGAAATTGCAAGAAGTTCCCACTATTGCGGAGTGGCAGACGAAAATGATGAGTTATGCAGAGTTAGCCAAACTGACGGGAAAAATTCAAGACCAGGATGACCAGAGGTTTCAAGAAAGTTGGAGTAAATTTATCATGTATATAAAAGGCAATTGTAAAGCTTTAAAAACACTGGCAGGTTTGAAATAGCTCTTATAATGTATGGCAGATATGGTAAATAAATAGAATACGTGATACAAGAAAATAAGGGATACTCGCTGAAGGGATGGAGGGAAGTTGCAAGCTCGGCAGAGCTAAAGTATTTATGTGATTTACTGCATTGTATTGTAAAAGTATGTTTAAGGAAAATAATAAAAATTTATTTGAAAAAAAGACAATATTCTAACACTTCCCAGTAACATCTGGCTTTCTAGATTTAATTGGGCATTGTCTTGTTCCATGAACCCTACTTGAAAAGAAATCGACTGGATATCACTAAACGAGGTGACTTGAGACTGAAGCTGACAAAATTGGTGTTTAATATGAAATCTCTCTGCAGCAGGCAGGAAGCACAAGGATCTCACTAGCGAGCTCAAATTTTGAATTTGTTAGGTACCTTTATTTTATTGTATTGTATAGCATTTAAAATGATCAAAGTATTAAAGAAAAAGCTTTCATTAAAATTATTTTATATTTATGCATTTCAGTTCTCTATTATATTTTTTGAAACTTGATTTGCTATTTTGTCATATCACTGCATATTACAATTAATTTTTTAACAATTTCTTAGTGATTTCTCCCTCGGTACTTCAACCATCCTTTCGTTCTTTTATTTTTCTCTTTCATGGATGCCATGTTCTTTGGGAGCTTGTTTAGACCAGGTTAATGGCCTTTTAGGCTTCTTCCATGTGAACAGCAGTTCACTTTTTGAATCATAAGAATTTTATGTCACTGAGGGAGGGGAGCACAAGGATTTTAGAGATGCTTAGGTGGGGCATGGCCAAAAAAAGGTTGGGAACCACTGTTCTAACCTCTTCCTATCTTGCTTGTTTTCCATAGAAATGGATGCTTGTTGTATGGAAGGACATTCAACGAGATGTGTCCAAACTTGTTGCCTCAAGTGACAGAGCCTAGGCATGTGTTTACCACCTCAGTAAGAACCAGGACTAAGAACAACAAGGCCCTTCTTCCCCTCGACTGTTTGGTAAGAGTGTTAAGATGAATTAGTGGAACCCAATTAGTTTTGTCACAGCCTGATTCTTGGCTCATGGTAACATGCAAGAGGGGCTTTTCACCAGTATTTTGGAATGCTCTCCCTACTGAAATGTGCATCTATGTATGTCTAATTTTAAATTAGTTTTACATAAAACTTGTGCACAACAAACATAACATTTTCAACATTAAAAAGGGGTTCTTTCGAACCTTCAGACCTCCTTCCTTCCCTCCACGGGTTCCATTTCTAAATTTTATTCCTGCATCTTTTACTGTAATCTATCTATTATATGGGACGTGGGTGGCGCTGTGGGTTAAACCACAGAGCCTAGGACTTGCCGATCAGAAGGTCGGCGGTTCGAATTCCCGTGATGGGGTGAGCTCCCGTTGCTCAGTCCCTGCTCCTGCCCACCTAGCAGTTCGAAAGCACGTCAAAAGTGCAAGTAGATAAATAAGTACCGCTCCGGCGGGAAGGTAAACCACGTTTCCGTGAGCTGCTCTGGTTCGTCAGAAGCAGCTTAGTCATGCTGGCCACATGACCAGGAAGCTGTACGCCAGCCCTCGGCCAATAAAGCGAGATGAGCGCCGCAACCCCAGAGTCGGCCACGACTGGACCTAATGGTCAGGGGTCCCTTTACCTTTTATCTATTATATAATCATAGAATCGAAAATTCATGTTACTTTACGAATGTCATTGTATTCCTGCCAATGATTTCAGCTGTTTACAGTGGTCTCTCAAATATATTAGAAAGTTATTCCAGTCTTTCAAGAATACTTGGTCTTCCTGGCTTCTGATCTCTCCCGTCAGTCTTGACATTTCTGCATATTCCATCAGTTGGGTCTGCCACCCTACTGAAATGCCTTTCAGTATTGGCATTTCACCAGCTCTAGAAGAAAAAGAAAAAAATCCCCTGTTTTTAATTGTTATTTTGAGCATTCTAGCTGTGGCGCTGTTTAAACGGGCATGTTTATTATGCAGTCTTAAGCTGAGAACAGAAATGTGATGTTTGGAAAGAGTTGATTCCTGGAGTGGTGGGGGGTTTTTTGCAGGGAGAAAGTTCACAGAATCACAGAATCATAGAGTTGGAAGGGAGTCTGAGGGTCATCTAGTCCAACCTCTGTGCAGTGCCAGAATTTCAACTAAAGCATCCATGACAGATATAACCATCCAGCCTTTGCTTAAAACCCTCCAAGGGAAGAGAGTCCACCACCTTCGCAGGAAGTTTATTCCACTGTAGAGAGGCTCTAACTTTCAGAAAGTTCTTCTGATGTTTAGTTGGAATCTCCTTTCTTGAATCCATTGGTTCAGGTCCTATCCTACCCTCCGGAGCAGAAGAAAACATCCTCCCTGTGGCAGCCCTTTCGTGTGGGATCTGAACCCGTGGGACATGTCCTGGACAGAGCACTGTGTTTTGGGGAGTGATGTACAGTGGTACCTCGGGTTACAGACGCTTCAGGTTACAGACTCCGCTAACCCAGAAATAGTACCTAGGGTTAAGAACTTTGCTTCAGGATGAGAACAGAAATCGTGCTCTGGCGGCATGGCGGTAGCAGGAGGCCCCATTAGCTAAGGTGGTGCTTCAGGTTAAGAACAGTTTCAGGTTAAGAACGGACCTCCGGAACAAATTAAGTTCTTAACCCAAGGTACCACTGTAGTTCTTCCTCTCCCATCTTCTCTGGAATCCAACTTCCTACGTATCAACAGGATTTCTCTTCTCTCTCAATAAGTCTGCTGCAGTCATACTTTAAAATCTGGTCACAGAATTACCAGAATGTTAATTTCTTTGGAAGGAGTGCAGAAAAACAGAGGCTAGACTGTTGGTGGGGACAGACTATTGCCAGCACATAACTCCGGTGCTTAAAAGCTCATTGGTAACCCTACTCAGCGCTGCCTGCATAGGTTTTATTTTTTTAATTTACTCTTTATTTTTGCATAAACAAAGAAAGAGAAATAAACACATCTGTTCTTTTATTATAATGCAGATATAGAGGCTGGAAGGACAGATCGTGAAGCTGAGGCTCCAATACTTTGGCCACCTCATGAGAAGAGAAAACTCCCTGGAAAAGACCCTGATGTTGGGAAAGATGGAGGGCACAAGGAGAAGGGGATGACAGAGGACGAGATGGTTGGACAGTGTTCTCGAAGCTACCAGCATGAGTTTGACCAAACTGCAGGAGGCAGTGGAAGACAGGAGTGCCTGGCGTGCTCTGGTCCACGGGGTCACGAAGAGTCGGACACGACTAAACAACTAAACAACAATAGAGGCTGTGTGCACCCCATAAATAAAGCATATGCCTTCCCCTATGGAATCCTGGGAAATGTAGTTTACCCCCCACAGAGCTACAGTTCCCAGCACCCTTAACAAACTACAGTTCCCAGAAAGACTATTGCAAGCAACAAGATTACACGGGCTAACGATCCGCTCTTGCAAATGCCAGTGTGGCAGCTTCACGCTTTCAGATATTGGCCTGAACCCTTGAACTGCATGGGTCTTTCCCTCCGGATATTTGCCCAGCAACAGGAGGAACGGCAACAATCCAGAAAGTCTTCAGCAAAATGGTTTTGGTGGGCATCCTGCAACCCAATTGGGATCTTCCCGAGAGAAGGAAGTTGCTGCAGCCCAACATCAGATATTTGATCCCAAAACAGTCTGCTTCAGACACTTGAAAATATATTGCCTTGTCTGTACTGTCTGGATGGTTAGAGAGTCTCTAGGGTAATAGAAAACATAGATGGACTTGAATTCATAACAGAAAAAAAAAGAACTGTGCCAACTGATTAGTCACACCGAAGTAGCAATCTTTTCTAAGAACTGTGAGCTTTCTTTGTGGCACAAAGCTTATTTGTTTTGTTTTCCCATATTTGTCCCCCCAGCCCAATATATGAAACTCTGAAACCTTATCAATCTTTTTATGGTTCACTTCCAAACTCATTCCTGCCTTCAGACTCTCAACCAAAGTCCACAAGAGAAACGTTCTGCAGTTCTTTACCCAACTTAGGGCAGCCTGGGCGTTACAGCATATTACCAGTAGCTTTTTCTTCTGCACTGCAGCATACATGTCTGAAGCCTGGGTAGTCTGACAGCAGTTCTTAAAAAAGTAAATAAATTATTAGATTTTTCATTTTTGACATTTCAAAATAATCATTTTACGAACTTTAAAATATCCAATGACTTCCCTTCTTCTCCTTCCATGGTTCATTTTGTACGTCCTCTATTCCTGCATATTTTACCTTCACCATTCAGATCAGATTTCCACTTTTACAACAATCAATTATTACTTACACTGTTGAATTTATCTTCATGCTGCCAACGTTTCCAGCTGAGTTCAGTGGTTATCCATATATTCAATGAATATTTTCCAATCCTCTTTAAATAGACGTTCTTCTTGGTTTCTTATTCTGTCTGTTAAACCTGCAAGTTCTGCATATTCTAACATCTTAAGTTGACAGTCCTCTTTATGAGGGACCTCGCTCACTTTCCATTTGGGGGATAGAAAAAGACGGGCCGCTGTTGTTGCGTACATCAATTAGCTTTCCTGACACCTAGGGATTTGTCTGGATTATTCCCAGTAGAAAGGACGCTGGTCTTTTGGGGAAAGCAGTTTAAAACTTTTTTTTAAACTCATTATAAATCATTTCCCAACATTCTTGTACCTTTTTACATATCCAGGACTGATAGCAATTCTACCCATTTCTGGAAAGTTTGAATCTCACTGTTTGGGAGATGCAGGAGACCCGACCCCTTCAAATATGACACACTCCCAAAGAACAGGTCTCCCATTCACTCGTTGCCACTATATTTCTAAGGGGCTTCTTTTTATTCCACTGGAAACTAGAAACAAGTTCATTTTAAAAAATGATAATAATAATAATCCCCCCTGTAGCAAAGGGTATACAGTGGTACCTCGGGTTAAGTACTTAATTCATTCCGGAGGTCCATTCTTAACCTGAAATTGTTCTTAACCTGAAGCACCACTTTATCTAATGGGGCCTCCTCCTGTTGCTGCACCGCCGGAGCACGATTTCTGTTCTCATCCTGAAGCAAAGTTCTTAACCTGAGGTAATATTTCTGGGTTAGCAGAGTCTGTAACCTGAAGCGTATGTAACCTGAAGCGTATGTAACCTGAGGTACCACTGTATAAGGAAGTAAACTGTGCATCTCTGATACTGTGGATATAATACACATCTGTTTCTGTGCAATACCATAAATCCATTAACCTTGAGGTTATTTTCAGCTGTCTTCACAAAGATAAGGCATCACACAATAAACAGCATTTTCCCACCCCCCACCCCATGCTCAAAACCTTTGCTCTATACTTCCTTACCCTGGAAGTAAATGCAAAAGAGGCACAGAAGCTTCTTCCTGTCTAGAACTTTGAGAATAATAATAATAATAATAATAATAATAGGGGCTGGCTGTGCACAGGACACTCCATCCCCCCAGGGAACAGCCCCTAAGTGTGTCTGTCACTCATGTCTTAATATATGCCCATGCCATCCTGCTGTGTCTGTTTATACATAAAAAACCAAGGTAACCAGAGATGGAAGGAAACAAAAGCACTCCAACCAAACCACAGAAAGGAAAGGGATTGTGGAGGGAAGAAGGCTGTTTTTGGGTTTCTGTTGGGCAAAGGGACACTGCTGACTTCAGCCATGGGGTCGACAGAGTTGGTTTAGCCCCCAATCCTGTGTGGCTCTCCATGTGGAGGTTGTTCCATAGCATAATCTCACTGCTGTTCATAACATCACCCTTGGAATGCAACCAAATGAAATCAGTAGGATGACGACATCTTCCTTTCCAATATGTTTGATTAGCTGCTGTTTCTGGGAGAAGACCCTCCTTCAACAAAGATTTATAGGTGTTAGGTAAGCAAGCTTTCCCGTCGTGTTACGTCTGTCTAATTCTTTATCCCCAACCCATTAATATGTATGCTGCAATGACTGACTTTTCTCCTTTCCTTTCGAGGCCGTCCTTTAGCTTATTTCCTCAGAACTGAGACAGTAAACAGAATGCTGCAATGCAGCAAACCCAATGCTCTGAAAAGAGTCACAGAGCAGGGCAGACAGTACGATCAGGGAAACTTCACTTTATTTGCTTTCGAGCAAAAAAAACTTAAGAGAAACCAAATTGTCCCAGTGTGTTTGCCCCAAATGCAACCACCACCTCTGTTTTCTGCACAGAGTAGCCTCTCATAGGGCTATATGTTACAGACACCTTTCAAAGTGTCCCCATTTTCTTAAAAAATTTTCTGAGGTGAAAAATGTGCAGCGTTTCTTCCTTCGCAAGGGAGAAGTAAAAGTTGGAAAGGCAGCAGCCCACTATGTTCATTCTCTGAGGACTCTATGATGGGAGTTTCCTCTTATTGTGTTGGCTTCAAGTGCATTTCCTCCCCCCCTATTTTGATGGAACCCCCAAGCCATCTGGTGAACGCTATCTCATCGGACAAAGCACACTGAGGGATGCATTCTCAGGAAGATTCAATAAGAGTCTGCGAGCGTTTCCTAAAATAGCAGAGGAGCTGGAAGAACAGAGGGCAGACAGAAAGAAATCAGTCCCAAGGGAGATGTTGTAAACATAAAGGACACTTCCTTGGATGTACAATTCGGAACGGGCAACCGAGAGCACAGGGGAAAACATTTATCCAAAGTATAGCCTGGGGAACTGAAGTCTGTAGGTCATTTCATAATACTTGGGCTCAGTCCTCAGATAGGCAGAAAGGAGGTACCAGTACTCTTAACTTGATAGAAGCGCCATGGACACTAGCACAAAATGGCTACAATGGGGAGTCATGATGTCAACACAAAATTAGAAAGCATACACTGGCAACTTCATGCTAACAATGGGAAGTCAGCTTGTCCTAATGATGGAGAACACACTATTGATTCCCCGCCCCCATACAATGATACTGTTGTTGTGTAATAGCAAGGGTCATTCCCATGTTCCGGAAAAAAATATACAAAGTGGCTCTCCGAGTTTTCTCTCCCACACTCACCATATACGTACAGACCACAGTGTAAGGTTGCCATATTTTGAAGAGTAAAAAAGGGGACACATTTGCCGACTTCTGTGGTGACTCTCATTTTACATTCCCATAAAAAAGAGGGCATGTCCTGGAAAAAGAGGACATATGGCAACCTTGCACAGACCATCCCCATATAGAGAGCCACACATAACTTCTCTCCCTTTGCCTATGGGCATTTCTCTCTCACACACATACATGCAATACACCCCTCTCCTTTCTCTGTCACGCACATCAACACCCAGAAACCACACATCCCCCTCTTTCTATCTCTCTCTATCACGGAGATTGCACATTGCTCCCTCCTTCACAGGCAATGCACATAGACCTATTCGTACATTCTCCCTCTCGTACGCATGCACAATTACAGTCAGGTAAGACAGCTCACCATCCTTCTCTGCAAAAATGTAGCTTTCTGTGGTGTGTTTGCGCACTCAAATGTGTGGCAGAGTGAGCAGGGCACACACACACACACACACACACACACACACACACAGGAAATCAAGCAAGCCCCTCCTCTCCTTGGAGGTTGTTAAGAAGAAGAGTTTGGATTTGATATCCCGCTTTATCACTTCCCGAAGGAGTCTCAAAGTGGCTAACATTCTCCTTTCCCTTCCTCCCCCACAACAAACACTCTGTGGGGTGAGTGAGGCTGAGAGACTTCAGAGAAGTGGGACTAGCCCAAGGTCACCCAGCAGCCGCATGTGGAGGAGCGGAGACACGAACCTGGTTCACCAGATTACGAGTCATAGAATCATAGAGTTGGAAGAGACCACAAGGGCCATCGAGTCCAACCCCCTGCCAAGCAGGAAACACCATCAGAGCACTCCTGACATATGGTTGTCAAGCCTCTGCAGTCTACTGCTCTTAACCACTACACCACACTAGCTCTCTGTTAAACAGGTTGGATGGCCATCTGTCATGGATGCCTTAGCTGAGATTCCTGCATGGCAGGGGGTTGGGCAAGATGGCCTTTGGGTCCCTTCCAACTCTAAGATTCTTTGATTCTACAATTGGCCACCAAAGTTGGTGTAATGAACTCCGGAGCCTACCTCCCAGCCTGAGAAAGCTGCAGGAATGTGAATAATTGTTCATTAAAATGTTTCTTTCTGAGCTGGGAGTGTGTGTAAAAGGATGGGAGAGTAAGAGAATAAAGGTCAAGCAAATCGCAGTGTTAAACTGGCGGTTAGCAGCAGCAGAACTGCAAATAGTAAAATCCATTGCATAAGGAGTTCTCGTAGTACAGCCTGGAGAATCCAAGTCAATGACGCCATTTTGCAAAATGCAAGAGTGGTCCGATTTGATAGGCGTTTTGTGAGCTGGGTACTGAAATGAAACCAGTTCATATCGGGACATTGTGAGAAAAAGAAAATGTCTAAATGAATGTGAGCGCCTTCACTACATCACACACTGTGTTAGAACTAACCAGTCATACTATTAAAAAGTTGAACAGGAAACCCGATTTCCAGGCAACCAAGTGAAAGAAAAAGAGACACTTGTATAGTCTCTTTCAAAAGTGACGCTGACAACCTTCGATGTAGCATTTTACTCTGGCGTAACATTTCTTGAATGGCACTACAGTGGTACCTTGGGTTACATACGCCTCAGGTTACATACGTTTCAGGTTACAGACTCTGCTAACCCGAGATGAAAAATAGATAATATGCAGAAGATGAAAAATAAAGTAGGGGTCATCTGTGATGTGCATAATGTTTGCATAGTGCCTGAGGTTATGTGGAGGAAGAATTTTTCCTCTCATACAGATGATATTGTCTACCCTGGGCCAAGTCGGTTTTATAAGGTATTGACAGATCACATCCATTTCCTCATTGACAGGTCATGAACATCACTGGGGAAAAGGCTGTTTATATTTTATGCCCTTGCACAATTAAACTTGCCTGAAAGGTTCATCAAGCGGATTCACATTAATATTGTGTCTCCCCAAATCCAAAAGTCACTGGATTTGTGTCAGAGTCTTTCCACATCAAGGGGACGTGTTTCCTTTCCTCGTTGACCTTGCTTTGGAGTCATTACCGTGTGCAATCAGGGCTAATGAGACAATTGATTCAAGGAAAGAGGGTAATAAATATAAGGGCGATGTTTTGCAGAGATGGCATGATGCCTGTTCTTGCCTCATCCTCTGTAATCTACAGGTGAATTGTGGCAGCTCAAAACACACTTTGGATGCTACACTGGTTACTCAACTCACTGAGGTAGAAGAGAATTAGAGTTAGCTGGCTTGGGAACTCAGTTGAAGCCAGGCATCTCCAACCCGGTGCCCTCCAGATATGGTGGAATTACAGTTCCTGTCAGCATGGCCAATGGTCAGGGACAGAGAGAGAGGTGTAGTTCAAAACAACTAAAGGATGCCAGGTTGGAGGAGTCAAATGCTCCCCGAGACCTTTTATTTATTTATTTGGGAGGGGGATTTTTATTTTACAGATATAAATTTATAATAATAACAAATACATATCCGTGTATAGAGAATTCTCTGAATCTCTAGACTTCCCCCCACCCCCTCCATGAGCCCTATTGTCAACATTTTCAACTGCATATTATTCCATACTTTACATTTTATATCCATCCATATTATCCATAATATTTGTTACATTAAAGATAAGGGTAAAGGGACCCCTGACCATTAGGTCCAGTTGCGGCCGACTCTGGGGTTGCGGCACTCATCTCATTTTATTGGCCGAGGGAGCCAGCGTAGAGCTTCCGGGTCATGTGGCCAGCATGACTAAGACGCTTCTGGCGAACCAGAGCAGCGCACGGAAACGCCATCTACCTTCCCGCTGGAGCGGTAACTATTTATCTACTTGCACTTTGACGTGCTTTTGAACTGCTATGTTGGCAGGAGCAGGGACCGAGGAATGGGCACTCACCCCGTCGCAGGGATTCGAACCGCCGACCTTCTGATCGGCAAGTCCTAGGCTCTGTGGTTTAACCCACAGCGCCACCCACGTCCCAGGCATTTGTTACGTTACAAGTGAAATTAAAATCCTGCTAATGTTTTCATCTGCTTACAGTGGTCTCCTAAGTAAATGATAAAGTTTTTGTCCTCTTGGTTCCTGAGCTTTCCAGTCAGCTTTTTCCATTTTGGCGTAGTCCATCAGCTTAGTTTGCCATTCCTCTCTGGTAGGGTCCCTGAGACCTTTTAGATAGCTCAAAGATAAATTTAAGCATTTAGATATTTGGATCCTAAAACAAATTAACAAAAATTGATCAGGTTAGTACGGGCATGCAGTTACCCAGTATAACCTTGGATTTGAAATGCTGGCAAGCATTTTCTTATTGGTAGGAACTTAATGTAGGTTTGTTGTTTTTTCTTAATAAAACAGTATTCTGTTTGTTTCTTAGAGCTCAACATGGAATTGTTTAACAGTGTAGTCCTATACATGAAGTTCAATGGGACTTACTCCCAGTTAAGATAAAATGGGACCCTTATTCAGCTGTTTTTTGTTAAATAAATTCCATGCTCTGCAACAAACTATGAGGTGACAAATGGCCAGAAATCTCAAATTCAAAACTACAGTTGTCAGATGGATGGAAAAGTTTCTGCTCTCCTGAACTTGCCAATTCCCAGACAGTCCTTTTACTTGCACAAACTTTCGGGTGACAGCTCAATGACTCTTCTAAGCAAGTGAGATGGATGAGTTCTGAAATGACCTATCCATGACTACTGCAGAGCCACTACCACCACCACCACCGCCGCTGCTGCTGCTGCTGCTGCTTCTTCTTCTTCTTCTTCTTCTTCTTCTTCTTCTTCTTCTTCTTCTTCTTCTTCCTCCTCCTCTTCCTCTTCCTCTTCCTCCTCTTCTTCGTCATCTTCTTCTTCTTCCTCTTCTGCAATCACTTGTAGCCAGGTAAGATTGTCTTCCATGAACACAGTTTTATTGATGTGTCCGTAAGTGACTGTGGAGGCCAATTCTGGATCCACATGTCCTTCCACAGCGGGGACATAGGTTTCCCAGTAAGAATTGATCATGGTGAGGGTTTGCCAAACATACCTTGCTCTTAGCTTGTTTCTCCCTTTCGTCCTGAGTCCGTGCTTCTTCAAAGTCCATGGTATAAAAGCTACAGTGGTACCTCAGGTTCAGAACTTAATTCGTTCTGGAGGTCCGTTCTTAACCTGAAACTGTTCTTAACCTGAAGCACCATTTTAGCTAATGGGGCCTCCTGCTGCTGTTGCGCCGCCGCCACATGATTTCTGTTCTCATCCTGAAGCAAAGTTCTTAACCCAAAGTAATATTTTTGGGTTAGTGGAGTCTGTAACCTGAAGCGTCTGTAACCCGATGTACTACTGTATTCTCCAAGGTTTGGTACAAGATTTGTACCTAAGATGAAATGAACAAAGTTACCTTGTGTGTCCCGTATTGGCCTTTCAATCGTTAATTAATGTTTATAATAATTCAAAGTGCTGGAGATGCACTGAAAGGGAAGTTTATTTCACTCTACTGTTATGGTCTTGCAGAGTCCTGGGAAATTTGGGTTTATACAGTAAGTGCCCATGCAAATTCCATTTACAATTTGCTCTTCTCATCCCTTGGAAATCATCTTTGTCTTGCCCATATTCTAAGGCCGTGAGCTTTTGGCTTATACCCAGTACGCTACATTTATTCCTAGACTTCAGGTACTACAACTTTGGAAAGCCACAGACCAGCCAGAATTCCAGATCCAGGGGGTGGAAACTGTAAATTCTGCTTCTCTCTAAGAAGCAAATTGCTTTTCTAAAAAAGGGACATGTGTTACAGACTTTTTTTTTTAACGGGCATCCTGTTCATGTTCTAATGTTGTTTATGATGATTATAACTCACATTTTCACTTCAGTTCCTGTGACTTTGTCTTTGGGGACCCTGTCCTCTGTTTTTGGGGGATACTTGCTAAGCCACCAAGATTTTCACCTGCTATTTTGGGAGCCCCTGCCCTTACCCTTGCATGTGTTAATATGTGTGTAGATTTCTGCCCTCCACCCTTTTATGTGTATGTATCTCCCCCCCCCCCTTTTAATGATAGCAAGACCTTTTCCTTAAGTATAAAAAGGAAAGGGAAAGAAAGCCTTATATTAATAGTAAGACCGCCCTCTCCAAAAGAATTTTCACATTCCCAGGGATATTGATTCAATCTGATCTAGTCGATTTATTCAGAAGACAGGTAGCAGATATCCATATGCTAAAAATTACAATCTGGAAGAATAGCAGAGTGCATGTTTGGACTACAGAACAGCTGTGGTTCAACCAGTCACACAAGTTATCAACAACATAGGCATGTGTGTGCATTTTTTCCATATGACACTTTCAGTCATTGTCATATTTTGCCACAAAGATTTAAGATTTTTTAAAAATAATTTTATGTGCCGGGGATGCGGGGAGGTGATGTAGAACTTCACGTCACCAAAAGAGTTGTTTGGGGGGGGGGTGTTATGTACAGAGTTGAATAGGATCCAAAATGCAGCAGTCTGATTGGTCCTAGAACAATAGGATCCAAAATGCAGCAGTCTGATTGGTCCTAGAACAATAGGATTCAGAATGCAGCAGTCTGATTGGTCCTAGAACAATGCAGCAGTATGATTGGTCTGCAGGAGCCACCCAATCCAGCTCCAGATGGAAGGGAATCCACAACCTGATTGGCCTACAGGAGAATTCCAGAATTAGCCAATCACGTGCAACTCATTGCGTAAATAATGTATAGAAAGCAGATACTATGGGGGAACTTTCATTCCTCCTCACCACTATGAGCTGAATAAAGAGCATGAAAGCCACTCTCAGCTCCAAGTATATTTCAGGGAGTAACTGAAAGAGAGGTAAGTTAGAATACACTGTGCGCATGGATCGTGGCCTCTGCTTGGAACCTGCTATAGCACGATAATTGATTTTTCCATTTTGAAGAATACTTATGAAAATTGCTGCAGAGCACTTAGAGAGAGGATTAACATTTTTCCAGGTGGGTACAATTGGCAAGGTGACATTTCAGATAATGGCTTTTAAACCCTGTGGTGCTGCAGCCAGAATTGACTTCTGCCATTTCACCCCGCACCTCTGGGATTTGCTCTGAAATTCAAGCACACTGACATGGCCTTTGCTCCAAGATTGTGCCTTGAAAAGCTGAAAGAATGAGAGATTGAATTGAGCTTGTAGATGCCTGAAAACACTACTGCCTGAAAAATATGGAAGAACAAAAGCTTTCTTATAGACTCAATGCAGCCATCAGGAGGAGTTTTGTTTTGTTTTAATCTTAAATTTGGCCTGGGGGGCTTTTCTAGTGGGGCTGTTACAGTCGCACAAATGCTCCAAATTTAGACTTCGAAACCCATTCTGCTGGAATCAATAGATGAGATATTTGAAGACTAAACATGGTGAAGGAGGGGGCCCAGTGAAAACAGCTGCAAATGTGCCACAGTTAGGCTTCGGGAAAACCTCTTAATGACTCCAATAAGTTAATTTTTTGAAGTTTGTGCATGGAGACAGGGAGAGAGGAGTCTCCACAGATGAGGAAGTCCACATGAGTCGGACCTGGTCAGTGATAAAATGAAGCACGGCTGTGGATAGAGAGAACTATTTCCCTTCTTCTTCCATAATCCTAGAATTTGGAAACAGGTCAATGAAACAGATAGGCAGCACCTCGCTTGATTTGACCCAAAAGGACACACACACACACACAATTAATTTGTAGCATTGGCTGCCACAAGAGGCAACAATGCCACTGGCTTAGATGGTTTCAGATGGGGACTAGATAGAGGACAAATGGTTATTCAGAGGCAGTTGCTAAGTGGAAGCTCCATGTTAGGAGGCAGAGTGAAACTGCATATCATTTGTCAGAGAGAAATGGCACGGGGTGGCACCTTCATGACATACCCGAGAGCTCAGCCAAAACATCTGATTGGATACTGTTAGGAGAAAGGGTGGTAGACTATGGTGGTGGACCTTTGTCTGACCCAACAGGGCTCTTCCTTTATTCTTAAAAAGTATCCATCCAGCATTCGCATGAAGAAGCAGGACTCATTAGGGCTGGGCATACTGTGATGTCAGTGTTGTCAGGGAAGAGTTAGAGTTAGAAGTTCCCAGTTTTCCAGAGGGAGAAAGTTTTCCCCAATGGGGGGAGGAGAGCAGTGAAGCTGATAGAAGAAAGCAACAGGAACAACAGGGAGGGACCGGATGTTCACAGGAAAAGCAAGGGTTAAGTTATAGCTCAGATTCGGAGGAGGGGAGATACAAGCCAGCTCTAGCCAGGTTAGAAAAAAGAGCGGGAAAGCGAAAGAAACGACGCGGTCGCCATTTTGAGAGTTGCTGGTCACGGAGAAGCAGAGCTCAGAAGGTACAGTCATACCTTGAGTTGAATGCGCTTCAGGTTGAGCGTGTTCGAGTTGCGCTCCGCGGCAACCTGGAAGTAACAGCGTGCGTTACTTCCGGGTTTCGTCGCTCGCACATGCGCAGACGCTCAAAATGAAGTCATGCGCATGTGTGGAAGCAGCGAAACGCGACCCGCACACATGCAGACATGCCGTCGTATCTTGTGTTCCATTTGGGATGCGAACGGGGTTCCAGAACGGATCCCGTTGGCATCCCGAGGTACCACTGTATCTGAAATAAGTGACTCTGAGGAATAATAGCTAAAGATAAGAACCGTTTATAATATTGTTTGTTAATACGCAATAAAAAGTTATAAAAGAACAAGAAGCGTTTGTGTGGTGATCTGAAGAGGAGAATGACCAGTCCTGACAGGTGTCATAATTTTTGACCTGGCAATACATTGCAAATCATGATGTGCTTGTGTGCTATGCAAAAATCACGATGAGGGGGAAATGGAGAAGCCAGCCAATGCCTCTACCTAGCCCCATCCTTATTTCAGACATGATATATTGGTATATTGTGATGCTTAGCTGGTGATATATCATAATGTTGAAAACCAGATATCACCCAGCCCTAGGGCTCACCTGATGTATCACAAACAGGCTTGCACTGTCTTGTAAACAGGATCCTATACTAAACAAGAGATCTTTCCCAATCTGCATCTCTACTGGAATTGTTTTTAAGATGTTCTTATTGTTCCACCGTTTATGTATTTGCCGCCCTGGACTCCTCTGGGAGGAAGGCTGGGATATAAATTTAATAAAATAAAATTTACCCCATGAAACCATCTATAACAAGAGCCCACTGGCAAGGTCTGTCTTTTGGAAAAGCACTTCGGTTCCAAGGGATCACCTGATTTCCAGGAGTGGATTCTGGGGGTTTTCAAAGGACATGTGCACTTTCCACACTAAGAAGCTGCAAAACGCAGCTGGGAATTGCGAGGCCTTGCTCATTCAAAGAAAAAGGGCAGGGCTTTCCACTGTCCAGGTTGCTCCCCTGGATATAAACAGGTGGGAAGTCTGTATGCTTCACCTACATAAGAGTTGCTTGATTTATCTGTAGTGTGCAGTAATCTGCAGTGTTGCGTTAGGGCTAAATCTAGCTGTGCTTAATAACATATTCCATCATAAAGATTAATAAAGGCAACGCTGGAAAAGAGGGCATACTACATTAACCTCAGATGCACTGCTTTGGAGAGACTAAATTGTATTTGTTTACCCAACAGAGCTTTTCCCCCCCAAGCATCATACCAGCAGAATAGCTTTCCTTTATTTCTTAGTATTTGTGTCTTCAGTATCTACCCTCATTTTGCTCTCTGTGTACCCATTTGTATTTAAGGATTGGGTGGAATGCATTGTCGTAATTCAATGCTATACATAAAATGTTGATGATCTTTTGGTCGTCAGCCTGGGCCAAACGGCACAAGTTGTTTTGGAAGAAAGTGGGGGAGTTGTAAGGCCCCAATCAGCTAAAATTGTCCCCTGCCTAACTGCAGGGGCGATGTTTTCAGGAAATAGCACATTTGCGGGCAAAAAAGGCAATTGGTTGTGTTAAATGTGCTCCCCACAGGCACCATCAGTATTAAACAGCTGGGTCTGGGAGTCAGTAGTTAAATTTCCCACAATGCCGCTGAAGCGCTTTCTATGGCAAACAGCAACTTCACAGGCTAAGAGTCACACAGTATATCAATTAGTAGATCAATTTGCACGGAAGTTTCTGATCCTAGATGGCTGCCGCACCAATTGGCTGTCCACTAGACCAGCTCAAGACCTGGAACAGGAATAGCCCTGGTGCAATGGGCAGTTGGCAAACTCAACTGAGAAAATGGAGAAAGGTGCCTCGGAAGTCGAACGTGTTCAAAAACAGAAGCAATTACTTCCGGGTTTTCGGCGTTTGGCTTCTGAAACGTTCAGCTTCTGAGACGCTCGAAAACCGAGGTTCCACTGTACCAATCATTCAGATGCCAAATTATGTAATTTAGGTACCCCCCCCACGTGCTAGAATTGATTGCTCGATGACTTGCTTTATTTCTGTGTTCCAAAATCTTATTAATTTCAATTCTACTCCAGTCAAAATAACAATCCCTTATACAGCAACTGCAATATTAACGAATTCTGTTCGTATTGACACATTAAATGATTTATAAAGCTACAGGTGAAGCATTCAAACTATATCCTTGTTCTTCCTGTGTGAGGCCATTATTCTGTCCGTGATGTTTCTAACTGTCCTTGTAAAATACTATATCTATCTTTTCTTGTTTGTTGCTGTTCTCCTTCATGCGTTGGGCGGAGCTAATATCCCATTGTTGTTTCAGAAGTTCTCCATTGCTCCACCCCGTGCTTCATTGTTTTGCAACTTTAACAGCAGCTGCAAAAATCACACTGTCCCAATAAATAACTTGTTTTCGCCATTTTTTCCTTTCAGCCCGGAAAGGAGAGTGATCTACAAATAACTCAGTCATGACTTTCTCAATGTTCAGGGGAGCCACTTTTCAATTCCCTGTTATTATTTATAGAGCTTCAGATTTAAGAGACAGATTTTGACCTGAATAATAATTATAGTAGTAGTAGTAATAATAATAATAATAATAATAATAATAATAATACCCTGGCCATCTGACTGGGTTTCCGCAGCCGCTCTGGGCAGCTCCCAATAGAATACTAAAACATGATAAAACATCAAACATTAAAAACTTCCCTAAACAGGGCTTCAGATGACTTCTAAAAGTCATGGAAGTTGTTTATTTCCTTGACATCTGATGGGAGGGTGTTCCATAGGGCGGGTGCCATTGCCAAGAAGGCCCTCTGCCTGGTTGCCTGAAACTTCACTTCTCACAGTGAGGGAACTGCCAGAAAACCCTCAGAGCTGGACCTTAGTGTCTGGGCTGAAAGATGGGGGTGGAGACGCACCTTCAGGTATACTGGGCCAAGGCCGTTTAGGGCTTTAAAGGTCAGCACCAACACTTTGAATTGTGCTCGGAAACATACTGGTATCTCTCTCCCTCTGAGGAAACATTCAGGAAAGCCAGTAACTTTAACTTTGAAATATACTCGGAGTCAAGAGTGGATTTCATGCTCTTTATTCAGCTCATAGTGGTGAGGAGGAGTGGAAGTTCTCCCAGAATGTCTGCTTTATATATATTATTTACACAATGGGCCCCATGTGATTGGCTAATTCTGGGATTCTCCTGTAGGCCAATCAGGTTGCGGTTTCACTTCCACCTGGAGCTGGATTGGGTGGCTCCTGTGGAGTAATCAGACTGCTACATTCTGGATCCTATTGTTCTAGGACCAATCAGACTGCTGCATTCTGAATCCTATTGTTCTAGGACCAATCAGACTGCTGCATTCTGAATCCTATTCATCTCAGTACATAACAAATTTGCAGCCCATTATATTCCTGCATCTCTCTTTCTCTCTCCCCAGCAGCCATCTTTCCTTCAGTTCTCCTCCTCCTCTTTGCTGCCTCCCAGTCACATTCCAGATTCCTAGTCTCCCCGCTTCCCCTGCTCTCTATTTCAGAAAACCACTGCATTACGGTGACGGGTGGCATCACAATTCTTGTTCTTGGCAGTTAGAGACTGACTGGACTATAGGAATTACAGTCCATAAAAAGTGAGTAGGTACATAGATTCCCACAGGGAATGACAGTGAACTGTACAATGCAGAATGGTGAGGTGCCCCTGTTCTTTTTCAGCATGCCCAGTTGATTCCCGTCAGTACCACAGCTGAATATTAAGCACCTTTGGGAATAGTAAGCAGCCATGCATCCTTCTCTGATAAAGCTCCAAGAGCCCTTGATGGAACAGTGGCTGAAAATCTCCTTCAATCTGATTTTGTCAGACAACACCGACACATTGGCAATGAGCTCACCAGCTGCTAACTGCATTTCTATGGATCTCAGTTCATGTTCATATCTATCTTCTGATGTCCTCCTCCTGTAGGGTCGCTGTATTTCAGAACTCCCCGAAAGTTGTTGAGCTTTTTTTTAATATTAAATTTTCTGTTTTACAATTTATAATACTCATTTAAAAATCCTTAAAATATCAATGACTTCCCTTCTTCTCTTTCCATGGTTTGTTTTGCATATCATAAATCCCTGCATATTTTACAAGAACTAAACAATTTAGTATTCCTTTATTACATCCATCAAAACTTATTTACACTATTGAATTTATCTTAATGCTGCCAACGTTTTCAGGTGTACACAATTTCCCCCCATATACAGTGGTACCTCGGGTTACAGACGCTTCAGGTTACATACACTTCAGGTTACAGACTCCGCTAACCCAGAAATAGTGCTTCAGGTTAAGAACTTTGCTTCAGGATGAGAACAGAAATTGTGCTCCGGCGGCGCGGCGGCAGCAGGAGGCCCCATTAGCTAAAGTGGTGCTTCAGGTTAAGAACAGTTTCAGGTTAAGAACGGACCTCCGGAACGAATTAAGTACTTAACCCAAGGTACCACTGTACAGTCATACCTTGGTTGTCAAATGCTTTGGTACTTGTACATTTCGATCGATCGAAACCCGGAAGTGAGTGTTCCGGTTTTTGAACTTTTTTTGGAAGCTGAACGTCCAATGTGGCTTCCGCTATTATTTCTGGCAGGCGGCACAATCGGAAGCCAATCAGAAGCCTTGGTTTCCAAACGTTTTGGAAGTCAAACAGACTTCCGAAATGCATTCTGTTTGAAAATCAAGGTACGACTGTATTCAATAAATGATTTCCAATTTCTCTAATTTGTTGTTGAGATTTTTTAAGACCAAACTCCAAAGTTGTGGGGCGGAAAAAGTGCTGCCTTTCAGAAATCCCTTCCCTGGACATCAATTCTGCCTTTGAAATCTCAGTAATGTCCAGGGAAATCTGGACATATGGTGGCCCCTATCCTCTTGCTACAGCACAGGCCACCCAGTGAAAAACACAGTTAACTGCAGATATATTTGCATGTAACAGATTCAGTGGTCTCATCTTCTGGGAGCTTCACAAGCCTCTGAGAGCAGCCTCCAGGCAGGTTGGACTTGCTGAACTGTCTGTCAAAGCATTTGCATAGCACTCATCTTTCCCTCAATTTCCTTCTTGAATGATAACCTCCCCACATAAGGTTTTAAAAGCTGGAATTGCAGAATTTGGAATTAGCTAGTTAAAACATACAGCTGCTCAAGAACTTCCATTGCTCCTTAAAGGTAAAGGTAAAGGGACCCCTGACCATTAGGTCCAGTCATGGCCAACTCTGGGGTTGCAGTGCTCGTCTTGCTTTATTGGCCGAGGGAGCCAGCGTACAGCTTCCGGGTCATGTGGCTAGCATGACTAAGCCGCTTCTGGCAAACCAGAGCAGCACACGGAAACACCGTTTACCTTCCCATCGGAGCGGTACCTATTTATCTACTTGCACTTTGACGTGCTTTCGACCTGCTGGGTTGGCAGGAGCAGGGACCGAGCAATGGGAGCTCACCCCGTCATGGGGATTTGAACCGCCGACCTTCTGATTGGCAAGTCCTAGGCTCTGTGGTTTAACCCACACTTGCTGAACTGTCTGTCAAAGCATTTGCACAGCACTCATCTTTCCCTCAGTTTCCTTCTTGAGTGATAACCTCCCCATGTAAGGTTTTAAAAGCTGGAACTGCAGAATTTGGAATTAGCTAGTTAAAACATTCAGCTGCTCAGGAACTTCCATTGCTCCTTAGAAATCCATAAAAGTTGTATTGGGTAGCTTAGCCATGTCTTCTGCAGGAGCTAAAAACTAGGTTAAGAATTCACTGCACAGTTAGCTTGCAGTACAGTGGTATAGATATCTACTCAGAAGTAAGTCTCTTTGTGTTTAACGAAGCTTACTCCCAGATGTGGTGACAGGATAGCAGCCAAGGCTTTGATTTAGAGTTGGCATTGGAGGGAAACAGGGATCTTTTGAAGACTCTCCAAGTGTCCCTATTTTCCAGGGATGTTCCTGATTTAGATAAGCTGCCCCAGTTTCTGATTTGATCCTAGAATGACCTGCTTTTCCTTAGGATGTCCCTATTTTTATTGGAGAAATGTTGGAGGGTATGATGGAGGGTATGTTAGCCGTCTGAAGGCAATCCTGTATAGGAAAGGTTTTTTAAAAATGTTTTATTATGTTTTTATATATGTTGGAAGCTGCCCAGAGTGGCTGGGGAAACCCAGTAAGATGGGTGGGGTATAAATAGTAATATTATCATTATGGAATGGGACGTCCCTATTTTCATCAGAGAAATGTTGGAGGGTATGTCTTGTGCCTTTAACACACAGGCAGGCAGAAATTTGATAGGTTACGCCTTTTCTTGTGTGGATCTACAACTAAGAGAAAAGCATCACTATAACTGTGCTTCCTCCAATTTTATGTTATGCCTTGCCCCGCATGGCAGCCATTTTGTATTATGCCATGCCGCCATGGCAACTATATTGTGACTGGTGCCCACAGCACTCCCTCAAAATTTGAAATGTGCCCATTTGTCCAAAAAAGCTGGCAACTGCTGGTCTATGGTTTTAATGACTCTTGTTTTAATGCTAGGTTAATTACGATTTTTGACATAGTTGCTTTCTTTTTTCCTAGCCCACCTGGGACCTTTTGGTGAAGGGTAAGTAAATAGTAATGATGTAGTAGTAGTAGTAGTACTAATGAAATTTGGGGATAGGAAAGTCTTTTCTAGCTGCTGTAGGAATATGTTTGCCATCTGCAAAATGTCTCACAAGCTTTGGCTTGTTGTAAGTTTCACCCACAATAAACACAAGTGGAAATGTTTCATTGCATTCTGTGCATATGTTCCTCCAGGTATCTTACAGCTTTCCTTCCTTAAAATCATTTAAAAGCAAGCACTCAGAAAATATTTTGCTTCTACGTGACATACCTACCATCAGAGAGAGATCTAAAAGGGTGTGCTTCTCTGCCACTTTCCCAAAGATTAGCATTTTAAATGATGTTTGCATGATACAAAAAGTCCTGCTAATGGCTTAAAACTCATCTATATGTAAATTGAATAACCTTCCAAAGATGAGAAAAGAGGGCGGCGGGGTGTGTGTGTGTGTGTGTGTGTGTGTGAATGATCAAACCTTAAACTCAGTTTTGGTAAAGCCGCAACTTATTGTGATGTGCTGAGTAACATGAGAACTTCTTGTGATGTGCTGAGTCACAGCTATTTTTTCAAACTGTTGGTTGATTCTTGTTTAATGGTTCCTGTTCCTTATCCTGTATTAATTTTGTTGACTATTTATATATAGAGAGAGAGAGAGAGAGAATTTCAGTGCTCAATGGTGTTTTGTTTTAACTGAGATTTTTGATCTTGTGCGTTACCGTACATTATGGAAACTATAAGGTGCTTTGAATATTGTCCGTGTCATCAAATTAAAATGACTGGGCAACTTTGGAAGCTACCTAAGTCTTCCGCATAGGATGAAATTCCCTGTGGATTAATAATAAAGTAGATCTAGTGTATGCATAATTGTAGCTCCAGGGCTTTGACTGGGATGCAGGGTAGACATCCCAGTACAAAGTAAATAAACAAACTTGCTCTCCATCCCAAATGTGCAAAAATCCCGGGGAAGAAGGGGTGACAGCCCACATTTGTGAATTTCAAGGTGTCACCTCTTTTCTTTCTTGCACTTAAAACATTAAATTTACTCACAGCTTTTTCCTCACTCCTCAACTCAATATTTTCTCCAGTACCAATAATGAAGCTCCACTCAACTCAGTTGCCCACATTCTGGGTAAAATCCAGTTCACTTCAGTCTGGCCACAGGACTGAAACTGCCTTCTGTCTGAGTTTATAATGAGAAGTTGCTACAGGGTGACACAATTGTCTTTTTCTCCTCCTTGTAGGCTTTCCTTGATTTATAAAGAGCAGAAATCTTTGGACATAGAATTCTCGCTCCCACAAATACAGTGGTGCCCCGCAAGACGAATGCCTCGCAAGACGGAAAACCCGCTAGACGAAAGGGTT
Source organism: Podarcis pityusensis (assembly GCF_964106645.2). Lineage (NCBI taxonomy): Eukaryota > Metazoa > Chordata > Lepidosauria > Squamata > Lacertidae > Podarcis > Podarcis pityusensis. Next base: position 16,722,355 of record NC_138026.1, read on the forward strand.
TTCCGTTTTTCAATGCACTTCGCAGGACGAATTTCCCTATGGGCTTGCTTCGCAAGACGAAAATGTCTTGCGAGTCTTGAGATTTTTTTTCGCTCCCCCCCCTTTTTTCTAAGCCGCTAAGCCTTTAATAGCCTTTTAGCAGCTAAGCCGCTAAGCCTTTAATAGCCTTTTAGCAGCTAAGCCGCTAAGCTGCTAAGCCTTTAATAGCCGCTAATCCACTAATAGCGCTAATCCGCTAATAGGGTTGCTTCGCAAGACGAAAAAACCGCTAGACGAAGATACTCGCGGAACGGATTAATTTCGTCTTGCAAGGCACCACTGTATTTGCACAATGACTTATTCCTGGGTAGAATTAAAGGGGGGGTTCTCATTGCCTTTGGTAGCTATGAATCAAATATCAGGGTCCCAATTCATTGGGATAGCGCAGAGAACAAGCATGATGAATTGTGAGCTAATTACACGAGAAATCTTGATTTACACTGTAAAATGTCAATTTGTTATTTTGAGGCTATAATTCACTTAACATGTCTAACAAATCCTATTTCCTGAAGTGTCTGCTTTAATGGTATCTAGGAAACAGTTGCTTTTAGATGCAAATCATTTGCAAATCGCCTCTTTTCAATTCTCCGGATGGGACTTTTCACATTCAAATCTGATTAACCTAGGTGTTATCAGTCCCGTTCCGAAAGCTGAAATGCCACCGGGTTTAATTACAATTTTCATCCCCACAAAAATAAATATATGGTGAATTACAGTTCAGTGACAAAATGTTTTGCTCAGAAAATTTCAGCGGCTCTCTGATTATCATACAGAGAAAATAGTATGCATGTGTGTGCACAGAGGCAACAATCTACGAACCATTTTCAGTAGCCTACCACTAACTGAATTGGTCTGTAAGTAAAGTTAAAGGGACCCCTGACCATTAGGTCCAGTCGTGGCCGACTCTGGGGTTGCGGCGCTCATCTCGCTTTATTGGCCGAGGGAGTCAGCATACAGCTTCCGGGTCATGTGGCCAGCATGACTAAGCTACTTCTGGCGAACCAGAGCAGCGCACGGAAACGCCGTTTACCTTCCTGCCAGAGCAGTACCTATTTATCTACTTGCACTTGACATGCTTTCAAACTGCTAGGTGGGCAGCAGCTGGACCGAGCAACGGGAGCTCACCCCGTCATGGGGATTCGAACCACTGACCTTCTGATTGGCAAGTCCTAGGCTCTGTGGTTTAACCCACAGTGCCACCCATGTCTATGCCTAGTCCTAATCATATTTGCTTATACCACTGATCTCAATGGATTGCTGGGATAGCTCAGTTGGTAAAGGCTGGTACTCATAATCTCAGGGTCACATTGGGCAGAAGATTCCTGCATTGCGAGAGTTGGACTAGTGCGGTGTTTCCCAGCCTTGGGTCTCCAGCTGTTTTTGAACTACAACTCCAATCATCCCTCGCTAGCAAGACCAGTGGTCGGGGATGATGGGAACTGGAGTCTGAAAACAGCTGAAGACCCAGGGTTGGGAAACACTGGACCAGATGACTTTACAGTTCTATGATTCTAGTACAGTCATACCTTGGATCCCAAACACCTTGCGTGTCCAACGTTTTGGCTCCCAAACGCTGCAAACCTGGAAGTGAGTGTTCCAGTTTGCAAACATTCTTTGGAACCCAAACGTCCAACGTGGCTTCTGTGGCTTCCGATTGGCTGCAGGAGCTTCCTGCAGCCAATCGGAAGCCGCATCTTGGTTTCCGATCATTTTGGAAGTTGAATGGATTCTGTTCGACTTCTGAGGTACCACTGTATTTTTATTCCCAGATCAGTTGGGTAAGATTTCACCTAGGCATGTTCACTAAGTTAAAACATAAAATAGAAACATATTTACAACAAAAACATTAAATAAACATTAAATAGCAAAATACTAGCACATACTTTTAAAACGGCTGCATATCCCCACTGCTAACACTTTCAAAGTTTCCAGGAACAATGTATTTCAAGCATCAAATACCTGAGCGAACAGGAATACACAATGTAGCCCACAAACCTTGCAAGTTTCTAAAGCATTCTCTCATTGCATCTTGCTCAGTTAAACACCTGCAAAGGTTGGAGTGGGTTTTAAGAGTTCATGACCGTGGGGGGGGGGGGGAGTAAAGTAAATTCAATAAGTTCAACAAAGCTCAGCTGAATACATATCATCCACTCAAAAAACGGCACTGATAATTTTTCTTAGATCCCTGACAATGTTTAGATTCTTTTTTAAAAAATGGTTCTTTTCAAACATGATCCCCTTCACCTCTGTGTTCTTACACAACCAAGGAAAATTCTATAGATGGTATCCAAATGTAATTGTGTATGAGATGTATGGATTCTCCCCTTTACACAAGGCCGGTCCCCCATTTTTTCCTGACCCCCTTCCCCACCACAGCCCTCCGTGCCCAGTGGCGGAGGAAGGGGGTGCGGGGGCTTCAGTGCGCCTCAGATGTCATCACTGCGGGTGGTGACAAAATGTGGTGTTTTTTTTAAAAAAATGGACTCACAAAACCTTTTAGGAGTGACGTGGTGACTTAGGCACCTGCAGGTTCCGCACTGCCTGAAACAGCAGCGTGGGACTTGCGCCTGCCCATCGCTTCTCCCTCAGCCGCCCTAGAGCTGAGGGGGAGGCAGCAGAGATGTTCCAAGTGTTGGAGAGGCTCACCCCGCCCCCATGGGGAGATTGCCCCGCCCCACAAGCAGATTGCCCCGCCCCCATGGGCGTGGATCACACTGCCCCCAGCTGCAGGACACGCCCCAGCACCAGGCACCCGAGTGGCTAGCTACGCCGCTGTCCATGCCCACCTAAAAGGCGCCACCTTAGGATTGGAGGACCCTCCAGAACATTATGGGATAGGGGAGTGGAGCTGCAGTGACTAGGAAGGATTGTATTCCCCCCCCTCCGCCCCCCTGCCATGAGAGCGCAACTCTTTTCCATTCATATAAAAGCAGATTTGGGATCAAAGCACTGGGAGCGAGTACTATGTATTTTCAAAAGCAACCAGGGTGGGAGGCAGGTCTTATACAGAACATTTCAGCACGTGAATTTTACATTAGCCAAAGCTTTCATTGTGTTGGAAAGGTGAGATGCAACAGGGAACCTCCTTTTGGAATTCTATAGGTCTCACCTGACCTTTGTAACATGATAACATTTTGGTCTCTCTCTTTTTTAATGGTTTTGCACTATCCCCCCCCCCCAAAAAAACAACAACCCTGCCTTGAGCAATGTGGACTTTTGTAGAATCCATAACAGAAACATGCAGTTTCTCTTCATGAGTGGTCCATGTTCCAGGCTGTTTGTTTCTCTCCCCCCTCGCTGTGTGTGTGTGTGTGTGTGTGTGTGTGTGTGTGTGTGTGTTTTCTAGCACTAATAAGCCAGGAATTTGTTTCTCCTGTTCTTTGAATGTGTTCTCTTCAGAGACTGCTACAAACTCTAGGATATCTGTGCAGCGCTGGCATCTTTTTTTTTTTTTTTTAAGCTGGGGGAACCGCACCTTTTCAAATAAATGATTTTTTCACATAAGCTTAACATGTGCAAATTTATGTTGTTTTGAAGTGCCAAGTCGGGGGGAGTGTTCAGTACAGCGTTTCCCCCTAATGCATTTTGTCCTGCAATTTTTATCCTGTCTTCGCTCACGAGAGGATTTGCTCAAAAGCAGTTTGCTTTGCAGCAGCCAGCTTTTTCTCCCCCTTTTCTCTGCTTTGCTTTTATAATTCTCAGCCTCATTAACTCTCCGTTGCTTCTCCTCCAATCTTCTGGAAAAGTAGCTGCTCTCCCTAGTCTAAAAGCTTCCTTAAAAAATAATACTTTATTCTGTAAAGTAACCTAACCCTACCGTGCCTGGGAACACGGGCTTTTGCTATACAGTGGTACCTCAGGTTACAGACGCTTCAGGTTACAGACTCCGCTAATCCAGAAGTAGTACCTCAGGTTAAGAATTTTGCTTCAGGATGAGAACAGAAATCGCACAGCGGCGGCACGGTGGCAGTGGGAGGCCCCATTAGCTAAAGTGGTACCTCAGGTTAAGAACAGTTTCAGGTTAAGAATGGACCTGCGGAACGAATTCTTAACCCGAGGTACCACTGTATTTTTGCAGGCCAACTGCCAGGGATATGGTTGAGGGCATAAAAGCATGAGCTAGCCCTTCTGTATCATCACTTCCCCCCCCCCCCGCCCCCAAACACACATACTTCCAAGAGAAATGGATGGATAATAGAATGTGTTTTCTGTTCAGAGCAGGCAAGCACACTCACTGCCTGAATGAGCCCGGGTCAACTTCTGAAGAAGAACAATAGCAGGGACTCTTTTTACCTGAAACTCAGAACTTGTGAACACCGTTAATGTGAGTCACAAGGCAGGGCGGGGGGAAGCCATTTTTACAATTGAATCTATGTGCTTTCTTTAAAACCTTTTTCATCTGTTTTACAGATGTCAGAGAGATGAAAGTGGTGGGCTGCAGAGGGACGGTTTCATTTCACATCTCCAGGTTTGGCTTAGAAAATATATTTATATATTTTCTCAAACTACACCGTTTGCGAGAGTGTATGCTAGACAGCATCTTAAAAAGCAGAGACATCACCTTGCCAACAAAGGTCCGTATAGTAAAAGCTATGGTTTTCCCAGTAGTGATGTATGGAAGTGAAAGCTGAACCATAAAGAAGGCTGATCGCCAAAGAATTGATGCTTTTGAATTATGGTGCTGGAGGAGACTCTTGAGAGTCCCATGGACTGCAAGAAGATCAAACCCATCCATTCTGAAGGAAATCAGCCCTGAGTGCTCACTGGAAGGACAGATCGTGAAGCTGAGGCTCCAATACTTTGGCCACCTCATGAGAAGAGAAGACTCCCTGGAAAAGACCCTGATGTTGGGAAAGATGGAGGGCACAAGGAGAAGAGGATGACAGAGGATGAGATGGTTGGATAGTGTTCTCGAAGCTACCAGCATGAGTTTGACTAAACTGCGGGAGGCAGTGGAAGACACGAGTGCCTGGCGTGCTCTGGTCCATGGGGTCATGAAGAGTCGGACACAACTAAACGACTAAACAACAATAACAACAACATGGTTATCAGAGGGTCAGCTAGTGGGTTTGGGAAGGTTAGCTGTGGTGGCAGTGGGAGAATGCTACTGCCACATCCTATAGCCTGCAAAATCATTGTGATCAGAGGGAGAGGCAAAGGGCAGCCTTTTATTTTCTTATTTATTTTACCTTGCATGCACACCACAGAATCAGAGAACCATAGAGCTGGAAGGGACCCTGAGGATCATCTAGTCCAACCCCCTGCAATGCAGGAATCTCAGCCATAGCCCCATGACTGATGGCCATCCAACCTCTGCTTAAAAACCACCGATGAAGGAGAGCCCAAAACCTCCCAAGGAAGACCGTTGCACTATCAAACAGCTCTTACTGTCAGAAAGGTCTTGCTGATGTTTAGTCGGAATCTCCTTTCTTGTAACTTGAAGCCACTGGTTCAAGTCTGACCCTCTGGAGCAGGAGAAAACAAGCTTGCTCCATCATCCATGTGACAGCCCTTGAGAGATTTGAAGATGGCTGTCAGATCTCCTCTCACTCTCCTCTTTTCCAGGCTAAACACGTCCAGCTCCCGGAGCTTCCGGTTCAGCGAGACTCTAACACAGGCGGGGATTTCTTCTTTGTGGGGAATCCCGAGCTTCTTGGAGGGAAATAGGGGTTCCACAGGGCGCCGTGGTCCCCTGAAAAGTATCTGGTGGGTGTCCAGTTACATTTGGTTCCCGCAGAGCCAAAACGCGGAACTCCCGGCCGTCAGGTAGCCCCGGTTTTCGGAGTGAAGAGCACGGCGGGGGCGAAGCAGGCTGAGGGAAGCCATTACTGCCTCCGAGAAAGCGAAGCCCCGAGCCTGTAAGAGAAACGCTGGATTCTCAAGGAAAAGAACTTCGGGCTCAAGCGAGCACTTAAACAATTAAGATCTTATCTAAGGAAGGGCTCGAACAAAAGAAGGTTGATAAGAGCTCAATTCCTATCTGGAGTCATTAAGGACGCAGGGAGCTAAACAAAGCCGAGGAAAAAAAAACGTGAGTGACGCTGGCGGCTAAAATTCTTCTCCCTCTCCAACTGTTGGTGACTATAATTGAAGATAAAAAAAACTGGTAAAAGAAGAACTTGGGGGGGGAGCAAAGAGACAACATTTCGCTATTTTTTGCTATTCCTAGCCCTCTTGGCAACGGGAGGAGGAAGGGAAAACCTGGTTTCTCTTTTGAAGTACTGTTTAGTGGAGGAATTTACTGTGTTTAGTGGAGGAATTTATTGCGTTATTGGCTGGGCTCAATTACTGCTTAATAGCCATTATTTAGCCACTGTTTAACAAAAGAAAAAAGGAGAAGACAGGTTTGTCCTTTGTGGTAATATTTTCTCCTTTTGGAAATAGACTTTATATTACGATGGACACTTTGAATGTTGGTGACCAACTTTAGCAACTCTACAGTGGCGTCATAGCTATTGTTTTTGGGAAAATTGGAAGAATTGGAGAGAGAGGAAGGACAGTTTCATTTTTTCTCCTCTCCTTTTCTTGTCTCCCCTCCTCCTCCCCCCTCGTTTGTTGGACGGTGGCCCTCTGGTGGGTGGAAGAGAATTGGCAACTCGGCCTCCCTCCTCCTTTTTCTCTTTCGCTTCCTTTTTTTTTCTTTTTGGTATCTGTTGATTCATAGAGTGGACCTGGTATTTATGAAGGGTGAGCTCTTACTTTTGGAAAAGGGGGAATTTTCTGGACTTGATGAAGCTGTTTTATGACTTGCCTGAGCGCTCAAAGATTTAGGTTGGTCAGAACTTCCTTTGGGATTTAGCCCAATTGAGGGCAAGAAGAGGAAAATAGCTACCTTACCTTACTTTACTTTGACAAGCAGAAGACCATATAAGGAATAGCCCAATTGGGGGCATGAAGAACTAGACTCTACCAGACTCTACCTACTCAACCATTTTCTTAAAAGAGGAAAAACTTTGAATATCCCTGGGAGGACTTCAACTTAACTCTCTTCCTTTATTGCAGTTTTGAGGTTATATAAGGTCCCTTTTCCTTTCAACAATATTTTGATTAATGAGTTATAAATCTATTAGTGCTAAATATATGGAATATCTACGGACTTAAGGGACCTACTGGATTGGAACTTGCTCTGTAAAACATTGGGGGAACTGACATTTATTATTTGATTGATAGTCTCTGTGGGGAGCTGGGGATCTTAATTTTGGAATAGGCTTCTAAGTTTATCGAAGTGGTGCAATAAGATACATACGTTTAAAATGTCTCACGTACAAAAGAAAAGTGGAAACGGGGGAACCCCGGGAGAGAGAAAAGCGTCTAAGCAAGAATCAGACTTTAGGGCCGAAATATTAAAAATGTTTGCAGAAATTAGACAAAGTGAGAAAAATCTGGAAACAAAAATAGAACAGGTAGATCTAAAAATTGGGAAAATGGATAAGAAAATAGATGAAACAGTAAATGAGCTTAAAGGACAAATAAAAGAGGTATCCAGAAGGACACATGTATTAGAAGAAGGGCTGAAAAGGGCCAAATTAGAAGTGAAAGATCTGAGACGGGAGGAGGATAAAACTAGAGCAGGACTATTAGAAGCTAGTAAAGCTCAAGAAGAAATGTGGGACGCGATTTCTATGAACGAACTTCGGCAACGGGAAGTTAATTTAAGGTTGAGGGGAATACCAGAGAATCAAGGGGAGAATATAAGGCAAAAACTGATAGAAGAATTGGCTAAGTGGTTAGAGCTTCAAGCAGAGGAGGTGGCAAGTACGATCCAAAATGCTTTTAGGATGAAAGTAAAAACGACTAGAGCAAAAAAATTTCCAGGGGATTGCCTCATAACATTTAAGGATAGAGATATGAGAAATCTGGTATTGGGAAAAAATAGAGAAAAAAGATTGTATATTGATGGTAGCTACATAATTATCTTTAAAGATATTCCAATCAGACTGTTGAAACGGAGAGACCCTTACAAATCACAAGTGCAAATTCTTAAGAAGAATAATATAGAATTTAAGTGGGAATATCCGGAAGGGATCTCTTTCACTTACAAAAACAAAAAACATAGGATGACCAGCCCAGGAGAAATAGGCAAATTTCAGAGAAAATACAAAGAGTTATGGATAGAGGAGGAGGAAGGAATTAAAGGAGCAACAGGTGGAGTGGAGATAAAGGGAGTGAAGGAGGTGGGGGAGAGTGGGAGGACTGAAGGGAAACCAGAGGAAGAGGAAGAGGGGGAGGAGGAGGAGGCGGAGGAGGAGGAAGAGGAGGAAAGATTATAACAAAATATTGGAAGGGAAAGATAATTTTATAATTTGATAACAAGATGGCATTAAAAATATGGAACTGGAATATTAATGGTCTGAACGACAAAAAAAAACGGAACAAGGTGGAACAATTCTTAAAGAAAAAGAACTTAGATATAGTCTGTCTGCAAGAAACGCACGTGGCAAAAAGGCATAGAAAAATTCTGATAAATAAAAGACTTGGAAACGAATTCATATCCTCAGACAAACAAAAGAAGAGGGGAGTGGTCCTATATATAAAAAGTAAAATAGAAGCCAAACAAATCTTTAAGGATGAAGAAGGGAGAGTTATCGGGGTTCAAATCAATTGGCAAGGGGAGAAACTAATAATTGTGGAATTGTTGGAATTCTGCCTGGGTCAGAGGAATGTGCCACAAGCGTAGGCACCGGCAGATATTCCTGTCGACCTCCCCGCGTCTCCCAACCTCTGCTGATAAGCAGGCGAGGTCCGGCGATTCTTCTCAGATGTATGAGAGGAACACACCGTTCTTCCTCTCTCCCCTTTGGTGTCCCCAGGGAGGGGAAAGAAGCAGACAGAAAACTATTTACATCATTTATTTCTGCCTCTTACATCAGTACAGAGAATCATGTCTGCACTCGACAACAGCAAGAGAAAACTCCTCCCAAGTACATCCAGTACGGGTCATATGACACACACACACTGAGCTAACATCCGGTGCTCAGTACAGAATGGACTGCCCCTTTGTTTCCATGGCAACAGTCACAAACATCCTGTCTGGCTTTCCAGCCACAAGCAGCTGGCTGAGCTGCTGGAGCCTTTGCTTGCTGCAGCATTGGTGCTTTATGGTAACATACTCCCCCTAAAGTATCAATGTGTGCTGCGAGCAAAGCGTCATCCAGAGAAGAAAACAAACAGTTGTTATATTTATAACATTCCCCTGTTGTTTCAGTTCCACCCTTGGAACTACCCGCCACTGGTTTAACCAATGTACCTCTCTGGTTGTGTGACTTCGCATTACCTTGGTTAACAACTCTCTGTTGTGCCTTTGTCTCTGACTCAGACACAGCTTCAATCTGTCCTTGGTCGTTTACAATAGCAACATATGCAAGGTTAGCAAACTCCTTTGAATACCTCTTGAGTGGTACACCCTTCGTTGCTCTCTCAGACCTGCGCATGAGGTGCTGATCATCTCTGCTCACTGGTTCAGCCTCTGGACTCTGTTGAGAACCAGTAGCAATCAGTGGTTCATCCTCCTCTTCTGAGGGTCTAGTCATTATGTGAGATTTCCTCTCAATGACTGTGACAACTGAGCTGTCTGAGCTATCGCTGTCATCATCAGTACTACTGAACTCAATAAGATTAAACTCATCATCATCATCAGAATCGTCACCTGTGGGAAATGTCTGTATTATCCGCTCTTGCTTTGGAGCACTCTCTAGGAACTTTGTGAGAATCACCTGACCAGATTCAGACAAAATTACTCTGTAGAGACCTTTTTCATAACCCACTAAAATGCCTCTGGCATTCTTTACTCCACCTGGAGCTTCTGTTCTCACATGAGACCCGAAAACCTTGAAATAGGCAACAGAAGGTTTTCTATTGAACAGCTTCTCAAAAGGAGAACATCCCAACTCTGTTGAGACTTTTCTCAACCACACATGAAGATAGGACGCTAGCGATTCGGCCCAATATTCATGTGGCAAATGTGAACTCAGCAATTGTGCATTCATTCCCTTTTGCAATTCTTTGTTCACTTTTACACAGACCCCCCTGTTCCACGCTTCTTGCGAGACTGCAACTTTATGGTCTATCCCTTTTCCATCCAGGAACTTCTGAAACTTCTGTAACAGAAAAATTTGTTTGTCATCTGTGAAAAGACAATCAATGTTAGCATCATGCATATTTTTAACCTTGTCACAAAACTCCTGAAACTTTTCTAAAGTTTCTTGCGGTTTCTCCATCATATAAACCCAAGAATAATTAGTGAAACAATCCACACACAAAAGGTAAAATCGTGCACCGCCTCTAGATGGTTCTAGAGGACCAATCACATCAGCATACACCCGCTGAAATGCTCTGTCGACCTTCTTCGTCACCTTCCTGGTGCTCACACTGGTCTTGGTCACCCCTGCAAGAGAGATTTCGTTAGAAACAGAAGAATTACATTTCATGTAATCACTTTAATCAAAAGTCAACAAATACAGTCCATCTTTCTCTTTGGCAGTAAGAAACAGTTCTCCATCTTTGTAGATCTTGCAGCTTTTAGCATCATAGGACAGTTTCAGTCCTTTCTTTGCAATCTGCGACACGCTCAGCAGATTAAATCTCAGTTCTGGAACCAGGTAAACATCATTTATAGTCAAGTTCAGACTCTCAAGATACACAGTCCCAATTCCGGTTGCTTCCAGCTCCTGACCGTTGGCCTGTTTCACAGTGAAGCTTTGCTTCATCAACGTCGAAAACAGTCCTCTGTGCGGGCACAAATGTTTTGTACAGCCCGTGTCGATTATGAACGCGTTCCCAACATCTGGCGTGGTTCCTTTCGCCATCATAGCCTTTGCAGGTTTCACCTGGCACTTGGTACGGCTTTTGCCTGACGCCTCAGGCTTCGTAGAGCTGCTCTTTGCTCTTCTTGACTGGCGCGGCTTCTTACAGTTTCGCTGTAGATGCCCAGTCTGTCCACAATTGTAGCATCGGACAGCACTCAATGCTACACCATGCTCTCCAGTAGCATCAGCAGTGGGGGAATTAGAACTCTGTTCTTCCCTCCCCCTGTCTTTTTCTTCCAGTGCAGCAAGTCTGTCGTGTTCATTCAGGACCACAGCACAAACTCTCTCCGCGGTCAGCTGCGCGGCCGGTAGGGAACCAAGCTGACTGGCAACAACCTTGTAGGTACGGCTAAGGCTGTTTATCATCATGAAGCAAAACACTTCCTCCTGAAGACGGAAATTGCGTTCCACCATCTGTTGACGCAGAAACTTCATTTCTGTCAGGTGCGCTTGAACATCTCCATCAGGCGCAAGTCTCAGATTGGTCAATTTCTCAAAATACAGCAACGCTGAAGAACCAGCATCTCTCTGATGCGTTGTACGCAGCGTGTCCCATACCTCTTTCGCATTTTCTAAATGCTGAACATGCACCAACTGATCATCTGAGACACACAGAATTATAGCAGTCCTGGCCCTTACGTTCCGTGACTCCCAACCTCTGGTTGGTGCTGCAGGGATGGGGTTTTCAATTACATCAAAAAGCCTCTGATTCTGCAGCAGGGCCTTCATCTTTACAGACCAAGATGAATAATTGTCATTGGTCAAGGAAGGTGGGCAAGGCAAACCTCCCCCTTTCTTGGCATCCATCTTGAAGCCAAGCCTCCAGCTCACGATGTCAAACAAACTGTGAAATCCAACAGTTGTTTTTTCCTTTCTCACGCAGCAAACTGCAAATTGTTTACGCTCTTTGCACCTGGCAGCTAAACTCAGGCTGCTATTGAAAAGTCCCTTCCAAGAGCTCGTAAACCTTGTAGCCAAAACATTCTCTGGTTTTGTTTCGCTTTCCCAGGCTCAGTGTCCAGCCCCTCTGCCAGTAACTTTCCGTTACTTAGCAACAATGCATTTCAATGGGACAGTTTATCAACCACAAAAATTTGTGGAATGCAGGCCTCTTCTCCCGGAGCTGTATTTTTCCAAAATGCAGCTCCCCGTGAACCAGTGAATTAATCTTCCTGCGTTCACACTTTTAGCCCGAAATGCAGCATACCTTGAACTTTGTTGCTCTGGAAAACACCTCTTCTTTCCACCAGCTGTCTGTGGAGCCTCTGGCATCTTTCAGACGCTTCTCTTCCTCCTTGGAGCAGAGGAGGACAATCCATCAGCCTCTCATGCAGATGTCCGATGAATCGCAACCATCCGAAGGCTGCCACTGTTGGAATTCTGCCTGGGTCAGAGGAATGTGCCACAAGCGTAGGCACCGGCAGATATTCCTGTCGACCTCCCCGCGTCTCCCAACCTCTGCTGATAAGCAGGCGAGGTCCGGCGATTCTTCTCAGATGTATGAGAGGAACACACCGTTCTTCCTCTCTCCCCTTTGGTGTCCCCAGGGAGGGGAAAGAAGCAGACAGAAAACTATTTACATCATTTATTTCTGCCTCTTACATCAGTACAGAGAATCATGTCTGCACTCGACAACAGCAAGAGAAAACTCCTCCCAAGTACATCCAGTACGGGTCATATGACACACACACACTGAGCTAACATCCGGTGCTCAGTACAGAATGGACTGCCCCTTTGTTTCCATGGCAACAGTCACAAACATCCTGTCTGGCTTTCCAGCCACAAGCAGCTGGCTGAGCTGCTGGAGCCTTTGCTTGCTGCAGCATTGGTGCTTTATGGTAACATCTACGCACCTAATGGAAATAAAAATGTCTTTTACCAAAAATTGGAAGAACTTTTATTGGAATATGTGGATCAAAAGATAATTCTGATGGGAGATATGAACGGGGTAGTTTCGATAGAAATGGACAGATTGAGAGATGGTGGAACAAAAGAAGGTAAACTACCCAAATCATTCTTTGAACTGGTCAGAAATTGTAATTTAATGGACATCTGGAGGCTAAGATTTCCATTGGAAAGACAATTCACCTTCTATTCGGAACCTAACCAATCAATGTCGAGAATTGATCAAATCTGGATATCAGGGGAGCTAACACCAAGAGTTCACCAAGTAGAAATTGAACCAAGAGTAATCTCAGATCATAGCCCAATTAGATTAGAAATCAAAGGGTATGAAGAAAGAACATTCAGATGGAGATTGAATGATTATTTATTTGATGATCAAAAATTTGCGCAAGGGGCTCAGAAGAAACTGAAAGAATACTTTGCCGACAATTGTAATAAAGGAACAAATATGAATATAGTGTGGGATGCAAGTAAGGCTGTGATGAGGGGATTCTGCATACAACAAAACTCAATTAGAAAGAAGAACAGAGAGAAAGGGAAAAAAGAGATTCTAGAACAAATTATGGATAAGGAACAAAAGTTAATTCAAAAACCTAACAACACAAAAATTAGACAAAGTATTAAGACCTTGCAAACCCAATTTGCAATGCTAATCAATAAAGAGGTGGAACGGAACATTCAAAGACTGAGACAAAAGAACTTCGAATTTGCGAATAAATCAGGAAAATGGCTTGCCTGGCAGATTAAGAAAAGAAAAGAACAAAGCACAATAAATAAAATCATAGTGAAAGAGGAAGAGATCACCAGCAGTAAAGGTATTAGGAAAGGATTTTTGGACTTTTTTAGCCAATTGTACAGGAATAAAGAGAAGAATAATATGAGGAAAATAGAGAGGTATTTAAGAGAGAAAGAGGTACTAAAGATCTCGACAGAAGCAAGAGAGGGGTTAAATACTCCGATAGAGAATGAGGAAATTACGGGGGTCATAGCAGAGTTGAAAAACGGGAAGGCACCAGGACCAGATGGTTTTACAGCAAGGTACTACAAAGAATTGAGATTAGACTTGATAAAACCACTAAAAGAGGTAATGAATAACATCTTAAAAGAAAGAGAGATCCCAGAGACGTGGAAAGAGGCGTATATAACCTTTATCCCCAAAGAAGATGCAGATACAATACAAGTAAAGAATTATAGACCGATTTCCTTATTGAATACGGACTACAAAATTTATGCAGGAATAATGGCAAAGAGACTAAAGAAGGCATTACTGAGTATTATCCATGAAGACCAGGCGGGTTTCCTTCCTGGCAGACAAATGAGAGATAACGTGAGGAACATAATAAACATATTGGAATATCTGTCAGTAAGGATTGAGAGACGAGCAATATTAATGTTTGTAGATGCCGAAAAGGCATTCGACAACATATCATGGGATTTCATGCTGAAAAATTTGGAAAATATGGAGATCGGGGATGATTTTTACAACGGAATAAAGGCCATATACACCGAACAAAGAGCGAAGCTGATAGTGAACAACGTGATAACAGAAGAAATTGAAATATCAAAAGGGATTAGACAGGGCTGCCCGCTCTCACCCCTGCTGTTCATATTGGTCCTAGAAATCCTTATGAATTCAATTAGGAAAAATGAAAGGATAAAAGGGGTGAAGGTAGGCCAAAATGAATACAAAACCAAAGCCTTCGCTGATGATTTGATCATTACGGTGGAAGACCCGATGACCAGCGTAAAGGAAGTGTTAGAGGAAATTGGTAAATTTGGGGAAGTGGCAGGCTTCACATTAAATAGGAAAAAAACTAAAATTCTAACTAAAAATATGGAGCAATCAATGATTGAAGAGTTCCAACAACAAATGGGAATTGAAGTTGTTAAAAAGGTTAAATATCTCGGAATTTGCATTACACCAAAAAATATTGATCTGTACCAGAATAATTATGTTATGATATGGAAAGGAATTAAGAAGGACCTGGAAGGATGGGGAAGGTTAAAACTATCCTTTTGGGGTAGAATAGCAATGATCAAGATGAACGTGCTACCCAAATTACTATTTTTATTTCAGACGATCCCAATATTAAGAGGAGTTAAAATTTTTAAGGAGTGGCAGAGATCGATTTCAAGATATATCTGGCAGGGCAAAAAACCGAGAATTAAATATAAATTGTTAACGGATGCAAAAGAGAGAGGAGGATTTGCCCTGCCAGACTTGAAGTTGTATTATGAGGCATCATGTCTTTGCTGGGTAAGAGATTGGATAAAGCTCAAAAACACGAAATTATTGGACTTAGAGGGATTTGACAATAGGTTCGGGTGGCATGCTTATTTGTGGAAGGAGGGCAAAAAAGGTCATCAATCTTTTGGAAATCATATATTCCGGAAATCGCTAATCGAAGTATGGATCAGATATAAAAATATATTAGAAAGGGGGGTACCACATTGGCTATCCCCTTTAGAGATGATGGGAATTAAGCAACTCAATATGAGAAGTAATTGGGTCACATATGGAGACCTGGTATTTAAAGAAGGGGACAAATGGACAGTTAAACCATATGAACAAGTGAAAGAACATGTACGGGACTGGTTGCACTATTGGCAGATAAGTAATATGTTTAAAAAGGAGGTGAAAGAAAAAGGGTATGAGGAAAAGGATTCGAAGTTCCAAACAGAAATTGTTAATAACGATCATAAAATCATATCAAAAATGTATAAAATCCTACTAGAATGGCATACGATGGATGAGGAGGTGAAAGAGGTAATGATCCACTGGGCCAGAGATCTAGGGTACAGTATAGAGCTGGAAGAGTGGCAAAAGATATGGAATCAAAATCTGAAATTCACAGCATGCATAACACTAAAAGAAAATGCCATGAAGATGGTATATAGATGGCACTTAACACCGGTTAAATTGGCCAAAATGTATAAGATCTGTAATAAATGCTGGAGGTGTAGAGAGAAAGAGGGCACGTTTATGCATATGTGGTGGGAATGCGAGAAAGTGAAGGGCTTCTGGGGAAAAATATATGATGAAGTAAGGAAAATGCTACAATATAGCTTTGTTAAGAAACCAGAGACCTTTCTACTAGGGATAACCAGAAGGGAAATTAAAAGGAAGGATTTCAAACTTTTCCAATATGCAATAACTGCCGCGAGGACGCTGATAGCTCAAAGGTGGAAACAAGAACAAGTACCGACTCTGGACGAATGGAGAAATAAACTAATTGATTATGCGGAACTAGACAAACTAACGGGGAAAATTAGACTTCAAAGAGATCATAAGTTTTTGGAGGATTGGGGAAAATTTAGAGAGTATTTGAAAACTATATGTGAGGAGAATACAACGCTAGTGTGTTTTAAAGAGGCTTTGTGAAAAGTGAGGAATATCGCAAAAATGTAAATAAGGATATAAAGAAATTACTTAAAGGTGATACTATATATTAAGAAATGTGTAAATAGGAGAATTATTATGGATGACTGTCAGAGGAGTGGAGGGAGGTTCAACAAACTAAAATACGTGATGTGGAAAATGGAAAGATGGAAGTTTTTATAGAAAATGTAATAAAAAATATTTGCAAAAAAAAAAACAAAACAAAAAAAAACACGTCCAGCTCCCTCAACCGTTCCTCATAAGACTTGGTTTCCAGACCCTTGGTCATCTTGGTCACCCTCCTCTGCACACGTTCCAGCTTGTCAACATCCTTCTTAAACTGTGGCACTCAGAATGGGACACAGTATTCCACTGGGGGGGGGGTATGAACTACTCCAGCTTCAGAAAAAGAGGGAACATTTTATCACATGTGGTGGGAATGTAAAAAGGTGAAATGCTTCTGGGAGATGATATATAATGAGTTGAAAAAAATGTTGATATATACATTTATAAAGAAACCAGAAGCATTTCTATTGGGCATTGTGGGGAGTGACATAAATAGAAAGGAATGTAAGCTCTTTTTATATGCAATAACAGCAGCAAGAATATTATTGGCCCAAAAATGGAAGCAAGAAGAGTTACCGACGATTGAAGAATGGAGGATGAAGTTAATGGACTATGCAGAATTAGATAAACTAACAGGAAGGATTCAAAATCGGCGAGACCAGAAATTCACGGAAGACTGGAGTAAATTTACGGACTATATGAAAAGTAATTGTGAAGAACAGACGACGTTTGTAGGGTTGCAAGACGTTTTGTGAGGAGTATTATTAGAAGTATTGTAAAAATGGACAAGGGGGAGGATGATTTGTTAAGAGATGTAAAGGCAATATAAAGTTAAGAAATGCATAAGAAGTGGTTAAAACGGTGGATCATCAGAGGTGCTGATGGAAGTCTAAAAAGATTGTGTAAGTGATAAGTTTTGTGGTACATTTTATAATTTATATGTTAAAATTAATAAAAAAATATTATAAAAAAAGAACTACACCAGCTTCAGGATTGGTATTGTCGTGGCCCATCCCCCCTTTTTGTATTTTGTGAGTGTAAGGTGGGCCTTGGGTCCTCCAGACACACCACTTGGCGCCGCCACCACCATCTGCACCTGCAGAGCTTTCCTTGGGCAAATGGGAGGCTCCTCCAGAAATATGGGTGTTATTCCATGGATGGAGTTTCTCTCCACCAGCAGAGGACATGTTCCTGAGCTCCTTACCCCCTCAGCTGGCTTCTGGCTAGCTGTCAGCTTTGAGCCTCCATCCATTGCGGCAAAACCCACAGAGATTCTTGTGGCATATTAAATATGTTTTTTAACGTAAGCATTTGTGAACCAGAGCCCACCTCATCAGAGGCAAGAGACTGTGTGTTTCAAATACCTAAACAGCTGGGCCTTACCCAGTTTCCTCAGAAACCAACCAAAGATAAAATACTAAGCCTGAATTACAATAAAAATTGGGATGCCAAATCTTATTCTGTTTTCTTTTCAGTTTTTGATGGAGAAAGCAGAAAGATAATCTTCCACAAAATGGGCCAATTTCAGAAATATGTTTGCTCGGGCTTTAACTAAAATAGGATTCTATCCTTGGCCTGAGGCACTATCCAGCTCGCTGCAGCTGTCAGAATGAGGAAAGTTGCCTAGGAACCAAAATTAAAATGAAGCACATAGGATTATATATATTTTTAAGCTCAAAGCTTCTATTTTTCACATAGCAAACCTCATCAAGATTTTCTTTAGAGTTGCTGTCATTAGTGGCCAAAAGACAACAGTTGGATGAATCAGTCAGAACCTCATTAGACCCTCTCTTTGATGTAATGGGTAAAATGAATACTAGGGTGGAAAATAAGATGAAAGCGCCACAAATGAAAGCATTAACTAAAGCCTTGGGAGATTGGAATGAACAGAACAGACCCACATGACCTACATTGGTCTATTCCAGAAACATCATTTCATAAATCTGAAGGGAAAAATGTAAATAGCAGAGTCAAGGGATGAGATAAAAAAATTGGGAAACCTCCTGCCAACCTCAATGGGAAGAATGAATGCGACTCTTGTTTTCTTTAGCAAAAGTGCACTGAAAAAATGAAACCCAAGGACGCAGGATTCCCCTACTGAGCCCCATCAGTGGAAGCTCTGAGCAAGGACTACTGCTTACATAGTGGAGCTTTCCTCCCCTCACATGCCCCTTGCAAATGGATCTGGAGAAGATTTGGAGAACCCCCAGAATAATGCATGGAGAGAGGAGAGGGGTGATCATTTCATCTGGCAAGCTGAAATGCTTGTGCAGTTGGAACATCCATCATCGTTCAACACTGAATTCCACCCAGGGCTTTGTTGTTTCTTTAAGCAGAAAATGCAAGTTATACAGGAGTCGCCACCTCATTCAGAAGAGACTCCTGGGGGGGGGGGAGTTATGTACAGTGGTACCTTGGGTTAAGTACTTAATTCGTTCCAGAGGTCTGTTCTTAACCTGAAACTGTTCTTAACCAGAAGCACCACTTTAGCTAATGGGGCCTCCTGCTGCCGCCGCGCTACCAGAGCCCGATTTCTGTTCTCATCCTGAAGCAAAGTTCTTAACCTGAAGTAGTATTTCTGGGTTAGTGGAGTCTGTAACCTGAAGCGTATGTAACCCGAGGTACCATTGTAATAGGTAACTGATTTGTGGAGCTCCTTATTTAATGCACAAATGCCATTTAAGTACATTTTCTATGACTATCCTGCAAAAATCTGTACCTGCTAAACAGCCTCTGTCCTTCTTGACGAAACGCAATGGTTCACATGGCAACTTGTCTTTGTTCAGCACCCTGGACAAGGACATTGTGTTAAAGGTACTCTAGAATCTGCTTTGGGAGATTTGTTTACTGCAAAAGGGTGATTTCAGAGGTCTTTCCACTCAGAATTGTTACCTGAATAGATCTGTTGAGGAATTCCAGCCTACAGTTTCTTTGAACACCTAACTGATTCCATAAAAGGTATGATGTAATTCACCTGCCTTTGTTGTTCTGTAAAGTACCAGGGCAAGTACTTCACAGCTATCTCTCAATGAATATTGCCAACCAGAGGGATAATTCTGCAGCAGTCGATAGAAAGCGCCAACCCAGCCAAGCAGCCCTGCCATCTTAAACAGCTGGTTTTATATGTCATAAAAGGGCAGCAAACTGTTAACTATTTATTTCATTATTGTATTATTATTATTATTATTAAAGGAAAGGAGATTTAAAGGCGATCCTACCTGACTCACGCCTTCAGACACAATATGCAAGTCGAAACAGAGTCATCCTTTGCAATTCACACTCCTCTGAGTTTTGCAATGCCAAGTAATGAGTACAAAAATCTATGTCCTAAAGTGCGTATAAACATGCACATAATAGTGAAAAGAATACAAAAATGCATTTACTGAGAAAAGAAGAAGAAGAAGAGTTTGGATTTGATATCCCGCCTTTCACTCACCTTCAGGAGTCTCAAAGCGGCTAACATTCTCCTTTCCCTTCCTCCCCCACAACAAACACTCTGTGAGGTGAGTGGGGCTGAGAGACTTCAATGAAGTGTGACTGGCCCAAGGTCACCCAGCAGCTGCATGTGGAGGAGCGGAGACGCGAACCCGGTTCCCCAGATTACGAGTCTACCGCTCTTAACCACTACACCACACTACACCACACTACACTGAGGGGAGTTGCTTTGTGCAAATGTGCTTAATAGACAGCGTTGCATACAAAGATATGTAGATTAGGAGAAATCCACTGATGAGTTTTCACCAGGGTTTTTTGTTTTTTTAAAAAAATGCAAACTGATGCAAACATGGAGAACTAAACTTAAGATTGAAAAAATGGGAAACTAAAATTGACAGAATGCACCTTTTTGCATTCAACTCCCATTCAAGTCCTGTAGGTTACCTCGCCGCCACCACCCTTCATGTCCATGTGGATATTATCTATCAATTTTGGATTACATTGCATGCATCCAATGAAATAATAATAATAATAATAATAATAATAATAATTTTATTTATACCCCGCCCTCCCCAGCCAAGGCCGGGCTCAGAGCAGCTTACAAGCAATAATAAAAACAAGTTAAATGATTACAACTTAAAAACAAAATTAAAATACAACATTAAAATACTGAAACATTAAAATATTAAAATGTAGCCTCATCACAGGAGGATGAAATACATTCTTGTCCATGAAAGCTTATGTCATAATACATTTTTAAAATGCCACAAGGCCCTTTCTTGCTTTGGCTGCCACTACCGTTCTGGAAATTATAACAAAATATACATAAACCACTGACATGGATGCAAGCTAGGCACTTCAAGCCCTCAATAATTATATGATAAATGTCTGATTTTGAAAACATGTGCTTGCCATGGAAGTTCTTTGGTGCATGAATATATCTGAAGGTTATATTCAAACCTGTTATCGCATTAATCATAAATAATCAGCGTCCAATTAAAATGGCGTTTTCGTTAAGGGGGAAAGAAGGCTAAATGGCCTGGAGTATGATAGACGCAGAGTATCGCAGTTTCAAAAGGCATCTGTATGACAGCCAGATTATTAACATTCCTTGGAGGCACAGCTGATATGCAAGGACCAGAGCAGATGCCATTTGCACAGGGGCAAAGCAGACACACATCTGGGTCTGGAGCCTCTAGCAAAACGATAGAATAAGGAGTTAACGCAGCTTTTTGCCACTCCACTGTCTCCAGCCTTTGCCATTTATGCTGCAAAGCAGGATTACATGGGTGATGCCAAAAGTACAATGCAGCTAGGAATGTATTAATATTGGGAGTCATTTTGGACTCACAGCTGTTCATGGAGGCACTGGTCAATTCTGTATCCAGGGCAGCTCTCTACCAGCTCCACCTGGTACGCAGGCTGAGACCCTACCTGCCCGCGAACTGTCTCGCCAGAGTGGTGCATGCTCTAGTTATCTCCCGCTTGGACTACTGCAATGCGCTCTACGTGGGGCTACCTTTGAAGGTGACCCGGAAACTACAACTAATCCAGAATGCGGCAGCTAGACTGGTGACTGGGGGCGGCCGCCAAGACCACATAACACCAGTCTTGAAAGACCTACATTGGCTCCCAGTACGTTTCTGAGCACAATTCAAAGTGTTGGTGTTGACCTTTAAAGTCCTAAATGGCCTCGGCCCAGTATACCTGAAGGAGCGTCTCCACCCCCATCGTTCTGCCCGGACGCTGAGGTCCAACGCCGAGGACCTTCTGGTGGTTTCCTCATTGCGAGAAGCAAAGCTACAGGGAACCAGGCAGAGGGCCTTCTTGGTAGTGGCGCACGCCCTGTGGAACGCCCTCCCACCAGATGTCAAAGAGATAAACAACTACTTGACATTCAGAAGACATCTTAAGGCAGCCCTGTTTAGGGAAGCTTTTAATGTGTGACATTAGTGTATTTTTGGTCTTTGTGGAAGCCGCCCAGAGTGGCTGGGGAAACCCAGCCAGATGGGCGGGGTACAAATAATAAATTATTATTATTATTATTATTATTATTATTATTATTATTATTATTATAACAATATGTTCAAATTCTTGTTTTGACTGGATTTGTAAGCTTGCATTTAACAGAGCAGATATACTCTAGCTCTGGCTATTGCCTGTTTCTTCTTAAACAGAGGAAATCAGTTGGTTCCAGGTCTTTAACACCAAAGTAGCCCCCAAACTCCTATGGGTCATTCCGTTATGGATTGGTGCAGTTGACCAACCGCTGGAACGCATCCGGTCCAAATTTATGCGCAAAATTCTGGGGCTGCCAAATTCTATGCCATATGCAGCCATGTGAACGGAAACTGGACAAAGGCTGCTGGGAACCAAAGCGTGGCTCACCTCTTTAAGATTCTGTCTCCGCCTACATTTCATGTCCGATCCGTCTTCTTTGACTTTCCACATGCTGGCAGAATCCCACCACTCCAAACAGCTAGCTTGCATTGAGAGCAAAATCAGAACCTATGGCCTATCACTCAAGTCGCTGCTTATGCTCCCACAGTTGGAAGCATTCCAGACAATCAAGTGCAGAATCCTAGAGATTGAATTCCAAACCCTTTGCAGTGCTGCCAATAAAACCTTTCCCATTTGGGCTGGAAATTCCACTCTCGTTTGGCTAGGACACTCCATATTTACACCAGCTTTACGATCCCCACCTACGCAGAGCTCTTTGCCTCGCAACATTTAATGTCTTACCGTCTGCAGTTTTGCAAGGTAGATTAGAAAACAGATTAGCAACTAGTTTGGGATGTGGGTGGCACTTTGGTCTAAACCACTGAGCCTCTTGGGCTTGCCGATCAGAAGGTCGGCGGTTTGAATCCCCATGACGGAGTGAGCTCCCGTTGCTCCTGCCAATCTAGCAGTTTGAAAGCACGCCAGTGCAAGTAGATAAATAGGTACGACTGTGGAGGGAAGGTTTCCGTGCGCTCTTGTTTCCGTCACAGTGTTCCATTGCACCAGAAGTGGTTTAGTCATGTTGGCCACATGACCTGGAAAGCTGTCTGTGGACAAACGTCGGCTCCCTCAGCCTGGAAGCAAGATGAGCGCCACAACCCCATTGTCGCCTGTGACTGGACTTAACCATCCAGGGTGCTTTACCTTTACCTTTTAGTAACGTGTTCTCCTCACATCAGCAGGAAATCTTAATGCTTGGACCACGGAAGGAAGTGCATGTGTGGAGATCAGAGACCTTTAAAAAAAGAGAGAGAGAGAGTTACTGTCTGACTCAGACATATTGCTACAATTCTTCAGCCCCAAGCTGGAGGGAGAAAATATCTCCGCGAGAAAATATTTCGTCTAGAGAAGAAATTGCAAGCCAGCTTTTCCTCAGGCTAGGCTCCTTCCTAGACTTCCCGCTACTGGAGAATTTCTGTCTCTGAATAGTCTAGTCTGTGATCCTGGAGGCTGATTATCACACCTGCCAAGCTGAATCAGCATGAAATGCAGCGTATTTTCCAGCAGGGAGCCAGCATCTGCTAAAAGTAAGCCAGCCATGCTGGCTGTTATGTAAGGAAAAGGTGAGCTTCCTGGAAATGGTCAGTGTGAACAACACTGTATAACCACCATCATATTAATAGGTTGGTGGAGTGACACATAACAGCTGTATAGAGGAATCATGTAAGAAAGGTGGACTGTTTCTTGTGGTTCTCTCTAACGTCATCAGGGGCAGCAAAAGTGTGTGAAGGAATGGCAATACCTTAGCTTTAAAAAAAATGGCTGAACAATTCTACTTATTGCAGCCCTTCAGTGGATGAGTGCACAGAGTATAGGCTTTGGTGAAGAAGGTTTTCTTGGGTAAAATACAGAGCAGGCATCCCCAAACTCGGCCCTCCAGATGTTTTGGGACTACAACTCCCATCATCCCTAGCTGACAGGGCCAGTGGTCAGGGATGATGGGAATTGTAGTCCCAAAACATCTGGAGTTGGGGGGTGCCTGATACAGAGGAATGAAGAAAGATATGGAGGGGAAGAATGAATTGATTTGGGAGCATTTCCAAATGAACATGAGGAGAGAGATATTTTTCAGGGAGAACCACTACAGAACCCACGAGTGAAGGCAGATGTCAAAATTTTAAGTGTTGTGGAAGTACTCCGAATGCACATTCATTGCCTCTAAATACGCAATCCAGAAACTGAAAGCACTTGGGGTACGAACTACAGTGATTGATTTTTTAAATTATTTTTCAGTGAAATTTGCTTACAAGGACTAATCCATTTGCCTACAGGTGCAGCGCAGAAGAATTTCTAAATGCAAGCATCCCAGGCCTACTCAGGAACTGCCAGAGCTGATACACCTCAGCAGATTCTACAAGGGCTGACACCTGTCCTAATACTGCCCCCCCTACAAATTCTCCCTTATGCTGCCACTGGTTCTGACCCACCCCAGTAAGGCATGCAGCTGCCAGCCACCACTGATATCCCTACCCCACCCTCAGATGTGGTGTATCTCAAACGGTGAGCTGGGGACCACTACCAGTGATCCTCAACACACACTTGCAGAAAAGCTTGGTTCAGCTGGAACTCTGCATGTGCCCCCAAGACCGTGTGTGTGATTTGCCTTTGCTCCGAGCCATGAGAGAGTTTTCTTGCCATGTCCGGGGGAAGACCCTAGTGTGCGTGGCGGTGACAATCCCAGCACATCCCTGGTGGCTAATTAATTTCAGAACCCGACGCCATCTCAAAATACAAGTAACAGCCTTAAATAGGCAGATGACCGCTCATTAGGAACAAATGATTATCCGCTGACAAGCATGCCCCACCGTAATTAAATATCCTTTTTCATTTCTCAAGAAAGGGAAGTTCATTCCCTGTCAGCCTGGATGCGACCACGTTGCCGCTAGATTGTGTTAATTAGGTCAGGTATTTCTTTGCATTTCTGAGAACTTCTAAAGATAATCTTTTTTTCCAGCAAAAGGCAAGAGTACCCAGCTAGAAATAGATTGAATAAATGGGCTGCCCATGTGGCCAGGCCCTGTGGCATGACAGTTAATTAAGTCAACTCTGCAAGGCCAGGAATTATCCATCCATGGCTTTTGTTATGAAATGTTACTTAGGTACAAGCCAGGATCCTTTGTGGCGAGGCTCATGTCACATTCAAGGTGAGGCAGTAAGATACATTTCAGTGCATAATGCATCCCGCACAGCCAGACCTCCTCAGCACTCTGCTCAGCCTCAGGAACCCATCAGCGCAGGGAAAAAGAAAAAACATTATAGGCACATGACCTGCCGTGAAAATTGTTCTCAATATTGATCCAGAGTAGATTCCAATGTATAGTTAGCAGAGTAAAAACTTAAACACGTTGCAGGATTCCCAAAAAAATAGACCAGTGGCAATTGTATTTCATCCAGCAGAGTTTTACTGCTGCTGAAGGAAAATGAGCTTAATGGTCACAAATCCAATACATTCAGGATTGGCACTGTCCATAAGAAATCCAGTTGCAGCAGACTTAACTTAAACTTACAATAACTGATAATAAGTCTAAACCTTAACATTATAGCATACTATGTACAGAACACCACACCGGAAGGGAGATAGAAACAGAAAGTGAAACCCGGGCTCCTTCTGGGTTCAGCATGACCTTGACAGAAAGAGATAACAGAACCAGTTTAAACCAGCGGTACTCAGCTTCTCTGAAGGAATAACCCAAACATCATGAAGCCTTCTGCTTGCTTCTTTCATACAGAGAAGCTTCCAGAAGCCTCTTGAATTAAGTAGAATAGGAAAGATCTCTACACATCAGATCAATACTTTCTATAGTAAGAAATGCAAACTGACAGTTCAGCCTAGGTGGCATATAAATTATTATTATTATTATTATTATTATTATTATTATTATTGTCAGATGCATGACATTACATTGTGAGACATAAAACATGGAGATTGCCTGCCACCAATTGCAGCCAAACAGCCACTCAATTCCCATTCCACTATAGTGAAGACAACAGGGCTGGATCTACACTGATCTGTAAAAACGCTATTAAAGACTATTTTAAAAAGGTTATATAGCTCTCAATGCAATTTCCCATTGTCAAGAGATTGCTGCTCTGCATTGCCCTCTGGTTTCACATTTTTATAATGCATTTTTAACGTTATAACCAACCAGGTTTGCCTATCCATCAGGAGTGGGGTCCCACCAGTGGTGGCAGGTGACCAGACCAATAGCAATGCCAGAGTGGTAGCAGAGATCACCCAGTGTTTGGGTAACAGCCGGGATAGCTTGAGACGGTAGAGCACAAGACTCTTCGTCTTAGGGACGTGGGTTTAAGCCCCACCTTGGGCAAAAGATTCCTGCATTGCAGGGGGTTGGACTACATGACCCTTGTGGTCCCTTCCAACTTTACAATCCTGTGATTCTGTGATTGGTAGCACTAAGCCAAGGACCCACTGAACCCTGGCACCAGATCAATTGCAGCCCACAAAACTGTATTTCAGGATTATTATTTTTGTTGAGTGTTCTAGTCACAGATTTCCCACATAATGTGTCATTTGAGCTTGAGATCAAGAAGCAGTTATGAGGGTGGGGAACAATTGGTGTATTTATTTGCAGGGAGAAGGGTTTCTGTTATTTCTCCTCACTTACCCAATTTTCAGGCTGTTTGTGGTGTTTTTGCTAAAGAGATCAAGGTGGGTAGGGTGTGTTGAATTTTTCAGTTTTCAAATTCCCCAAATGAGGGGTGCTAAAAAGTTGTAACATGACTTGGGAATACAAAATATATTTTGGTTAAATTAATATAATTTAGTTTTGCTTGGTAAGTAAAATGTTTGTAAAATTGCATAAAAACGATTGCCAGCTATTTGCAGTTACATTATTTTTCTATTTATTTAGCACTACCTGATATTTTCAGAAGGTAACATTAAAATTCTTTGGTTTTCCAAAAGCAGTTTATATGCTTCTTCATCAAATGTAGACCTGCCAAGCTAAATGTTGTCCCATCCCCCCCAAAAAGAATTGTAGATTTGAATTCCTCGCACCCAAAAAATGTACTTTTATGGCCCCTCAATGAAGAAATGTGCAAAAGAATAAGTTTCACCCCACTAAAATAGCATGCCCTAGTGGGAGGTGGTTGGAGAATGAAAGTGAACTGTGAAGACACTTTCTGAGAACAAATATATATATCCTCAAGAGCTCTGTTTCATAATGAATCCAAGGAAGAGAAAGCTAACAAGCAATGACATTCCTTGGGGTAGTTGTGGGGATTGGTTGATGGAGCAGTGTTTCATTCATATTAATGGACCAGCCTTCTCTGGATAAATACCAAATACCAGATAGTACAGTGGTACCTTGTCAGTAGCTCATCCTACACTCGAGTAGGACCCTCGCAGAGACAAATGCCCGACTGGCATGTTCTCTCCCTCCTGGTCGTTCGTTCGGGAGCTTCAAAAGCTTTCTTCAGCCCGAACATCATAGCGACCGATGCCAACAGACATCGGCACACTTAGGGATCCACAGAGTCTGTGCAGTTCGTGTGACAGACCTCAGCAACTCAGCATTTTGGCTAATCTACTTTATTTACATATAAACATACACGGAGCACTGCAACATGGCTCCCTCTCTCTCTACAGCAAGAGAACAGCAGACAACAAAGAGGAAAAGAACAAAGAACAATAGTCCCACTTCACAGAACACAGTAACAAAAACATCCTGTCTCCGTCACTTCCCACTTTGTGGAGTCAAAACATACACCATCATGTGATAGACAAAAATCCCATGACTGCAATCATGGAGCAGGAATTCTAACATACCTCGGGTTATGAACAGTCCTGCTTACGGATGCTTCGGGTTACGAACGCCACAAACCCGGAAGTAGGTGTCCCAGGTTGCGAACGTTGCCCTGGGATATGAACGCAATCCGCTTCCGGGGCC
Organism: Podarcis pityusensis; assembly: GCF_964106645.2. Taxonomy (NCBI): domain Eukaryota; kingdom Metazoa; phylum Chordata; class Lepidosauria; order Squamata; family Lacertidae; genus Podarcis; species Podarcis pityusensis. The sequence continues at coordinate 16,749,894 of NC_138026.1, forward strand.
GTGGGAGGCCTATGTAGGGAATGCGTGCCTCGGGTTAAGAACGGACTTCCGGAACAAATTAAGTTCATAACCCGAGGTACCACTGTAAACTGGATCTATCCAGAACTATAATCTCCCTTGTTGGCCTCAATCTACCCAAAGATAAGTCCCATTAATTTCAATAGATGAAAGTTAAGACTGATATTAACAGGAAGTGGTGAATATGATGTGGGTTGTGGGGTTTTTTTTCATTCGATATGTCTAAATAAGCACATGTATAACAAAGCAAATTGCAGGGCGCTATTAGGGTATCATCCGTACACAGTAAGCATTATGACGCACTCTTGGCTTTGAATAATCTAACTTCACAGTTCAGTTCCACTTGGTTAGGCAAATTAAAATATGTATGAGTAAATAGCTTTGTGGTTTGTGAATAATGCAGGAACAGTGAGACAAAAGCAGTTTCAAGACCTCTACCAAATGCCACTTGGGATGTAAACCAAAGGACAATGTAGTCAATGGAGTGTCTCTCTTGAGTTCAGGGGGAGCTGGCCTGCACTTCTTCATGTTTTACATAAAGGTTGATTACTCAGGCTTTGGGCAAGATTAGTAGGGATGAACTGGAGAGTTTTGCCATTTAATTAAACATCTTCACCCTCAATGCATTTGTTGTTCATTACGCTGTGAAATTGCTTTTCTAGTGGCTTGATATATTTTTGATCTTCTAACGTGACAAGTTGTTTGTTCAAAGCATCTGTAATTCCAGTGGAGGCTAGTATTTGCTCTCTATCCTTTATGCATTTTTTTTCCAAACACTTGCTTTCTCATCTACTGTTAATTTGTAATTTTCATTATATCCCATAGCTAAAACGTAGTCCTCCACCTTCAGGGAACATATTTAACATCGTTTGATTCATACATAACATTATTCAAGAGGCCCAGCTTATAACATTATTCATGAGTTGAATATTTTCAACTTTTATCCTCCTTCAAATTAGCCCAGGGAGGTATAATAATCTAAATAAATTTCTTACAGTTGTATTCTTCTCTTCTTCCAAGGAGCTCACAACTGTGTACAGACAATCCCCTTAATTCTCAAAACAATCCTGTGATGTATGCTAGCCTAAGAATTGGTCAGTTAACCAAAAGTTCTTAAGTGAAATTCACAGCTAGGTAGAGAACTTACCCTCCCTGGTCCTAGTCTTTCACTTTAAGTCACACCACACATATGAGTAAGGCTAAAGCAGAGGTTTCCAACATGGTGCCCATCTAGTATTGTAGGCTACAACTCCCTCTCAGCATGGCCAATTTTCCAGGATTGATGGGAATTGTAGTCAAGCAAATTCTTGAAGACATCACATTGGGCTTCATGCTTTAATCGGTAGGCTGGTCAACTGGCTGTCTGGCCTGAACCCTAAAGTTGGAAGGGGCTCTCCCAAACTTTGACTCAGAGATGCCCACTTTCCTTGGCTATTTCCACCATCGTAGTCCTTTGTAGCTGTTCCTCCCTGAGCTACTGTTTTTCAGCTACCTTTTTCCCCTTAATGTGCACGTTGTTTTATATAAGCATCCGTTTCAAACCAGTGCTATGTATTCCGAGATGGAAACATTGGTGGCCTAGTTGGACCTTTGAGGAACACAGTTCCACTTCCAAGGCATGTAGCAGAATATGGCCTTAATGGTGCAGGAGATAGGGCAATGGAGCCTTGCTCTGGGACAGGAAGACAGACACACAGCCGTACCCTGAACACTGATGTAATGTATCATACACAACATGCACCAAACTACATGAGGTATAGCTATTTTACCTTAGTGTCTGACATTCTGTGTATCAAGGAATGCTATTTTCACAGTGCTACTGGTTATGGGTCAATGAGAAAACACGATTATCCTCCTTTCCTCACTTAAACTTCATTCAAACAGATTGATTATGCTTCTAATATGCAATTACCATGCTTTTGCTTTAAAGGCTAGCACTACAAGCTTACAATTACCGCTCTGCACTGATAAAAAATACCTAGCTGGAAAAGGCTTATTGATTTGCTTCTGGATTGTTAAACCAGCTCTTCAAATCTTTCAATGGGATCCTCCAAAAGGATCCTCCAAAAGAAATTAAAAGGGATCATACAGCCTAACCCCTTCCGCCACCCGCCCCCGGCAACTCACAATATGTTCTTTCCTGCTGGTGAGCAGCTGTATTGTGATTCTCTCCATACACTGACAAATTCCCATTTATTTCACTGAAATTCCACTGGCCAAAAACCTAGTATAGTAGATAAGAGAATAAAGCTTATCACTGATTGCTTCTGAACAGAAAAGCAGAGAACTTTTGAAAGGTGCATTACACACGTCATCCAAGAAGTTCTACCATGAACAACTTGGCTTTTAGAAGAAGCTTCCTGATGTTTATTATTATTATTTATTAAATTTGTACACCACCCTTCATCCATGCATCTCAGGACATTTCATAACATAAATATACAAGATAAAAATACAAAATACATAATAAAAGCAAAACAAACCAGTAACCCCCTTCACCCACACCCATCCCCACAAACAAATTTAAGACGATATAGGATGTTAGTCAGCCAAAGGCCTAGTTGAAGAGGAAAGTTTTTGTCTGGCCCCTAAAGGTGAATAATGAAGGCACCAGGACAGTCATTAATTATGATTTAGTAAGATTGTGGCAAGTGCATTATAATAATTATAATTGCTTCATAGTGATCCCTCTTACTGTTCTGGCTTCTGGGATAGCTGTGCAGCCTGCATTCGCTCCATAAGACGCACACACATTTCCCCTTAATTTTTAGGAGGGAAAAAGTGAGTCTTATAGAGCAAAAAATACGGTAATTTCCTCTTCCTTTGCTACCTGAATTCTCAAGCATCCTTAATTTGGGATGCAAGGTTAAGTACAGAACTGATCTTGTTGTCTCACATGCGGAAGTGTATTCTCCTGGGGACTTGCCAGCCATGCCCTGAATCTAAGAATGGGTGCATATAATATAGCTGCCACCAAGAGAATGCTACTTCAGATTTTCCTTTTTTAAATGTAGTGGCATAGAGAGAGAAATGATCTATTCATGAAAGAGTTGGCTTTGTTCACCAATACTAAGGCATCAGGATGTAGAAAGTCACAACTAAACACTACCTGCTAATGGGTTTGTGCTTATGTTAAGGAGAGCAAACTTGAAGTTTGCTTTGCAGAAGTAAATGTGAATGTCAAGGGTTTTTTTAAATTCAATATATCCCCAAATGAAAAGCTTTGATGAGTCAAACTCTATCAGTGCCAGGAAGATAAAGGAAATTGAATGCATGACCCGCTTTTTTAAATAGAAAAACTATTCTGTTTTATTTTTTTGTTTGATTGAAGATACATCTTGCAACTCGCCATGTTGTATGTTACTGTTCTGACATCAGGGCAAGATAACAATTAAAACAAAACCAGAGATCATGATCCAATCCACAATTTTGCGCTCTTAAATCTCACTGAAATCAATGTGGATTTAAAGGGCTCGGAGCTCTCTGATGGATTGTAGCTAACAATATATAACCAATTCATCAATGGGAATACAAGGCTTAAATAAGATGGATGAATTTCTTTTCTGTTCTTTTCATCCTGAATGCATTTCTAATCTCAGGCAAAAACCTGGCTATTACCTGTGGTTATAATAATTTATGAAACACCATCCATGTAGATTTCAGGTCAATTTACAACTGTCTGTTGGCCTGCATTTTTACAGAATGAAGATTTCTCCTTCCAGATATAAGGTAAAGGGACCCCTGGCCATTAGGTCCAGTCATGGCCGACTCTGGGGTTGTGGCGCTCATCTCGCTTTATTGGCCGAGGGAGCTGGCGTACAGCTTCCGGGTCATGTGGCAGCATGACTAAGCCACTTCTGGCGAACCAGAGCAGCACACGGAAACGCCGTTTACCTTCCCACCAGAGCGGTACCTATTTATCTACTTGCACTTTGAGGTGCTTTCGAACTGCAAGGTTGGCAGGAGCAGGGACTGAGCAACGGGAGCGCACCCTGTCGCGGGGATTCGAACCGTCGACCTTCTGATCGGCAAGTCCTAGGCTCTTTGGTTTAACCCACAGCGCCACCCGTGTCCCTATAAAATTTATAAAATATAGCATCCCTTAAAATTTGTGATATCTTGAAACCCTAGTAATCATTTAAGACTGCCTTTTTCGTTTTACACTCAGTAACAAACGTGTTATCAAATAGCAATCTGACTTTAGCAACCACAGAAAAAAATATCTCGGCAGATTGGTGTCATGTAATGAACAAAGCATCGCTGTGCTGGATGTTTGTGGGTTTTCTTTTCAGCAGACAACTTGCCAGAAGCCGTGTGCGTGCACACAAAAGTTCCTGCCAAAATACAAGCCACCCATTGTAGGGGGAAAATCAGCTTTCAGATTGAACAGGGCTCAGCACGATCCTCCATCCTTTTCTCTTGGCAAGCAGTTTGACACGAAAGCGGGAAGGAGCATACAGAATTCTGTTGTGGATCATCTTCATTAAAAATGGTTATGGCCAAAAGTTTCACCCCTGTTCCACCTCCTCCACTGTTTAGAGAAACAGTTCCCTACATTTTAGCTAAGCAGTAAAATTTAAAACAAAATGGTAACCATTGGGTTAGATTACTGCAACGTGTTACATGTTGGGCTGCCTCTTAAGATAGTTTGGACACTTCAGCTTGTGCAGAATTTGGCAGCCAGGTTGCTCACTAAGGCAAGGCAGTTTGAGCATATTACACTGATCCTGGCCCAACTGCTCTGGCTTGCCAATTAGTTTCTGGGCCCAATTCAAAGTGCTGGTCTTGACTATAAAGCCTTAAACAGCTCAGGACCACAATACCTCAAGGACCACCTCTTCCCATATGAACTAGACCCTGAGATCATCTTCCAAAGCCCTTCTTCATGTACCTCCTCCTTGAGTGGTCTGGAGGGTGGCAACACGAGAACAGGCCTTCTCTGCAGTGGCTCCCCGTCTGTGGGATGCTCTCCCCAGGGAAGTTCAACTGGCGCCTTCATTGTACACCTTTAGGCGCCAGGCAAAAACGTTCCTTTTTAACCAGGTCTTTGGTCGATATGATTGACATCCAATGCCCTTTTAAAATGTGTTCGGGGGCCTGTTATTGGGTTGTTTTTATTTTTGTTGTTATTGTGTATTTTGTATTTTTATATTGTGATCTTATCCTGTGAACCTCCCTGAAACCTATGGGTATGGAGGGGTATACTAATTGAATTACTAACAACAATAATTATAATTTAGATGGCTGTAACTTGACCTGGGACCTGCTAGTGAAGAGGGGTAATAAAATTAATAAATACACACGGGGTGATTTCTGGTTTTCCACTGTTCATCAATATAGGACCAAAGAGGCAGAGAGGTAGATTAGGTGGCTTATGCTCAGTAGGTGCAGAAACAACGGAAGCTTGAATGTAAAGGGATAAATTTCATTTTACATACTTGTAAAAAGCTGAACGTGGATTAAAAGCCATATAAGAAACTTAGTAGTGTCAGTTGAGAGTAGTTCCAGTTGAGTGCTGGTGGTTGCTAGGTTGCGGAGGTCCTTGTGACACGCCCTTCATTGTGACACCTCCCTCTGCTGGCTCCTTGGTCACTAGGGCTCTAGAGGCATAGCCATCTCCTTTGGTTTGATCAATCAGCGAGTGAGAGAGAAAGTGGATGGAGATGTAAGTAGACTTTCTCATCAGCATCTGCATTCTGTGCTGGTAATGCTCCATGACAGTATTAGGGAACATTTAAAATAGGGAGGTCCTAAAGAACAGCAGAACATTCCAGGATCAAATCAGAAACTGGGACAGCTAGCTTCTGTAAATCTGGGCAAAATATTCCTTTTTGACCAGGACCACCTCTCTCCATATGATCCAATCATCATCTGAGGCCCTTTTTCATCTGCCACCTCCACAAGAGATCTGGATGGTGGCAGCACGAGAATGGGACTTTTCTGTAATGGCTCCCCATTTGTGGAATGCTCTCCCTAAGCAGCTTCAGCTGGCACCTTCATTGTACATCTTTAGGTGCCAAAAGAAAATGTTCCTCTTCAACTGGGCCTTGGGCTGATTGACATCTGATGCCCTTTTAAATGTGTTGTGTGAGGGGGTTGTTGGTTTGTTCTTGTTTTTATTATGCATTTTGTCTTTTTTAAATTTTTTATTCTTATGTTGAGAACCACTCTGAGCTCTATGGTATGTAAATTTAATAAATTAATAATAATGTAGGTTAGTACAATTTTAGAGATATACACTGTTTGTACTCATCTAAATTTTTCCATGCCATGTAACCTACTCTCATTCTTTTCTATTGAAACATAAAAAGTCTGTTGCTATGTAGTTAGAAAGGTGGGAAACAGTGGCAAGGTAGATCTTCCAATTTTATATTGTTGCTTGATAGAGATCTAAATGAGAAGCAGAAAACTGAAGATAATTTTTCAGTATATTTTCTGCCTGCCACTTATAAAATGTTCCCATTGAAATTGTAGTAGCTAGGAGGCCAATATTCACTCAGGGCTTGTCCTCAGTTGAGTATTACTTAGCTGTTAATCCACTATTTCCGCTTGCATTAGAATTTGTTTTTGAGGAGGTGGTTTAGTCCTCCCCTTTTATTGCAAGTAGGTGTTCTGTTTTGTTCATCCCCACTTTTCCAATCTGTTGGTTCTTTTACGCAGTGCCGTTTTTCTAGAAAAAAACGGTGCTGGAACTCACCATGAACACTTCCCTCGTTCTTTTAGAACGGCAATGGCGCCCGCCTGAGAGGTGCTGGAACTGAGTTCTGGCAAGTTCTGGCTGAAAAAAAGCTCTGATTTCATGCTAGCTAAGTACCATCAGGGCATGTGCACAGATAGTTTAAATGCACACATTTATTTATTTTTTACAGCCTTTCTGTGCAATAGATAGCAGCAGTCACAGCTTGAACAGGCACAGATCAAATAGTGAACTCCCTGACAAACATAACATTGGCTGCCACTGGTGTGAATGAAGAAACTCTCCCTGTAATGGGTCACAAGCACAGAGCGAGGACTGCTGTTGTTTCATTTGAGCAGTTGATATAATGCAGGTAGAAAACTCAACATTCTGACACTTGTTGTGAACATACCACATAGCACAGGCTCAGTTCTAACCATGGGGCTTGTGGACTCTCCTTCCTTAAAGGTTTTTCAGCAGAAGTTAAGGGGCCATCTGTCATGGATGCCTTGACTGAGGTTCCTGCATTGCATGGGGTTGGACTAGATGACCCTTGGGTCCCTTGAAATTCTATGATCCTAAGGAAGGGGTTAAAACATTTCAACTTTTGTTGTTTAAAACAACTAGACTTGCAGCACGCGCAGGGTTTGATCAGCAAGTCAGATTTCAGTTGGAAAGGCTTCTGTGCACAGAGCATTAATGAGGCCTTGAAACATCTGCCCTAAGAGCTGGAAATCAGAAAGCGTTCCCTTGCAGAGGTGACCAAAGGCCTACACTAGAATCTGCTTTAGTGAATGAACTTTTTTGACCGCAGTGATACATTACAAGGTCAGACATACAGTATAGTCCAAAACTTTCACTGCTTAATAAGAATGTGCACTACAGTGCTGAAAAATAAGCTTCCAGGGTAGAAGATTAATCACTTTTCAGGTCAGCATTCAAGCACTCCCCAGCAACTCTTAGCTTGTATTCATTACCTGCATTTCAGCGCGTATATTAAAGCCAATGGTCTTATTCTTCCATATATTTAGTGAGTTCCCTTCACTGGCACAGATTTCCTTTCTTTTTCTTCCAGTTTGGCTTCTAGTCATCGGGAACAGCAACTCTCCTGCTTTCTGATAATCTATTTCTGCCCTTATCAGAAAAAGCTTCCTTCTGCCTTCTTCATATGAAAATGTGACATCTTGTAAATTATGTTGTTCAGCCATCCTGACACATTATTTTAATGCTGACCTTTGTAAAAATCCAGTGAATGAATATTAACAAGCCTCCCTCTATCAGAAAATTAATTTAACGGCATGCATAGTTACTGTGAGCATCCCTTGGCAGCGGTGATAAAATGTTTAGAGTGGGAACAGAAATGCAAACATGGTATGATGATGCTACATAGCAGCAGCTGGAAATTCTTGCCCTATGCTGTTGCTTTTGGTAGCTTGTCACGTTTCTGGGAAGTGCCCCTATAATCAATATCACCACCGTTAAGGAAAGGACTTAAGATCTGATCTGGAAGCTTGAATGATCTCCAGCATGCATAATTACTTGATCAAACACGGTACTGTATAGGCACATCCAAAAGAGACACCATTCTAGAATGTTTCCACAAGAAAATAAGGTACAGTAGTTTGAAATTCAGTTTGATCCGAGATACAGGGCATGAAAACACATGAGGTGGTCTAAGTGTCCAAATATGGCATCTCCTGTTACAATGGGTTAGTTTGGAAAATATCATCTGGAGAACTTGCCAACAACAGTCCTTGAGACATATAACTTACATTTAAGGCTCTAAACCCCATCGTAGAAACAAATGTCTACAAATACCAGCATAGCCTTGCAATTGCTTTGATTTATTTTGCACTGGGGAAATCACTTATTTAATTTTAATTTGGAAACTCATTGAAAGGCTATTTTACTAAACTCCTTTAATATAGAGTGATAGACCAATTCAGAAAGTTTCTTATTTCACAACTTCTTCTTTTTTGAGTTTTACTCACTATAGCCCTTTAAAGAGCCCTCCCCATTGCCAAATAACTAAGAAAGTTAATACAATTTTTTCACTTGACACAATTACAGGGGCAGATAATGGAATGATTTGCTTCCGTCTACGATCTTGCTCTTTATCCAAAAAGCTCTCCTGCAATTTTGCAGTTTCTTCTACAGTTTTGCAGTTTCTTCTAGAGCTTGGCTTTACAAACACATGGGCTAGGATTATTTAATCTTAGTAACTAACCCTGATCTTTATTATTTGCCTCCTTCCCGCAATTACATGGGCAGATTTTCTTGGTAACATTTTCTGGCCTAGCAGGAGCTCAAGTGGATCCATTATCTATTCCAGTCCCATTTCTCTTTGCAGACATTTGCTACAATTTATTGCTTGTTAAATCTTAAAGCTGCATTTTTATCACTCTCTTATGAAAAATTTGCAACAATTTATTAATTACTACCATTCATACAAAATGAATCTAGAATTACTGCTGCTAGCTATTGAAATCGCATAACTCAATAACTCATAAATTTTAAAGAGTCCCATTAAAAAAATATTGGTGAAAATATTTTGTGTGTCAGAGAGTATACATAATACGACAGAAGGATTTTAAATTCTCGTTCATATATTTCTTTCTATGAGATAAGGAAATGTACAGAATTATTATATATGAATATTTAATATAACTACCCATCCAACATTGAGAACATTTAATATAAGCATCATTCATTTTAATTTATGTATGGCTATGCTACAAATGCACTCTTTCATCTAAAACTAGGATGAAATCTTCAGATGTATTTATCACAATAATTAGGGAGCCACATTGAACCAAAACCTGGGGGCGGGCTGTATTTTCTTCGCCCTAAGCTAGAACAGAGTCTGAACTTTTATCTGAAAGTCTCTGGCCCAGAACAAACCTGCCAAATGCTCCATTTCCAATAAGATATATCCCACACTATGTAGTCATGACCAATGGTTTTAAAAGAGAATAAGAAAAATTCATGGAAGATGAGGCTATTGATGTCTGCTAGCCACTTTGACTATGCCCTATCTCAATTGTCAAAGGCAATATGCCTTTCATTGCCTGTTGCTGGGAACTGCAAGAGGGAGAAATGCTGTTGTGCTCTGGTCGTGCATGCAGAGTTCCCATCTGGCTGGCTGCTATAAGAGCAGGATCCTGGCCTAGACAGGCCTTTCCCCGGATCCAGTAAGGCTCTTCTTCTGTTCTTCCGCCCTTCCGAATGTTGCTGTGCGTGTTCTGGCTGAAGGCGTATGGTTCCTCCAAGCTCTCCCTGATGTCCCTTGAGTTCAGTACATTTGGAAAGAGGGGCAGTGAGGAGGGATCAGGGCAGAGGAGGGTTCAAAATGTATGAGTCGGTGATAGGGAAGCTTCCTGACTGTGTCATATTCCCAGTGGATTTAATCAGGAATACAGTCAGGTTTAGTGGTCAAGATCAGTCAGAACTGATCCAATTTTAAATCTGATTACTTTTGGATCTCTAGCAGATGGCTGAAAAATGAATCCAGTTCGATAGACCTTTTCGTTCGAACAGGGGAAACCTCCCATCATTACTCACAAAATGTGAATGGTGTTTTGTAATTATTATGTTGAGGTTTTTTAAAAAATGGTTCACAAAACAGAAACTTATTACCTAGCATTCAGAGAGGAGCAACAAGGTGCAACGTCAGTGGCTGTTTTGTGTAGGAAAAACAACCTCATAACAAGCCAATTTGGAGCTAAAATGCAGCTGAGGATGGGTAGCCAGGGGTCAGCAACCTTTTTCAGCAGGGGGCTGGTCCACTGTCCCTCAGACCATGTGATGGGCCGGACTATATTTTTTTTGGGGGGGGGGGATGAGCGAATTCCTATGCCCCACAAATAACCCAGAGATGCATTTTAAATAAAAGCACACATTCTACTCATGTAAAAACTCGCTGATTCCTGGACCATCCGCAGGCCGGATTTAGAAGGCGATTGGGCCGCATCCAGCCCCTGGGCCTTAGGTTGCCTACCCCTGGTGGTTAGCCCTTCCTCCTGCCACTTTTCCAATGAAAATGCCCCCAATGTATTCCTCCCCCCCCCCAAAGTACCAGGTGTATGTTTGCAAGAATTAAATATATGCCTGGAACCCAGAAAGGAAGTTGTTTAAGGAAGATTTTGTTGTGGCAAAGTGGTCTGTAGGAACAGATTAAACATACTCCCTTTCTGCTGTCCCCAGCCTGTTCCAAAGCTGTTTTTCCCTAATGCCGTTGGGCTTGTGCTCCACCTGTTTGTGTGTAGTGTGTAGCTCCATCTTCAGCCTTTTTTCCACAAAGTGAATGAGCATAATGTATATGTCTTGTGTCCCTCTTCTCACTGATGCCAGCAGTTTACACCCACAATTTACTAGTATAAAATCTAATGAGGAACAGAATATATAATAGATGCTTTATATAGAGGGTTTAGAGGGTTGCTATATTCTTCTGTTTCAGATGCCATTGTTGAAATCAAAAGGAAACATCCTGCCAAGGTCCAGAGATTCAAAAATAGCTTGTCGTTGCATAATTTGTTTTATGCAGCTGGTGTAATTTTGCATAATCCAATTCTCCTTTATCTAAAATTGATATTCAATCTGCAATTAAAGTTCTACATTCCAGTCCTGTTACATAGCTTAGGACTTGCTTAGGACAGATATTTGAAAACACTGAAGAAATAGAAAAGAATAGTTTAAATTGTTAAAATCCTTTATTTCGCTCTCAGATCTTAATTAGCTGTCTTATTTGGTGTTACCATTTTTTGCCATTGTGTTTTATTTTGGTTTTTGCTAATGTTTTATTTAAAAGATAAGTCAATCTGACTGAAAAAGAGAGTTAGGTAATATGAATAATTGCAGGCTCAGTTTCAACATAACATGCTTATGTAAATAGGAAATTTCAATATCACCTTAGTGCAGTAACTACTAAAATGCTTATAAAAGGGCTTAATAACAAACATGTTTACTTTGAATCACCCATAACTCCAAAAAACATGTGAACATAGACACCATTAATCAACTGTTTATCATAATTCCAGTGCTAACAGTTGGAAGTTACATAACATGCTCTAGCTGTGACCCAGTGTTTAGGAATCACTCAGTAAACTTGTCTTAAACACAAAGCAAGGTAAAGTAAGACTATTTAGCTCCTATGTTTCAATGAGACAAACAACGTGATTGTTTTGGAACTGGGTTTGAAGTTATTGGTTCCCATCTAGTTAAAGTCACTTGTGCCTAATAGTGCACTCCTATTCATGTCTACTCAGAAGTAAGTCTCCTTTAGTTTAATACAACTTACTTCTGAATATACATTTATGGGATTGCACTGCCTCACTTAAAACAACAGAATACGTTACTCATTCACAACTAACTTTGGTCCAATTGCCTTTAGGATTTTATCACAGATAATACAATTGTTAACACAACTTTGGTGGCATGCTGTGGCAGGGGAAAGACTATCTATTAAGTTTCTGAGATTGGCAGCAGCTGGGAAGGGGAATGGGGTTGCCCATTATGTGAATGTTAATTGTTAATAGGAAGCAATTCTCTTTATTAGTCATTGGCTTTGAATATTCATGAATTGTCAGCCACATATGCAACTAAATGTGTGATCCTTATACTAATGGCATGTGCAGTAAAACAACTCTATAGCACCCTGTCATCCCAAATTGAAATATTCTTTTATTTGGATTATAATAGCTCATGTAATACCCAAAGGTGAGCAAACAACAACCTTTATGAGAATTCTTATAAAATGGGGAGAAACCCTCAATATGAATACACCGCTAAAACATTTGCCAGAATATGAAAAGTGGGAAAAGTGAATACAATCTTTTTCCCCTTCCTTTCTCAACTCTGTGACAGGTAGTAGCTCCAAACAACAATTCAGTTTGCAGAGATTCTAATATGCAGTAGCCATGCGTATAACCTAGTGTTGTGCTGATCAAGACACAAGTTCTCTTAAGAAGAATATATGAATATATTAAATAAGGAAGGCTATGGGTTCTTATCCAGTGAAGTCACTTCATTCTCACAAGGATGTCTGCTTATGCAACAAAGCTTCTCCCACCTCTCCTCCTCCCCTGCATCCCCAAAACCTGTTCTGGGGCTTCCCCAACCCTCCAAAGCAGATTATGGGGGGCTATGGGGATAAAAGAAAAAGTTATGTTGTGCCACAGGAAGTCCTTGTGTGAATGACATGACTTTAGATCATTATTGACCAGTGTATTCTATAATGCATTAAAGCTGATCTGTATAATTAAAAATGGCTGATTATTTAATAAAATGCTATAAGCTGCTACTTTTTGTTAGTGTACTTTAAGAAATGAGAATAGCTTAACCAAAGATAATGCATTTATCCAATGAATTTGCATCATATTAAATATGAAAGTTTAGAAATTTCACAGAATCCTTATAAAAATAAATGCAGTAAAATTACATTATGAAGCATTCATATCATAGTATATCATTGTACAGGACTTTTATTATTAAAACCTTTAAAACCAAAAATATTTATAACATATATATAATGTACTAAAAACTGTAAATGGTTTTGGTTCAAAAGTGCTTTTTAAAACATGGTATATTGAACTATTTCAGATATGGATGAAGTTGTTTTGGCTTAGCTTTCTTTGATAATCCAACTCTTAGAGGACCACGACATGTTTTAAGAGGCTGTACTCTTACAATTCCATCCAATAAAAAATCTCCTGTATAAAAAGATATGAAACTGCATTATGAAAACTGAAAGCACTTTGTATGTGTATCTCTGTCTCACCATAGTTTCTCATTATGAGAGTTTGAAGTTTTTCTTAGTCCAAGCCAAATCAAGGCTGCAGAATTGTGAATACCACCACAACAATAAATATATGTACATTTTGGTGTGCATCATGGGCATCTATTGTATAGTATCCAAGAGAAATAATACAATCTTCTTCTTATCTAGATCAAACACTGATATTGTAATTTCCAACATTAATATTGTGGTGATAAATACAATTCTTACATACTATATGCATTAGTATATCTACAATATTATTGCACATATACAGTCCAAGTTTCGTAAAGTAGCCGGTACATAAACAGATTCATGCAGCAATTCATATAACTGCACACAAACACTTATATTTACAAAATTGTGCTACGGAAATATAGTACTGCAGAGGGCTTGACTGTTCTACACGTATTATACATATAATGTGCCTATTGCTTGTGTATGATTTTGAATATAATTAGCCAGGCTGTCTTTTTTTAAAAAAAATATAATAATAATAATAATAATAATAATAATAATAATAATAATTTATTATTTATACCCCACCCATCTACTTGCTGTGATTTACATTGAAAAATAAATATAAGGTAACAACTTTTCTATGGTAAATAACTAAAATCAGAATAATTTACCTCTTTCATTTCTTAAATTGCAGCTTCTTTCTTCCATAAATGTATGAGACACAAATGCTGGGCTCCAAGTGAAAGGTTGTTTACAAGGAGAATCGCCATGTTCTTAAATGTAAAAAATAAACTCACAATTAGTATTATATTTATTTTTTTAAAGTTGAACTGGTGTTTTGCTCTAGCAAAACAGATGCTAGATAATCTGCTAGATAACCTTTTGATGCCTTTAACCAGTTATCATGACCAGAAACAGCACATTGAATCCCCGGACAGCTTCCCCCCCAGTACCCTGACCCGGACCACTCCTGATGCCTACACTTCATTCCCCTATATTTACCATATCTACTCAGAAGTAAGGACTACTGAATTACTCCCAAGTAAGTTTGGATGGGAATGCAACTTTAGTGTCATTCTGTGACACTGTTGAAATCTTAAATGGTGTCCTTCAGCCACGTGACACTGCTGCCAGCTGTCACTTCTGCCCGGTAAGTTGGCCTGGACCAATAGAGAATGGGTCCCACCAAAGCCCCTCAAGCCTGAAACCAGCCCTACTAGTTACCTTGAAAATGTAATCTGTATTAGCAAATTCAGAAAGGTCTGACACATCCTTTTCCTCTTGATTCACATGCAACAGAAGGCCAATTCAACTATGTGATCATACTGCATAATAATATAGTTACCTTGAGAGGGTGCATAGAACATTTCTTCATCTGTTACACTCGAAGGACAGTGGTCATGTGGTACTTCTTGCTCCCCAGGACTTTTTATCACTGTGTTCTTAAATAAACTTTGTTCATCCTTAGTTGGCTTCATCCCAGTTGTATGCTCTACAATAGTACTGTTCACAGTACTACCAGTAGTGGTGAAGGTCGCATTCGCTTTATTTTCAAAAATATTTCTGGAGTCTTCATCTAGTATGCTGCCAGAATGATTAAATACAAGGGGATCTTTCTCCAAAAAATTTCTTTCCCCACATTTCCACATTTCTTTTTCCACATTTTCCTTACTAATTTCATTAAACATGAAAAGCTCTTCCAGTACCAGATCAAATTGATTTTTCAGTTCAAACTCGTGTCTGCTTTTAATTTCAGAAGATAAATGCTTTTCTGTGGCATCTTCAAAATGGCCTTGTTTCATTGTGCATGAAGTCATTGTTAATGTGTCTTTAGAACTAACCCTTTCCCCACATCCATAATTGAAACATAGCGTAGTTATAGTCTGAGGTTGATTTCTTTTGCTTACATAACTCTGCTCAAAAGTTGAATTTTCTTTCTTATCCACATCTTTGGCATTTTGTTTCACAGACGCTAGCTCTGGATTATGTGGGCCGTTTAGTAAAATACTTTTTTGAAGCAATAAATTCAGATTTTCTACCTTTTTAACTATAGGATGTTTCAAGTTCTTAGAGATTCTAGAACTACAAACAGGGTAGTATGGTAAAACACTATTATTATTTTCAAATACAAAGCCACTTAGTTTTCTTCTTTTTCCATGCCGGGAAATCTTGTAACGCTGAGCTTTGACACTCACTGGTCTATTTTGATCTAGGCAAATATCATAAGAACCAGTTGAAGTAAAATACTGGTCACCATTATATTTAAGTACATTTCCAGGATTAAGGCCATTAATATGGAAGTGCATGTTGTTGTCTTCACATGTGTGCCTTTGACTATTGTTGTTTATATCTTTGGGATACTTAGACTTTTTACTTTTGCTTTTCTGTTCCAAAAAAGGATTGCAAATTGTATATAACTGAGGGAGAACACAATTAGAAGTCAATGTATCAGAGCCACTGCAAATTATTCTTTTATCAGGAACAAAATATCCTTTGCTATCTTTTTTATTATTTTCAACATTAAAGATCACATTTCCTATAAATGAAATTTCCTCTGAATCAGTACTGAGGCAAATTTGTTTATATGTGTCAAATGGATAAAAATTGACTTTCATTTCAGCAGAACCACAGTCTTCACAATTACCAATCCTTGTTTTGTTCATCATTGCTCTGCTACAAGTTCTTATATATTCTGGGACACGTTTGCTTTTGCTTGTTTGTGCTTTGTTATGTACTCTTGGAATAAAATGAGAAGCTTTAAATTTTTTAACATGAAAAGCATTGTTTTCATTGAAGAATTTTCCAGTTCTCTTTTGTATATTTGGTTCCATTGTACTCACCATTGGAAGATTTGATTGTTGAATACTGCACTTCCCAAATTTGAGTGGAGCTGAAGTCAAATAGTTAAATAGTCTGAAGTTTGCTGACAGGTTGTGCACTGTAGGGCTACACAACCTTCCCCCCCATAAAGCAGAGCTGTGAAAAACATTCTCTGGGGAAATGTGTTTGTTAGAAATTACAAGTTGCCTTGCCATTTGTTCTTTTTCATTACAAACTACTGAAAAGCTACCATCTTCTATAGTATATCTGGAAAATTTGAAGTGTTCCATGGTACTGGTGCCATTGGATATTTCC
Organism: Podarcis pityusensis; assembly: GCF_964106645.2. Taxonomy (NCBI): domain Eukaryota; kingdom Metazoa; phylum Chordata; class Lepidosauria; order Squamata; family Lacertidae; genus Podarcis; species Podarcis pityusensis. Next base: position 16,766,456 of record NC_138026.1, read on the forward strand.
CTTTGTTGGGTATTGAGCAGAAAAAAATGACTGAATATTGAGGCATTCTTTTCAACTGCAGTGCTGCAATCATGTAAAAATAACCCAAAAGCAGCACATTTTACTAATTTGGTATTTACAACTCCACAGCTTCTTGAATAAGATATAAACATGTGCTTATATACTTTGTTCCTTCTTAAATTATTCTTTGCCAAGGCATTTGTTTGCTTTTTGCGGAATATAATATTTTCATCCTCACCCACAACATTTTTATATTCATATAAGAACGATCCAATGTTTGATTTTCTTCCTTTCATAAAATTGCCACCTAACAAACATAGCAGTGGGATTTTGTCACTGATGCTTCCACCATCTGCAACTGGTTTGGGAATATGGTTTTTTTCTCCATGTACATGATGACAACCTGTGCCATTTTCATTAGTTTGAAATGCTGGCACATCTGTAAGTAAATATTCTAGTCTTGCAACAATATTTTCTGCCAAGATGTCGTAAGAAACTATATTTACTGATGGTAACTCAATCTCCTTTGAAATGTTGCCACTGTCTATTGATTTTTCTTTTTCTTTAGCAAAAATGGTCCAAGGCTTAGGTTTTGTGACCAATGAATTAATATTTTCATCAAATTCAGACCCAGAATCTTTTAAATTGCTACAGTAATCATTTTCAAGTGCCCATTTTCCTATGAATGGTGTATTTCCTATCAATCTGGAATGCAAATGGGCAATCATACAAAGTCTAAAATGTAGATACTGTCTTAAGTTGGTTTTTGTGCTATTTTTCTCTTGCAGTTCCAAATCGTTTTGACTAAAATCCCAAGATCCTTCAGGAAAACCTAGATGTGTGTTTGGTGATTTCTTATCTGCATAGCATAAACTTTTTAGCAACTGCCTCTGCTCATTTGAGCTCACTTGACTATCTGTTTTGAGTTTCTTTGGCCATGGTTCTTCCATCTCTTCTGATATGGATAGAAGTGCTTGTAAACTTTCCATGTTCAGTTCTGAGTAACAAAACTTGATGAGACCTGTTCTGATTAAACCAACTTATAATTAAAATTATGCAAACTATTTGTGTATTTTAAGCATTAGCAACATACATTTAACAAAATGCATTTTGAGTAACATGGTCTCTCTTATTCATGTTTATCATTTTTCCATATGAGACAATAGCAATGACATCATTTTCATTTGATCTCCAGTTACCATAGGAGTATTAAAAGATGAAAAATATAATTACAGAGCTTTTAAAGAAAAGTACTAAACATAGTTACTTGGAATAAGAGGCCATACATTTAAAGTAAACTTATTTCCCCATAAATTTGCTTAGGGTCACAGCATTGGCATGATTTATTTCTTTAAAAAAAAAAAAAAGCAGTGATCAGTATTTCAGACATTCAGCATGATAGGCTTTACTTCTCTGTTTACTTTTTTACATTTTAAGAACAGAAATATACCGTAGTTCCAGTGCTTTTTTTCAGGGGGGCACTAAAGGGTATACAGTAACAGCACATCTTTTTTTTTGATGTTAAAAAGTGTGGCACTGTAACAACTTCATGGTGAGTACCAGCAACTCTCCTTTTTTGGTTTAAAAAGTGTGACACTTACTGTAACAACTTCATGGTGAGTACTGGCACCTATTTTTCTCGGAAAAGAGCCCTGAGTGGTTCCCACTATTCATGAAAATCTTGTTAATTTAAGTTTGGAGTGAGGGATACCCCAGAGTACTCTCTAATGTGGAGAAAGCCATAGTTTTGGCAATAAACAAAGGACACAGCTGCAAATAAAACGTTTTAAATGTGTTGTAAAGTGCAATATACAAATGTGACACTAGATGGCGTCGGTGAGCTACGCAAAATTCAATGTGTTTTTCAAAACTTTTTTTTTTAAGCATGTCCACGGCGTTTTTTATATGTGTGTGGATTCCACCAGAGAAGGCCACACATAGTTCCCATTTTGCAATAAAAATGGAAGAGAGTCTTTCCATTACTGATCGGTATACCTACTACAATAACATGGAGTGGGCTAGAACTGCATACCACATGTAAAGGTAAAGGTAAAGGGACCCCTGACCATTAGGTCCAGTCGTGACTGACTCTGGGGTTGCGGCCTCATCTCGCTTTATTGGCCGAGGGAGCCGGCATACAGCTTCCGGGTCATGTGGCCAGCATGACTAAGCCGCTTCTGGCGAACCAGAGCAGCGCACGGAAATGCCGTTTACCTTCCCGTCCCGCCAGAGCAGTACCTATTTATCTACTCGCACTTTGACATGCTTTCGAACTGCTAGGTTGGCAGGAGCAGGGACCGAGCAACGGGAGCTCACCCCGTCGCGGGGATTCGAACCGCCAAACTTCTGATCGGCAAGCCCTAGGCTCTGTGGTTTAACCCACAGCACCAGCCACGTCCCTATACCCCATGTAGATGGTAGCTAATAGCTCTTGGTCACTGTGGGTTGAGAACATCACCAGCACACAATGGGCACTGTTAACCACTTTCTGAAAACAGCCCCAAGTATATTTGCTTAATTCAAATGGGCCTTCTGGCTGATAGCGCTTTTAGCCATTCCCTGCCTACTCCATCATGTGTCCTTACTTATGAAACCTGAAAGAGTGCTTCTTCCCATGCTAATCTAACCCACATTTTGAGACTAACAGAAGGTCTCTGTTTCAGATACCTTCAGAAAGTCCTATTTCAGATACTTCCTCTATCAGGGGTGCAGTACTCAGCAATGGAAGAGAGGACTTTTTAGCTGGCTTCAGAACATCCTAGAGTAGCTTTCATGGCACTAATGTTGAAGAATAGTATAAAAATGTTTTAAATACGTAACCTTTCACACAAATCAAGAGTGCAGGAATAACGGTGCTATTTCTCTTCAGTCACTGCAAACTTTTGGTCCTTCCTCTCTGCAGTTTTGTTTTGCTTCTTAAAAAAATACATTAAAAAACATTTAATTGCATTGACTGGCTGAGGCATGCATTCTACAATGAAATAAAATGTCTTTGTACTGTAATAACTTCAAGCAAGACATATTAAAACCATACTGGGTTGGATTCAGAGTAAGTGTGCTGCACTTAGTTCCTGTTCAATTCAATCGGGCAAGTTAGCGGGGACTAATTTTTCACACTGATTGCAATGGCACATAGGCGCAACTGATCTGAAGCACAATCTTATGTGTGTTAATGGAAGTAAGCTTCATTTTCTTTTAATGGGGCTTACTCCCTAGTAAGTGTGTTTAGGACTACTGCCTCAATCCTGACCTAGCTCATTGGTTATAAATGAATTTAATTAATTAATTAAGCATTAATATTCAGGTAGCATTTTAAGAAGCGGTTTCTGTGAAATTATTTGACCCTGAATTCTGGTTCTTCTGATAACATTTGAAAAGTAAACTGCTTGTCTGAAAACGAAATGTAACGTTGTTGCACCACTATTTTTCTACTAAAAAAAAAATCTCAACAACATTTAGGGTGCCCTGATTTTTACTTTTTGAAATACGGCAACTCTAGAACATCCACATTGTTATGTTACTGTGCTGAGGTAAAAAAAAATAAGAAAGAAAGGAACAAGGAGGGGGGAATTCCACCATGGGGCATTCGTTGTAACACCTTCACTGTTTTCTGGGCTTCCACAGATTCTTGTTGTTAGCAAATGCTACTTGTTGCATAGGGTGGCCATATTTCAAAAAGTAAAATTCCTAACACCCGCAAAGTTATTGAGCTTTATTTTTTAAATTTTTTTTAGGAAGGCCGCAAAACGTCTGCGTTTTCCCTGACATTTTGCCAGTTTGGCAAAATTGCCCGCCCCCCCCCCGACGCCATTTTTATGCCCCAAAACCAGGACATGGCAGGAATTTTCCTGATGTATGGCAAGCCTCTTGTTGCAGAACCTGGGACAATTTAAACCAGCTGCCTCCTCAGCCAGCTCCTTCTCCGCCTCAGAATTGAGGAATTCAGTTTCACCATGTTTTACTTCTATAAGGGCAATGGTGCAGCCTCTGAAGCAAGAACAGAACAAGAATGAAACTCAATCCCCCTCAAAAAACCCAAAACTCAGTGGACAGATTGTGAGGAGGAACCTGCAATAAATAACCTTTTCAGGCATCATAGCAATTTATTGTGATCACTTCTTGGCAGATGAGGCTAAGAGATTTGGAGCATGATCCTCCCCCTCTAATTGTGACAGTTCCTGAGTAATATAAAAAATAAATAAATTCCTGAGTAATATAAATGTACCATGAAGATGCCCCCCCCCCCATATTAGTTTGTGGACTAATATTTTTTTCATGTAATGTGATTCTTTTTGCATATTTGTGTGCATAGAAATTGAGATTGCATTACTCTGGAACTAAACTATCCCTTCCCTTTTTATACACAAAAGTCTACATGCTGATGGTTCAAAACTGAGGTGCTATTATAATTTCGAGTTTGCTTGGTTATTTATATAGTCTCTGAGCATACTTATACAAACAGAGTTGGTTAGAGATAAATATATAGAAATGCACAGGTAATCCTGGTGTTGCGATGTACAGGAATTGTGGCTTTTAGAAACCGTGTGTACTCTGAGGCGGCCTTGCCCTTTCTGGAAACAGCCAGACTTTACGTTGGTCTTACAAAAAAACTTCCAACTTTTATGTTCCTTCAGACCCTTGAACCCCGTCCTCCCCAAGACTGGAAATTATGACCTTTCATAGAAAACAATAGCCAGAAATGGAAGATGGCACCACTAGCTGTGGTTGAGCAACACCTCGCCCGCCCTGAGGGGGTCAGGAAAAAGAGGGATTTTATTACTTCTAAGTGGAAGCCAAAATAAAAAAGGGAAAAAAGGGGGTGCATAAAAGCACCCTGAAGATCCGTCTCCAAGCAATGACTGCTCGGATTATTATTTCTCTGTGTTTCTACTGCCTCCAGCATGAGGACTCATTTAGGCGGGAAAACGCCGTGAGGCGTTTGGCGACACAGGAGGAGGGACAGAAAATGGGGACTTCGCCCTAAGCTGCAATCCTGTACACAGTTACATGGGAGTTAATCCTATTTAACTCAGTGGGGCTCAAATTCAGATTAACATGTGAAATGAAGGCTCTTGTCCCCCCCCCCCCTTCTGTTCGGAAAAAAATGAAGCGCAAGCACCATCATGGGGTGTGTGTGGAGGGTAATCTTCCCTCTTTCCTCACAAAGAGAAAAGTTGTGACAATTAAGCACCTGGTTTCTATGTAGTTGTTTTTAAACACAAATTTTATTTTTCTATTACAACCCCCCCCCCCATGAATCATAAAACCTGACAGGAATGACAAAAAAAGTTGGTATTCCCCCCCCCCCCCAATAGTGACCCATTTTTCCTTCATGTTTTTAGCGTCTTTTACTTGGGAGTAATTCTTAGTGGGACTTCCCCCCCAAAAAGTGGGTAGAAGATGGCCGTTGTAGTTGAGGAGTTTCTCTTCCAATATTTCCCGCCTGGAAGAATCAGCTTGAAAGAAAGGCAGGCCTTTCGCTTTCCTTACATCTTCTCTGTCAGATTTGTTGAAGGGAAACATGGCTTAGGCTGCAAGCCTGTGTCTACTTACTTGAGAGTAAACCACATTGGACCTCTGTGGGACTTACACCTGAGTAAACATTTATAGGATGGGGCTGACTGGGGATTTTGACCATGTTACTATTGCTCACAGTTCCAAAATATAAAGCTTTCCTGTTCTATTTTTTGCGCCCGTTTTATTTATCTTTCTACTTTTGTGCTTCACGTCACATTTTGAAAAGGGGGTGGGGGTGGAGCAGAGAGAACATGTTCATTTCTTTAAATTTAGTTTGGGACTCCCAAATCCCGAATTCAGCTGGTCCAGTATGAAATGTTTATTCACTTAAAACCAAAGATCATTGCATTAATCCTGAACAAATGGCATTCTGCTAAAATAAGTGCCCTCTGAATTTCATTAACAGTAAAAGCCATATCTAGCGCATGCCTGATCCTTTAGCGGCTCAGCAAAATGCTGTCTGTTTGGATCTGTTTGTGGCCACATTTTTAATTTATAATGTATTAATAATGAATATGTGGGTTTTTTTCCATATAATACAATTCTGCATTTTGCTATTACCAAAGGTATTGTACAAAGCAAGTGGTTAAGGTGTATGTCCTTAGAAACAGCTTAGTATCCAGTCGCAGAACCCCTAAAGGCTTTTTGCTGACCTAAGTGAATTAAAGAGGCTGTACCGCTAAATATGTGTGCTAAATATGTATAATGTACAGATCGGAAGCTGTGGTCTCCTGGAAACGATGGGCTGTAAGTGAGATCCTCTTAATTTTCAGATCTCATGGCCAATAGTCATGGTCAGGGATGGTGGAAATTGGGAGTCCAACATTTGGTGGGTCATATTAGAGAGGGCAGGATAGAAACATTTTAATAAATTATACAGGGCAGGATAGAAATGTTTTAATAAATTAATAAAGCTAGATCAAGGAATACCCACAAGCTGCATACATGCCGTTCCCATCAACAATCTTTATTGTTGTATGAATTTTGTGGTTTTTCATAAAACACTCTTAAATTTGGATCATTCCTCCGCAAAACAAATACCACTTTGGAAGGCAGGGCAGGATATAAATTCAACAAATAAATATCACAAGGATTCTAGAAAGAAATTAAACCTGCATGAAAAAGCATTCTATGTAGCAATGCAAATCAAACTAAACAGGATTGTAAAAATATTTTAAGTGAAGAAAAACAGAAAATGTAACACACCCAACAAAAAATTCGTTGCAAAGCTTAGTCTTCTTGCACAATTTTAGGTCATATTGTTCTTGACAGAGAGGCACAGTATTTTCATGGTGTTTATTCTGTGCTTAAAATTAATTTCTTCAATCAAAGTACATCACAATCTTAGGATTCATGTTTCGTTTTACTGCTTTAGAAAGACCAACCTGCCAGCACTGGTGAAAAGTATTTAGTCCACAAAGTGCTTTTGGTTTGACGTCGTTTCTCTCGATGGGTTATGTTTGAACATGCTTATGTTTGGATAAGAGAATAAACTTGAGGTATATCCTCTGGCCTGAGCCCACAGATCATGGGGCATTCAATGTGCTGCTCCCCCAAGATGGGCTCACAATACCTATTGTACTTTTGCAAGGTTATCTTATTATTTTTATTATTATTTTTATTGAATTTATATACCACCCTATACCCGGGGGTCTTAGGGTGGTTCACAGAATAAGATCAATATATAAAACCACAAAATACATAATAAAAATAAAAACAACAACCCAATAGGTCCCCCCTTGGAATGTCACATGTAGTTCCTTGGTAATAAAAGAACGTTCAAGTGAATACCGTGCCAGGATTGGGCACATACCTAAATAGGTTTTTTTTACAAAATATTTAGTAAGTATGTAAGCTCTCTTCTGGCCAAATTACTTAATAAAATAAAAGAAGGGGGATCAGTTATTAGTTCTCGGATACGAACGAGGATTATAGTCTTAGTGAAAGCCAATAAAGATAATTAAGTAGTGGAATTTTATCGCCCTATCTCCCTGGTAACAACTTCACTTCCATGTTTTACTAGCCTCCTAGTGGAACAATTGGTAAATATAGCCTCTAATTACATGCACAAAGATCATGTATGGTTTGTAAGGAAAAGATAAACAGCCTATCTGAAGACAACTTAATACAAGGAAATATACAAACAACCATTAGCAATACTCCCTTGGGATGCCATTAAGGTGCTTGATAAATTGGAATGGAAATGTTAATTTGAATTGTTGAAAGAGCGGATATCAGCAATTAGTTTGTGTATCTGATGAGTGCTTGAATCAGAATGGAAAGTGGTGTTTGAAGATTAGAGGAACTGAATGTGTTGAATGGGGCAGCAAAAAAAGGCTCCCCCCTCATTATTTGTCCTGGCTAAAGAACCTCTAGCAAAGGGGTTAGACAAATAAAAAGATTGGTATCCCTGAGGAAACAATAGGTACACAACAAAATTAGCAAATTAATTTTAAAATATCCGGAGTTCTTCACTTTAATATGAATCCCGATGGTAAAAAGTTACAGGAATCATTGGGTTTTAAAATGGGCACCTTCCCTAAAATGTATTGGAGTGATCATTCCTAAAATCTGAAAATTACAAACATCTAACAAGCAAAGAAAGAAAAGCTATATAAATGGTCAAATGGAACTATGCCATGATTAAAATTCATGTTGTATTTTCAAACAAGATTGTAGTAGATTGGCAGCCCTAACAAGCAGAAACACTAGGGACAGCATATGTATTTGACAACCTGATGTGTTAGTGTTTCTTAGATACCCTTATGATATATTTATTCTGTATTATACAGGCGTTCTCCCCCCGCCCTACTTACACACAAGCAACCCACTTGCGACCATGTACACATATAATATTTATACCCCGCCCTCCCCAGCCGAGGCTGGGCTCAGAGCGGCTATATGGTGGTAGGAAATAAATAAATATTTTAATTCAAATCCGGAAATGGCAGGAGAGAGCTGGAGAGTCCTTGTGGCACATAAAGTTTTGAACCTTCATTTCTGGCCTGGTTGATTATTCTGGTATTCTAGCATTCCTTTATCGTAAAGAAAAGTTCCAGTGCTCTGTGTCTCAGCCCTGATCCAACTGGGCAGGCACAGCAATGTTGTTATTTAAAATTTACAACCCAGTTCTGCCTCAGAATTTGTGAAAAATGGTTGGGAAGGATCGCTGTAGTGAAAATGGCCATATCTCTACGGTTCCCCGCAAAACAATATACTTTAGGGAATTGCCTAAATAGCAAAAGAGAAGAATAAAGGATGTCATAGGGCAAGAAATCAAGAATTAAAAATAGGGAATCAAATTCATGGGGGCCTAAGAATCTCAGGTTTGAAACACTGCCATGATGCTTGCAAGCACCAATATACTGGCCATTATACAAGATGATAAAAACAAATCTTGACTGTCAGTTGAATATCCTATGAAGATAGACCATAAAATTAGGAGTTTACCTTTTCTGGTACATTGTCTCATGGAAAGCATGATATAAAAAATTTCATTAATGAATAACTGCGCTGTTACTACAAACATGGACAGGGGTTACATTTTCAGTGTGGTGAAATATCTGCAGTTTGACCCATGGCAAGCAGTTGTACTTACTTTAGGAGAGGATGTGAGCAATACACAATGCAAAGATCATTATTTTTTTTAATCCTTGGCCTTCCAGCAAAGGCATCCAAAAGTCTATGGCATTTGCAAAAACACCTATTAGGCGTGAATAAATTAGCCAGTGACACAGTGTTGCTGAACTAGATTAAACAATTTGCAAAATGTTTTTTCTACAGTGGTTTTCTTGTATCAGTTTTACAAAACCCCAAAGACAAACATGGCTTTTTATGTAGGTAGTTTTCTTTAATTTTTCTCTTAATTAATCCACAACAGCGAAGTGGCAGTTTATCATATCGTTTCTCACAGCAGGAATTGATAATACAGTTCCCAGGCCAACATTAACCGCCAGCAACTCAAAAAAAGGCACATTAATTTGGATTGCATTATTTTTGGAACTAGACTATTCCTTCCATTTTCATACAGAAAAGTTTGCATGCAAATGGTTTGATTCCACTGACATTTGCAGTTAACTGAAAACCAAGGGAATTCTACCAAAGGAAAAATCCTATGGAAAGAAGTGTCGCTGGTATAGAAGAGGACAGTTTGTGTCTTGACGATAATTTTTCATTGTGAACACCATGCATCTGTCATGGCTATTGTTTTCTAGACAAAGTTTATATATATATATATATATATATATATATTCATTTTTTAAACAGTCTTCTCCATTCACATCCTTTTCAAGCTTTACACTCCTGGGATTACTTAAATCCCTCAGACTTCTCCCCCGGTTTTCAACCCCCCCCCCATTTTTTTACATCTAATTACATTTTTCTAATCCATTTTATCTCCTTTTTTACCTTGATTCATATTACTTTATAAGTGTTACAACAATCCTGCTAACATTTTTAAGAATACACAGTGGTCTTTCAGATACTCTATAAACTTTTTCCTCTCTTGACTGAATTTCTTGTCATCTTGGTGCCTGATCCTCACGGTCATCTTTGCCATTTTGGCATAGTCCATCATCTTGGTTATGCATTATTCTTTAGTTGGGACTTTCTCTTCCTTCCACTTCGGGGCAAGTAGCATTCTTGCGGCTGTTGTCGCATACATAAAGAGTCTTTTTAAATCTTTTGATAATTTATCTCCTGTTAACCCTAGTAAGAAGGCTTCTGGTTTTTGATAAAAGTTATCTTAAACATTTTTTTCAATTCATTATATATCATTTCCCAGAAGTCTTTTACTATTTTACATGTCCACCACATGTGGTAAAAAGTACCTTCTTTATCTTTATGCTTCCAGCATAAGTTGGAGGTGTTTTCATACACTTTTTCTAATTCTGCTGGAGTCAAATACCAACGGCACATCATTTTCATGTAGTTTTCTTTCAATGTACAACAAGCAGTAAATTTGTTTTCCAGACAAAGTTATGGTTTTGATGCAGTGGTGGTTTTGACTCTAAAGTCCCTAATGACTTAGGCTTTATATACTTACATAAATCCTCTTCTCTAATTACAATCTCTAGGGTCAACTGAGGATGCATTCTTATACCCACATAGCTGGAAGTAACTTACATCGAACTTACATTGCTGTAAGTCCTTATAACAAAAGTTTGCAAGGATGTGTGTAGGGGAAGAGACACACACACAAAGAACCATTCTCTACTATTGGTCCGTAATTATGGAATTCTCTCCGATTGGAAAATCAAGGATTTGTTTGCCCTAGCTGTCAGCATGCGGTAGAAGAGCCATTGTGGTATAGCATTTAGAGTGTTGGCTGGAGTGAGAGACCAGGGTTCAAATTCCAACTCAGCCATGAAGCTCACTGGGTATTCTTGGGCCAGTCTCAGCCTTTCAGCTTAACCTACCTTACAGGGTTCTTGTGAGAGTAAAACGGGAAAGAAAACAGCTGTTCATACTACTGTGAGCTCTTTGGAGAAAATATATTAATAAATAATAATAATAATAATAATAATAATTAAAAGGAAAAGGTAGAAATAGTAAAGAGTCCAAAGAGATGAGGGGGTTGTTAGCAGCTCACTAGCATTCTAACTTAATTAGTATTGATGCTTTGTTTTACAACGATGCTCTATTTTGTGTTATTTACTTATACCATTTGTTAAGAAACTCTGAAAGCATTTAGATAATTTGAAAGACATGTTCTGTCCCTTGGAAACATTAATATACATTGGTACATTAGTATAACGAAGGTCTGAAAACTACTATTATAGTAAGCTAGTTCTAGTTACTCAGTGCATTCTACATTTAAAATTGTGCCATACTACTTTAAAAGAGTAATGGCCTTGTTCAAAGAATCCTGGGAAATTTAGTTTGGTAAAGATGCTGAGAATTGTTAGGAAACTCCTATTCCCTGCACACAGCTGCAATTCACAAAGTGGTTTAACAATCCATTTGCCCAGGAACTATGGGGAGTGGAGCTCTGTAAGGGAAATATATTAAAAAGTAGTCCAGCTAATGCATTGAGCACACACTCTCTTTTTGCCACTTAATTTTGAACATCTCTGAGAATTTTGAACCTTTCTGTGAATCCAAGCAAGTACCCTGAATTTGTTTCCTGGCGCAGCAACCACCTTTCATATTATTAAATTTGTATACCACTTTTCATCTGAAGATCACAGGGTGGTTCACAGCATAAAAATACTAAATGGGAACACAAAAGGCTTACTAAAACAAAAACTGCACTTGATACCTGCTTTGTTCCTGAAATGCTATTCCACTGTCAAATTATGCATATCTTTAAAAATCTTTTATGATTTTCACTAGCAGTCACTGAAGGAGACATCAGATTTTTCAGACATATATTTTAATTTTCTCCATGGGGATAGCAGATAAGAAGCAGCTAATTCTAAGAGAAACATTAGGGTTGAGTAAATTAACCTATCCCTTTAGGGGAAACTCAAAATAATTCCTCTCTATACACATCACTTTAGATCAACTTTGATTAAAGCTTAAATAATTCCCTTCCACCGCAGAGTCATGCCAAACCTCAGTTGCTTCCTACTCTGGCATTATAACGCCTAAGTAACATAACTGTAGGGATTGGCAGGGTGTCTTATTTAATGCTCATATTACACCTGGGAATTCAGGAGTAGGGAAGTGTTTTACTCTCCAAAAGCAACTTGAGTAACCGAGCAGGGCCACCTGCAAAAAATTCACACTAGTATGCTGCCTTGTTAGCAGCTAGCAGGGCTTAGGTAGAGTTTGTCTCCAAGTTCCAATAGAATAAAATAAAACTAGGACTCCGGTAATGAACTTGTCTTGCCGTGTTTGGTCTTGGAGCCAAAGGCAGGGGGGATGAAATAAAGACATACTGCAGAACAAGAGGGGCAGCTTCTCTGTATGGAGTTGAGAAAGAGAGAGTTCAAGGGAAACACATTTCTCCTTCATCCTACCCTTTCCCCTTTCCTCAAAGTAATGAATTTTCCAACACTAATTTTATTAAGAACCATTATTGATTTCAAACAATTACGCTCTTTATTGTCATAACCTGGAAATTTCTGAATAATATTATTCCTTTTTTTTTAAGTAGTAAAATAGCTTGATATCTTTGTTGACAAAGTTTTTCTTTGTGTAGGAACCAGGAAATATATCCCTTATATACCTTTCTTCTGGTAACCTCAATAGGGATAAAAAAAAAATCTCCGAAGCAGCCTGCTGAATTTGATCAGCTTAGATCCTATTTTCCTGTATTTAATCTCCTAGGGAATGAGGGAAACCAAACAATAACAGTGAGGAGGAACTGGAAAGCTTCCCAACTAACATAAGGTTATTGGCTGTGAACACAAACGCAGGTTCCCTGAGGCATAGATAAGATCGCTAAAGCTTTTCCAGCTGGTTCATCTTTTCCTGTGGGGAGACTAGCAGTTATGCAGCAATTCCCTGGTGCTCATGGTACCCAAAAGCTGTGGAAGAACCCTCAGGGGGAACCATATGTCCCAGGTTGGGCTTGTTAAATTCAATTCCCATTTTCCCGGTTACCACCACAATACGAAGTGCTATTGCATCTGACACTTCTAAATTATGATCTTGCAGTGTCTGTCTATCATTTTCAAAAATTACCGGAGAATGAGCAAAGTGCAGTGAGATTGAAAGTGGAGGTGGATAAATGTTGTCCTTGTGGGAGTTTAGCAGCCAAACCTAACAAATGCATATTCTTACCAGTTAGCATGAGAAGGGGCTAAGTCCACAGAGCTGTATTGTTGATAGGCAGATACTCAAACCATAGAAATGCAATTGGTAGAGAGGGCTCTGTGTGATGTCATTTCCCCTCCTATCTTGAAGAGAAAGGAGCATATAGTACTCCCTGTTCCTCTCTTTCTTCCTTTGATCTGTGAAGGACGCAGACATGTCCTTGCTTGCTCCAGCTTTAGGTGCATGCCTGAAGCTGGTTATCCTGTAAATAGAAGTATTCTGCCTTAATAGTTTTCACTGCTGCCATTGCTGTGAACCAATGCAACATTAGAAGTAAATTATGTTTCTAAGCTTACTTCCCAGGTTGTTGCCTGATTGTTTATTAAGCAGGGTAAGAAAGGGGCGTCAGTTTATTTCAAAACTGGAGTTGCTCAAAACAAGGCTTTGCAGCCTAATTCCTATGCTTTTTAACTTTGCTGCCAAGGGTGGGATTTTGAAACGGTTCAACCCACACACATAGGTGCTTGGAAGGATAAATTGCAGTTAATATATCCTCTCCTACCCATTAAAACCCATCCCATAGTCCTGACCTTCGAAAGGTAGAAGAACCAGGAGCCAAGTAAGTATCACCCAGTCAGCTTAACATCAATACCTGGAATTTTTTTTAAAAATTTTTTTTTAGAATAGATCATTAAGCAGTCAGTCTCTACACCGTTTTTTTAATGCTTTTTATAAATTTTTCATTTCATATAAACAAACCAAATACAATACTATTCCATTATCATATACAGTGGTACCTCGGGCTACATACACTTCAGGTTACAGACGCTTCAGGTTACAGACTCCGCTAACCCAGAAATAGTACCTCGGGTTAAGAACTTTGCTTCAGGATGAGAACAGAAATCGTGCTCTGGCGGTGCAGCGGCTGTGGGAGGCCCCATTAGCTAAAATGATGCTTCAGGTTAAGAACAGTTTCAGGTTAAGAACGGACCTCCAGAACGAATTAAGTACTTAACCCAAGGTACCACTGTACCCACTTTCTTTCTCAACGCTCTGCCGAGCACCGACTTACCTCCCTCCCTTCAGCAGGCTTTCTTACTACAATCCCCTTTCCGCAGTTTCATAATAATATCCAGTCCACATCATTAGATTTATTTCAGTCCTTCTAATGTCTTCAGACTTCTACAGTTATTACTTCACAAATTTACTCCACTCTCTTCAGAACTTTGTTTCCTCCTGGTTATGGTGTAGCCTTTTTTAATCCATGGGTAGGAATAATTGTTGCACCCGAGCAGAGAGAAAAGGAGCCAAATGACACCAAGGGGTTAATCCAGAGAAAGAGCGTTTTATTCTGCCATGGGGGGGGGGGGGCAGAGGCACCTGTGTGATTCAGTTCACAAAAGACAGGCCGCGCCGAAAACATTTTACAAGCAGGTTTTATCCTTTTTTCAAACCCCTTTTTTCCTCTCCCCCTTCACAGATTCTTACATAGAAATGTTGCTTTTCGTTCTCTGACTCTGTTCCCGGAAGTATGTTGCAAGTCAATGTACCAGGACAAGGTTATCTTGGATCTGGGAAGCGAAAAGCTTTACTGTTCTCAGCTCTGGGTTTGTTACAGCGTTTTTGTTACAGAGAGGACTGCTTAGCTCATGCTTTTTGTCTTAGAGGAAAATGCAGTTTTTAAAATGCGTACTCCGAGGCCTGGCTGGGGGGGGGGAATTCACAAACAGTTTTTAGGGGTAACCCTAACTGTACCCCTTCAATGGATCCTGTAGGTCAGCTTTGCTAGTTCCGCGTAATCCACCATCTTTGTCTGCTACTCCTTCACTGTTGGTAATTCCTGTACTTTCCATTTTTGGGCTAACAAAGTTCTAGCAGCAGTCGTAGCATACATAAATAATCTTTGGTCTACTTTTTCTTTTTCCTCTCCCATCAAGCCTAGCAAAAAAGTTTCCGGCTTTTTTGGGAAGGTATATTTGAACATCTTTTTCAGTTCATTGTAAATCAAATCCCAAAATTGTTTCATTGTCTCAAATGTCCACCACATGTGGAAAAAATCTCCATCCTTCACTTTACATTTCCAACATATTTTCCTGCTCATCCTATACATTTTTGCTAGCTTGACAGATGTTAGGTACCAGAGGTACATCATTTTCATTACATTTTCTTTTAAGATGGTACATGCTGTAAATTTTAAACTCTCATTCCACAATTTCACCCAAGCATCATACTCGATGTTATACCCCAAATCCATTGCCCATTGTCTCTACATATTTAGGGGGAAAGCCCTCTATGGTTACAAGGAGCCCGTATGTGTTTCTTAAGAATAAGTCATGCTAGACCAGGCATGTCCAAAGTCTGTTTTGGGGCCTTAATCCGGCCCGCTCAACAACGTCAATCCTAAAAAAGTCAACAACTTTGGTTGGCCCTTGGGTCGGCCCCCACAGCCCTTCACCTCATCAAATCTGGCCCCCTTTGAAAAAAGCTTGGACACCACTGTGGTAGACTACCCTTTTCTCCCTTTTTGATGGAATTACTAGCAAGTTTTTTGACAATATCCCCTGTGATAGTCTTCATGGGAAGCTGGTAGAGTGTGGGCTATACAATGCAACTAATCTGGCACACTAGTAGAAGCCAGCACAAGGGCTTCTCATAGTGCAATGGCTCTCTCTGCACTATGCCTCCCCTAAATCCACTCTGGAGGGTCAGGAGAACCCCCAAATGGTATGTTCTCCTGTTTACACTGACAGAGCAATCCAAAGAGCATGACGTCGAATTCCTCCCTGTATCCTTCTGGGTTCTATTTTAGAGGGATATCGAGAAACTGGAATGTGCTCAGAAGCATGTAGTGGAGATGGTGAGGGGTCTGTAAACCAGCCTATGAGGAAAGGTTGAAGAAATTGGATGTGTAGTGTATTAGTGTATTTTCCTCTACAGTTCATCTTCCTTCTTTCATCATCTTTGCTGGCAGGAAAAGAGACAGCATTCAGGTGTAATGTCAACTGAATTTCTCTGGTGCTGGCTAGAATCTGAATGCTACCACCATTTAGCTGAAAGACTAGCAGTAATATTCTCTGTTATTACCCTTTTCGTTTCTCTGTCAGGATGAAATTAGGTTCTCTTCCCATGTTCTCTGTATATTTGACACCTGTCACTTTGAGTCAAATATATTCTTGATTGAATCTGGCATCTTTGACAACTGGTTCTTCCATCACCTGGTACAGAATTTGACCATACCACTTCGCTGCCTGTGTTGCTGCAATAGAATCATACTGCACTTTATTTAGTCCTCTGCAGGTATTAAAAGACCTCTTCATCTTATTATTGGATGTTTGTTTCTAAAAAAAACCCAACATCAATAGAAGATAAATATTTGCAGGAAGGTGTTGGATTGGATCTAGACTTGGATCACAATGAAATTAAAGGGACTTCAGGTAAAGGTAAAGGTAAAGGGACCCCTGACCATGACTAATTTGAATCCCATTGATTTCAATAGGTCTACATTAGGGGTGGCGAGATCTAGATCCAACCCGTTGAATGCTCAGGGAAATTTCATTTGCTACCTTTCATTTTCCTTATAAAGGATCAGTGCTTTTTTCCTTTAAAAAAATGTTTAGGGACACTCTCATTTTGACTCAAGAAAATCACCATTTTATTGTTCAAATCGGGAAAAATAAATACAGTAAATGTACAAAAGTACAAAGATTCACAAAATGTTTAGGGGTATGCATACCCCTGTCATCGTCCCCCCCCCCCGAAACTGTAAAAGATCATGAATACAATATTACCTGCCAAACTATTCACTATTTTTATTCTAAATATAGAATGGCATGCTTCAAGAACTGGGATGTGTTTTCTTAGTCTGTTTTAGCAAAAGCAACAAAGTGCCGCATGGCACCTTATTGACTAAAGCAAAAATTGTTAAATTTTGTAAGGTACCGCAAGACTCTTTGTAATGTTTAAATATAACACAACATTCTTTCTATGATATGGTCCACAAGTCAATCCTGTAATGAAAATCATGTGCCATATATCAGAAATACAAAGAACTGTGGTTTCAAGTTTGTTTGTTTCAAACAAACCATAGTTCATGTATTCTTAACCACAGTTTGCTGGTTCAGATTCAGGCACAAGCTACAGTTAAACAAAAGCAGAAATGAAAGTTTCCAGACTCCCACTTGACCACACAGGACGAGTGGAGGGGTAGCATGTGAACCCAAGGTTCACTGCAACTTATTCACATTGCACCATGCATGGCATTCAAATGTAGACACTGTGAATAATTAGGCCTGTAAATTGTGATCAATAGACTTGTAGATTAACAGAGCAAACTTATGTATGGTTATTCAGAAGTAAATCTCATTAAAATCAATGGGCTTCCTTCTAACTAAGTGCGTCTTTTAGGTTTTAGTTAACCAATCCAATGGACCAATTTTAATCTGCAAGGTTCAACTTTAATTGGAGGGTTGTGATTTAAGAGCTCGCTTGTTTATGTTTGTTTTAGATTATTTTGGTTCTGGTTCTGTTTTAGGTATTGGCATGCA
The DNA here is from genome assembly GCF_964106645.2 of Podarcis pityusensis. Taxonomy (NCBI): domain Eukaryota; kingdom Metazoa; phylum Chordata; class Lepidosauria; order Squamata; family Lacertidae; genus Podarcis; species Podarcis pityusensis. The sequence continues at coordinate 16,784,218 of NC_138026.1, forward strand.
TGCATGCATACATATATATATATATATTGTATGCCACCTTTCTTTAGTTCAAACCATGCTCAAGGCAGCTTGCAGCATGAAAAAAATACATAACTACAACGTGGCAAAAGTAGTCATAAACAATAAACAGAGCATTAAAAACACAAAAACAAACTGAACTATTTCCACATAAATCACAAAAAGATCTAAAATAGAGATACAAAAAAACCAGCATCAGCAACCCCCACAACAAAAGGTCCCAAACAACACTCCAGCCCAAGAGTGACAAACAAAGCATTAAAGATTCCCCCGCCCCACTGCCGCTTTGTAGCATGGAATATTCTAAGTTATGGTCATTCCTGCTTCTTCAGTATCTCTAAAGGTGCTTTCATTGAGGTTTGGTTAATATGCAGATTTAGTTAAATATAATGATTTGATCAACTGATGAATAACTTCCTTGCCATGCAAAATGATCAATAGCAAATTCTTTAATAGTTTATAGCCCTACTTATCTATGAAGATTAATTCAAATATACCTCTTTCAGAGTGGAAAACACAACATGCTTTCTTGGATTTACGTAATTGCTATTCTATAAAAAATTTCCTATTCCCTCGTGGACTGAGCAAGAATACTTCTTAGTCAACGTTTTGGTTGTGGAAGTAGGATTCATTTAGTGAGACATTTTTTAAAAATATCAGTCATTGGCAGATGACGGCCTGGCAAAGGAATAGGGAACCTGCGGCACTCCAGATATTGTTGAACTCCAACTCGGATCAGCCCCAGCCAGCATGGCAAGGATTAGGAATGATGAGAGTTCTACTCCAACAGCATCTGAAGTCCAATACAGTGGTACCTTGGGTTAAGTACTTAATTTGTTCCGGAGGTCCGTTCTTAACCTGAAACTGTTCTTAACCTGAAGCACCACTTTAGCTAATGGGGCCTCCTGCTGCCGCTGCGCCACCGGAGCACGATTTCTGTTCTCATCCTGAAGCAAAGTTCTTAACCCGAGGTACTATTTCTGGGTTAGCGGAGTCTGTAACTTGAAACGTATGTAACCCGAGGTACCACTGTAATTAGCCGAAACATACTGACCAGCAACACATGTGCAAATTGTTCGTAGGTATTTGCAGTCAACTTTGTAATTTGCATGGGTGTCATTGGTATGTGGTCACTGAAGGTGCCTGTTTAAATTAGTTATTTGTATCCACACTGGAGAAACCAACCTGTTTTTAATCAAAACAGAGCATTCATAGGTATGGTTGTAACAAGATGATGGACAGACCATGATGATGGACACGTGCTAGAGAAGAGAGCTTTTGACCATATACGACACAGGGGGCTTCTGCAGCACCCAGTACTGCCGCTGCCTCTCATTTCAACCTTTTAAAATATCTTATTCTATTGCTGCTACCCCCTAGATCAGAAGGGTGTCTTTATTCTTTTTAGTCATGAATTTTAATTTGTTTATTTTGAATTAGAAGTGCTTTTTTTGTTAGGTACTTACTGTTGTGTATTGAGTCAAAGGATTTTATATCTGTATTATTATTGTCTGTATTTGCATTAGGGTAAAGTAACTGCCTTTTGGTTCCAGAGGGTACAGCTACTATTGGTTCATTTAAGCTGCTGTATTTGGATCCTCTGTCTTATTGGTTCCCTCCAAAAGGCAGGACTGTGATTGCCTGATATTGTTCCCTCCAAAATGTATCCTTTCTTGCTAGTTCCCTGTCCCTATAAATGTAGCTTTCCTCTCCCCAGTAGTCAGTCTTGTTGCTTTAATAAAGAAGTGTTACTAGAGAACTGTCTCCAGCATGTTATATCAGGAGAGCTGAAATCACAAACCCCACGTCACAACAACTGGCGACGAAGGTGGGATCCGGAATGCTGAGGAGCGGTTAAACGCAGCCCTGCCTCAGAGTCCGGATTGCAGCTAAGAACAAGACTCACTGGCCAGCTGAGAAGACGACCCTGCCACAGGACAATGGAGAGTCCAAGGGTATTGGAGCCCTTCCAGCCATCAGAGCCCGACACGTGGGAAGACTACGTCGAACGCTTCGAGTTCTTCGCAGAGGCTCAAGGGATCACCGATGCCAGCAAAAGAAGGGCCACATTCCTGAGCTACTGTGGGCCTGAGACCTTCAAGCTGGCCAAGGCATTGCTTGCTCCAGCGAAGCTAAGTGAGACATCTCTCAAAGATATTCTTGCCGGCCTGACAAGCCACTTGGCGCCTACTGAGACCAAGATGGCTCGGCGGATGGAGTTTCATAAGAGGCAGCAGCATGCTGGGGAGTCTGTATCTGCATTTCTGGCTGAACTGCGGAAGCTCGCTCAGCACTGCGACTTCCAAAATCTGGAAGAGACTCTCCTGGATCGGTTTATCGGTGGTCTGAGCAGCAAGAAGGCCAGAAGACGCATCGTGGCTAAAGAAGAGGTTACCCTTGCTTCAGCCTTGAAGGAGGCCACTGCCACGGAGAATTATGAAAGAGAGGAGCTTGATGCCAGTCGCAAGGCCCCTAAGCCACAGATAGAAGTTGCGCATGCCATGGACGAGCTAGAGGCTACTCCGAGCCAGAGCCCAGTCCGTGGGGTCGAGTCAGTGAGTCAGGCCTGCACAGTGCACAAAGATCACCGAGGCAGGTGCCCAGGTTGTGGCGGAAACCATGAGCGGAAGAGTTGTCGTTTCCGGGATGCTATGTGCCGGACATGCGGGAAGACAGGTCACATCGCCAGGGTCTGTAGATCGGCGGCGTTGGGAGCGACAGGAGCACCTAGACCGGAGCATCGCAGACCGCCCGCAGCAACCCATTTTCTAAAGGACTGCCACTACGTTACGGAGATCAACGGGAGGGTCGTGCAGTTTCCAGCACAAGGCAAGGCACACGTCAAGGTGAAGATTGAGGGTCAGCAGTGCGACATGGAGGTGGACTCCGGATCTGGATTCACTATCGTGTCGGACCAGACCGCGAGGACATTCTTCCCCAGGGGTAAGTTGCCCCCTCTGGAACCCTTCCCGGCAACCTTGCAGTCATACTCAGCGGGCCACATCCATGTTATGGGAATGTGTGCCGTGAGAGTACAGTTCCGGGACAAACAGGCTGTACTCAAACTGGTGATTGCGAAGGGCAGTCGCCCCAGTCTCCTGGGCACTGACTGGTTCCCCGCCCTAGGACTGAGTATATCAGGGCTTAATTCAATCCAAACCTGCCCTGAGATGAGCGAGGCATTATGCAAAGAATTTGCTGGTCTCTTTAATGGAAAACTGGGTTGTTATAAAGGGCCCCCAGTTGACTTCGAGTTGGACCCTGGGGTGGCCCCAATCCGACTCAGACCAAGGCGAGTGCCATTTGCACTGCAACCCAAGATCGAAGCAGAGCTGGAGAAATTGGTCAAGCAGGGAGTTCTCTCACCCGTGGACTCTGCTAAGTGGGAGACTCCAATCGTCACGCCCCTTAAAGCAAATGGGGAAGTCAGGATCTGTGCAGATTACAAATGTACTATCAATAAGGCACTCAGGGGAAACTCATACCCCATTCCAGTCGTATCACATCTGTTGGCTAAACTGGCTGGGGGCAAGGTGTTCGCCAAAATTGACCTGGCACAAGCTTACCAACAGCTGCCAGTAACCCCACAATCAGCGGAAGCACAGACTATTGTCACACACAAAGGGGCGTTCAGAGTTAACAGATTACAATTTGGAGTTTGTGTGGCCCCAGGGATTTTTCAAGGGCTCATGGAACACCTGTTAAGAGGTCTGCCGGGGGTCTTGCCATTTTTTGATGACGTTTTGATTGTTGGAAAAGACCCACAGGAACTGGTTGCGCGTGTTCGTGCAGTGTTGCTCAAGTTCAAGGAGGTGGGGTTGCAACTGAAAAAGGAAAAATGCAGTTTTGGGGTGCCAACTGTGGATTTCTTGGGGTTTAAAATTGATGCATCAGGCATCCACCCCACAGATGCTAAGATTAAGGCCATCATCGAGGCGCCACGACCACAGAACAAGACGGAGTTGCAGTCATTCCTGGGACTTATTAACTTTTATCATTCGTTCTTACCCCAGAAAGCTTCGGTAGCTGAACCATTACATAGACTGTTGCAGAAAAAGAATGTGTGGCGATGGGGGCAGGGGCAGCAGAAGGCTTTTGACTCCTTGCGAGGAATGCTGAGTAGCAGGAGTGTCCTTGCTCATTATGACGAGTCAAAGCCTCTGGTCCTGGCATGTGATGCCTCTCAATACGGCCTGGGGGCGGTGCTAAGTCATAGGGAACCGGATGGGTCGGAAAAGCCCATCTCTTTCTATTCCCGTACGTTGTCGCCCACGGAGCGCAACTATGCTCAAATTGACAAAGAGGCGCTTGCAATTGTGGCAGGAATCAAAAAGTTCCATGATTATGTGTACGGTCGCCATTTCTACATTGAAACGGACCACAAGCCACTGTTAGGGTTGTTCAACCCGAACAAACAAACGCCACAAATTCTCTCCCCCAGATTGTTACGTTGGTCTATATTCCTGAACGGGTTCCAGTACACCTTGACCCATGTGCCGGGGAAACGGTTGTGCCACGCGGATGCGCTGAGTCGATTGCCCCTTCCTGGCGGGAGCACTGAGGATCCTGCTCCAGCGGAGCACATAATGATGCTGGAAACACTTCCGGGGGCTCCTGTAACGGCTACTGATATAGCTGAGAAAACGAGGAAAGATGCTGTTCTCTCCCGTGTGCTCACTTGGGTGGGGAGGGGGTGGCCAGGTGGTCCGCATGAAGACAAATTCAGGCCTTATGCGACTAGGCAGCACGAGTTGTCCATGCATAAGGGTTGTCTCCTGTGGGGAGATAGGGTGATCATCCCAGCACCACTGAGAAACAGGGTTCTTGAGACGCTTCACATGGGACACCCGGGAATGGTCAGGATGAAGTCGCTAGCCCGATGTTATGTGTGGTGGCCTGGAATGGACCAGAACATAGAACAATGGGTACGAACATGCAAGGCATGCCAAGAGGTGCGGCCGGAAGTGGCCAGAGCACCAGTCCACTGGTGGGAGCAGTCCAGATCTCCCTGGAGCCGGCTGCACTTAGATTTTGCTGGGCCATTCCAAGGAAAGGTCTTTTTGGTTATCGTTGATACATATTCCAAATGGTTAGAAGTGGCGATGGTCCCTAGCATGGCATCAGCTGCCGTCATCAAGGTGTTGAGGCAGCTGTTTGCAACCCACGAGTTACCTGAGACCATTGTATCAGATAATGGGGCAGCTTTTGTATCCCAAGAATTCAGGGCATTCTTGGCTGATAACTTCATAAGAGGGGTCACATCCGCGCCCTTTCACCCATCCTCCAATGGGCAGGCTGAGCGCATGGTAAGAACAGCCAAAGAATCCATTGCGCGCTTAATGGAGGGTAATTGGTCAGCTCGCATCGCGCAAATGTTATTTTTGCAGCATGCGACGCCGTGTACCGCAACGGGCAAGTCGCCAGCTGAGCTGCTCTTGGGTAGGAGACTGGTAACGGTGCTGGATTATGTCCACCCGGATAAAATGCCAAACCATAATTCAAGAGCAACCCCCCAGGCTGAGACTGACACAACAAGGTATCTCGCCCCTGAAGATCTGGTCTGGGTGAGGAACTATTCACGAGGTTCGCGGTGGGTGGCTGGTGTGGTCACCTGGGCTAGTGGACCTGTGTCCTATTATGTGACCTTGGAAAATGGGCAAGTGTGGAAGAGACATATAGATCAGCTGAGGCGCCGGGCGCTCAGCAGGGAGGAGCCAGATAATTCATCCCTGGCTAACGACGCAGAGCTGCAAGACCAGAGTGAAAATGGCACAGAGGTGCAATCACCAGGGGCTTTAACAAATGAACCAGGGTCTGCTAGTCCTCACGATGACGAGGTACAGATAGGGGACCCTGAGATGTCGGGGACTCCATCTGTTCCTGACGAAACCCCTAGAGCAGCCCCTCTACCACAGGTAACACCCAATTCAGAACCTGCAACACCTGTTGTCAGGAGATCAAGTAGAAGTTGTAGGCCCCCACAGTACCTGAGAGATTACGTCTGCTGTGCTCACTAGGGGGGAAGGGGTGTTGTGTATTGAGTCAAAGAATTTTATATCTGTATTATTATTGTCTGTATTTGCATTAGGGTAAAGTAACTGCCTTTTGGTTCCAGAGGGTACAGCTACTATTGGTTCATTTAAGCTGCTGTATTTGGATCCTCTGTCTTATTGGTTCCCTCCAAAAGGCAGGACTGTGATTGCCTGATATTGTTCCCTCCAAAATGTATCCTTTCTTGCTAGTTCCCTGTCCCTATAAATGTAGCTTTCCTCTCCCCAGTAGTCAGTCTTGTTGCTTTAATAAAGAAGTGTTACTAGAGAACTGTCTCCAGCATGTTATATCAGGAGAGCTGAAATCACAAACCCCACGTCACAACACTTACTATGAGATTGTTTTGTTTTGTCTCTTATAGAGAGACAATATGAATGATAATGTAGTGTTTCTGTATTTGTATTTTGCATATTTCTGTTGGATTTTTTCATGCTTTGTTGAGAACTGCTTCCACTGTAGTGTATACAGAAAAGCTGTATACAAATAAAGTGGCCCACTGCTGGTGGGCAATAACCACAAAAAATGAAGATTGAGCAAGTAATGTGATCGAGTTCCAGTCATTTTACAGAAGTGATGTTCATGGCACCCCTTACCCTGTGCTTATTACAGGGAAGACATCCAGCAAAGAGCAATTAGCAGAGTGCTGATTCAGGAGTTGGTTACTTTCCACCTTATAAGATTGCTTGCAAGGCTGGACATTTCTAAAAAGTGCCTTTTAATATATTTAACGTGGGTCCAACTGGAGTTTGTTTTCCCTGTAATGTATATAAATTGCACCCTGAAGACAAAATAATGACTGTTAGCAAACCTGAAACTTGTTTGGGCGAAGTCACTGAGCCATAAACGACCTTGCCAGAATAATAAATAGTAAAAACAAAAAACCCCGAGGTTTTACAATAGCATATACTGCCAAGGCTTCAGATGTTTTGTCTTGCAAGGCACCAGATGACACATTGGAAAGTAAGGTTTTCATATAACAAACAATAACAATTGATTTTATGGATTGGTTCTAACCTTGTAGGTGTAAGGCGGTCATTTCTTAATAAGAGATGCATCTTTTACAACAAAATGCTCTTGTCAGTGGATCTGTTAGATCTGTCTGTGGGAAAGATACCCAATTGGGTTAATTTGCTATACAGTTTTCTTTATTTATGTCTGCATTACATTTATATATGCCTTTTGTTTTTTGAATTTGGTGTGGTATAGTGAGTTGGAAGGGACCTCTGCAGGTCATCTAGTCCAACTCCCTGCAAATGCAGGAATATGTAGGTGGCTGATATGGGGATCAAGCCCATGCTGTAACCAACTTCTAGGCTGTTTACTACAGGGTAGGGCTGTGTCCTGGTTTGTACTTTTTGAAATATGGCAACCCTATTTCAGGGGTACTGACCAGACCCAAAATTAGTTTCAGGACAGTTCCTGTAGCAGAGGGAACTCAGTTGTTTGATTGGATACTTTGGGGAGATAAGAAGAGGGGAAACAGCCACCAGGGCTCTGCTGAAAGACCAGCAACGTCTGGTAGCTCCTTTCCAAATTTCTCCTTTCAATATTGTTAAAAGGACTAGTTCTCCCTCACCCGACCCATACGTCTCACTTTTATGTGGTGCCATCTAGGTTGTAAGCCTGAGAGCATGGGCTGTCTTATCATTGAGATGTCTGAGCTTCTTTCAGGTGAAAGAGCAGAATAAAGGTAAAGGAACCCGACCATTAGGTCCAGTCGTGGCCAACTCTGGAGTTGCGGCGCTCATCTCACTTTATTGGCCGAGGGAGCTGGCTTACAGCTTCCGGGTCATGTGGCCAGCATGACTAAACCGCTTCTGGAGAACCAGAGCAGTGCACGGAAATGCTGTTTACCTTCCCGCCAGAGCAGTACCTATTTATCTACTTGCACTTTGACGTGCTTTTGAACTGCTAGGTTGGCAGGAGCAGGGACCGAGCAACGGGAGCTCACCCCGTCTCAGGGATTTGAACCGCCGACCTTCTGATCGGCAAGTCCTAGACTCTGTGGTTTAGACCACAGCGCCTTTAAATAACTATATATTAAATGCCACCTTATTTTTCCATCCCCATAGATATGAACATCTGTTCCCCAACTTACTTTAACCCTTACTTAACGGAAGGGTTTCATTTTGGCAGAATCGAGGCAGCTAAAATCTCACGGAGCACAAAATCGCTTTCTCTGGCTAAGTTTTCTGCAATAAGTAAGATTATTAGTAACGTTGTGGTGGCTTTTGCGAAGAAGCACCTTTTCTGCACAGAAAAAGTGCAGAAGGAAATGGAAACTTGCAGCGCTGGACTCGAGGGTGAGATTAAAGTTCAGGAGTTGCTCTTGTTAATAAATTAACTGAGCAGCTGGGAAATTCAGATAATAAAAGGGGCTGTAAATCTCTTGTCTTTTGCTTGTTGCAATGAAGCCTCTCAGTCAACAATCCAGTAAGGTCAGAGAGGGTGGGGTCACTGGGAGGGTTCATTGTCTCTGCATTCCTGCTTCATCTGCCTGTTTTGCATCCCTTCAGAGAGTGAGAGAGTCCAGGGTGCAAAGGACAGGGAAGAAAGAGGAAGCCAGAAGTTGTGTGGGAAGCAGGCAGGGCTTGTGGTCTCTCCCAGGACTTGCAGCAATTGCAGGCAGGGTCTTTGTACATCTTCCTTCCTGTTAATCATTCATTCATTCCACACTTTTCATTGCAATTCCCCGTCACTTTCCAAACTGCAAACAGTCCAGTTTTATTTGAAGTGAATTTGTTGCACCAGGGGCAACAGAGCACTTTAGTACATTTTAATTCGCAAAGCCGTATTTCTCAGTTTGTGCTTGAATACCTCTTGCAAAATGCTAACAGTCTGAAAGTACCCAGAATATAAGGGAGCATTCTGAAGCTAAGGATAAGGATATCTTAAAAAGTAGGCCAGACCCTAAAGGGGAAGAATTTCAGATATTGAAATTCCCAGCCAAATATTTTGCATCAGTTCACTAGTAAGCTTATGATTTAGAGAGTCTGCAGTCATCGTCACTGTAATAAGAACAACCTCACATTTCTTCTGGGAAACAATTTCTCAGTTTGAGTAATATTTTTAAACCATTTTATGTATGGGTTGTGTTTTTGCAATTCTGTTATGGACTCTGGCCAGTATACTAATAAAGCTGAACTATTAGGGGAGTGCCTGAAGGGGTAGAAAGGAAATTGTTAATATCATGTACAGTGGTACCTCGGGTTAAGTACTTAATTCGTTCCGGAGGTCTGTTCTTAACCTGTAACTGTTCTTAACCTGAAGCACCACTTTAGCTAATGGGGCTTCCACCTGCTGGAGCACAATTTCTGTTCTCATCCTGAAGCAAAGTTCTTAACCTGAGGTACTATTTCTGGGTTAGCGGAGTCTGTAACCTGAAGCGTCTGTAACCTGAAGTGTATGTAACCCGAGGTACCACTGTATTAACTTTAGCGATGGGGCACAGAACAAACTGGGGCTGGACATTTAGGCTTCAGGTGGTCAGATTCAAATAAGAAGCCCAAAGGGATGGTTTGGTAAAATTATATAATGGTGAACGTTTATTTCAGAAATAAGGAACTGTGCTCCCATTAATTTTTAACTTAGCTTTCATTTGAAGTTTCTCAGTGACCCAAATAAACAAAGATCATTAAAATTTGTGATCCCCAGAGCTAATGACTTTTTCAGGGAATCCCCATTTCCATTGTTTTTAAAGGCTAATCTGTATTCAAAATTTAGATGAATATAAGGTTTTCATTATGCACTCAGGCTCGTAAGAGATTCGACCCTCCACCCTTTCAGGGATAATTCTGGATAATTTCGTGAGACTCTGTTGAGGGGTTTATGCATGCTTGATTGGTATTGTTATGCTGTTGTTTTCTTCTCCATCTCAGATAAACTGATTTGATAGTTGGGATTTAGGACGCATATTTTTCATGTTATGTATCCTTGCCTGTTCTGATTAGATTGAAAATGTTAAAATATTTTTCTTTTGAGAATTCACAAATGCATTGGAAAACAAAGATGATACATTTTTCTGTTCTTCTGAATAACTTATCCACCTGAACAAGGATAAAGGCTGCTGGCTGGCATGGCTATGGGGTTTTGTTTAATGTTTTGTTGTTCTCAAGTCAGATCCAGGAGGTTGTTTGGTTAATAAAAAGATTTGTTTCCCCGAGATTGCCTGATAACCAACATGTGGCGGGAGTTAAGGGTGGCATTGACGTTCTTTGTAGCCTTGACACAAAAGGTCTGATTGAAACATATATCCAGCTTGCCAGGGTGATTAATGCCAAATGCTTTTTGTGCTAGGTCTAAGCAACTGTGCGCTTAAGGAAATACAGTTTGTGCACCCTAAGCCTCTACAAGGTATTGATCTAGATCTGTAACAAGCGCTGTGGCAGTCAGATCACTGCAGCAGTCATTGAGCAAGTTAAGGGCCATGATTTAGGAGGACTGTCCTTTTCTGGTGTCGAGTAATGCTTTAGATTGATGTGTCAATATGTTATGGGGCCATTGCGCTGCGCGTATTTGCCAACTGGAATGGCCTTTGTGTACAAAACAAAGATGAGGGTGGGGATGGCACCTGCAAGATATAAGGGATTCAGCACTCCAGCCTAGGTAACCAACCACAGGAAAACAACCACAGTGTGTTTAGCATTTATTTAGTAAGCAAGCACTGGTCAAGATAAGCTGATGTGATGTGAGTGGAACACAAAGCATAATCGAGCCCTTGCAAATGCCATGGGTTTCAGGGGAAGAGATTTCAACGAAGTCCCTCAACTTAAATTCAAAGTTCTTAGCTTTGGTTGGGTCATGCCCATAGAGTCCATTAAGTAGTAATGAGTGCAGGTGACCGAATGAATACATGAAGTTCCCTGGACCTCCTGTATGAACCTTCAAGCTCATTTAAACTGAAGGAGCTGAGCTTCACATGCCTTCCTTTGCATGCACACCCTTCACTGAAATGAACAGGCACACAAAACTGAGAAAACAACCGAATGGCTGCAGGTATTACTGTATTTTAATATTTTGTTGGAAGCCGCCCAGAGTGGCTGGGGAAGCCCAGCCAGATGGGCGGGGTATAAATAATAAATTATTATTATTATTATTATTATTATTATTATGTACAGTGGGATCTAGAATCAATCTAGATTGAAAGCAGAACGTTGGGGACAAGTGTGAATGACTCCAGGTAAGGAAAAATTATTATTATAAACGGTTACATACTGTAGCCTAAGAATAGGTGCCGACATATTTTTCTCCTCTGGAGCATCAGTTTTTCTAGCTGCTGTTTGTTGTATTTCCCTTTCCTTACAGATCTGATGCCAAAATGGCATGGAAAATACACAGGGAATGGTTTGCCTATGAATGCTGCCTTCTGTTTTAGAAATCTGCATTAGAAAGTGTTTTTATTTAACATGCAATGCAATCAATTTCCCCTCCAGCTATCGATCGTATGTTGTGTTCCTTGGAATGCATCATGTTATATATAGACTGAAAATATGCTACTAGGAAAATTTAGCATGTTTTCATGCAGCGAAATTAATTCCACCCTCTGAAACAAGCAATCTGCAATTATACCCGCGTTTCCTAAAAATAGCAGTTTAGAGTAAAAACTAACAAATTAGCTGGAACAAATCCGCAGAGAAAGAATCCCTGAATATTTTTTTTTTTGAGGGGGGAGGGGAGAGAGTTGTGTATGCAGCCTTTAACTAAGAACAGAATAGTACATACAGATTGGGGAGGAGATGGGAAAGAAATGCCAAAAATTAGGAATCCTGGTCGTGGAGGAAGGAGCTGGGCTGCAGTGGCTGCTGCTGCAGGCATAATGTGAGATGGCTCTTGGGGTTTTGTAAGCAGCTTCCATATGAGATTTATTTATTAAACTTAGTCGATTATCCATATGGGCTTTAACTGATTAATCAATCAGTACATTAACTTCCTTGAACTTCCTGTATGAATTTCCCCATTCCTTTAAACTCATTTGAATATGGACTTCTGTGGACTTATAGGGACAAGAGTCCTACAACTGAAATAGCCACCAAGAACACACAAAATGTGTGTTCCAGCCCTTCAGACTGGGTACATGTGAAAAGGACTCTCTGAGCTTATCTTAATAGCTGTGGCTGGAGGTGTGAGTGTGTGTGTGTTTTGAATGTGAAGTGGTCCCCACTGCCTTGTCCTCCATAGTAGATCAGAACCTTATTAGCCTGGGACACCCAGATGTTTAAAAGACAAACCTCTTGGTCTTATATTATGCCTTCATTCAAGTCAGCATAGACTTACAGCAAGCCTAAAAAATGTGTATCATACCTGATTAGATAAGCGACAGAATACTGACTTCCTCCCAACCACAGTACATTGAGAAAGCTTCATTCTGCCATGGGATCCATTATACTCTGAGCTCATTTCAAAAATCACCCTCTCCCCTGGGATGTTTGAAACCAAATATAATATTGCTGACACACAGCTTCCTGCCACGTCTCAGAAAGTGACTGAGCAAGAGAAAACAAGCCCCCAACTTGAGAATGTAAAACCTTAATGAGAATAAGGGGGGTGCCACACTGTACCGCGATACCTGATAACAGTTAATATGTCCCTGGTTTGTAGAAGTGATAAGGAGTACAAAAACAAAAGCAGCTGGTCGCATAAAATAATTCAGAGCATTATCAGCACCGAGGTGGAGTGTGAGTACCATAAAGATATATTTAGCACTAAAGCATAAGGAGGTGGAATCGTTGCGTTAATAAAAATCCAGATGCAATAATCCCCTCTCCGTTGTCCCTATTTTGTAAATTTTGTTTACAAAAAGATAGTGATTCAGCACCTTTTGTAGTCCAGGTGTTTAGCAGAGTGGACATCTAATTGCTCATCGTTGGGTACCAAGTTATTTTATGTTCTGGAAACTCCTGGCTGGATTGTGGCACTGCGTTTCACGTTTGTGTTAACAGAGCCTGTCATAAGCAAGGCTCTCTAAAACGCATTGAATAAATCACTTAGGCTGTTATCCAGAACCAAGATATATAGGAACCCTTCAGTTCAGTCCTGTTGTCCTGTTTCCTTCAAGAGAATAAAATTGGCAGTTATCAAAGTACTCTGATTTAACAGCTTTGTAGAGCATGGTTTTAACAGTAAGGGATGGTAGATGGCATCATTCCATGAAAATGCACCGAGTATGCTGTTGTTGTTGTTTAGTCGTTTCCGACTCTTCGTGACCCCATGGACCAGAGCACGCCAGGCACTCCTGTCTTCCACTGCCTCCCGCATTTTGGTCAAACTCATGCTGGTAGCTTCGAGAACACTATCCAACCATCTCGTCCTCTGTCATCCCCTTCTCCTTGTGCCCTCCATCTTTCCCAACATCAGGGTCTTTTCCAGGGAGTCTTCTCTTCTCATGAGGTGGCCAAAGTATTGGAGCCTCAGCTTCACGATCTGTCCTTCCAGTGAGCACTCAGGGCTGATTTCCTTCAGAATGGAGAGGTTTGATCTTCATGCGGTCCATGGGACTCTCAAGAGTCTCCTCCAGCACCATAATTCAAAAGCATCAATTCTTCGGCGATCAGCCTTCTTGATGGTCCAGCTCTCACTTCCATATATCACTACCGGGAAAACCATAGCTTTAACTATACGGACCTTTGTTGGCAAGGTGATGTCTCTGCTTTTTAAGATGCTGTCTAGGTTTGCCATCGCCTTTCTCCCAAGGAGCAGGCGTCTTTTAATTTCATGACTGCTGTCACCATCTGCAGTGATCATGGAGCCCAAGAAAGTAAAATCTCTCACTGCCTCCATTTCTTCCCCTTCTATTTGCCAGGAGGTGATGGGACCAGTGGCCATGATCTTCGCTTTTTTGATGTTGAGCTTCAGACCATATTTTGCGCTCTCCTCTTTCACCCTCATTAAAAGCTTCTTTAATTTCTCCTCACTTTCTGCCATCAAGGTTGTGTCATCTGCATATGTGAGGTTGTTGATATTTCTTCCGGCAATCTTAATTCCGGTTTGGGATTCATCCAGCCCAGCCTTTCGCATGATGAATTCTGCATATAAGTTAAATAAGCAGGGAGACAATATACAGCCTTGTCGTATTCCTTTCCCAATTTTGAACCAATCAGTTGTTCCATATCCAGTTCTAACTGTAGCTTCTTGTCCCACATAGAGATTTCTCAGGAGACAGATGAGGTGATCAGGCACTCCCATTTCTTTAAGAACTTGCCATAGTTTGCTGTGGTCGACACAGTCAAAGGCTTTTGCATAGTCAATGACGCAGAAGTAGATGTCTTTCTGGAACTCTCTAGCTTTCGCCATAATCCAGCGCATGTTTGTAATTTGGTCTCTGCTTCCTCTGCCTCTTCTAAATCCAGCTTGCACTTCTGGGAGTTCTCGGTCCACATACTGCTTGAGCCTGCCTTGTAGAATTTTAAGCATAACCTTGCTAGCGTGTGAAATGAGTGCAATTGTGGGGTAGTTGGAGCATTCTTTGGCATTGCCCTTCTTTGGGATTGGGATGTAGACTGATCTTCTCCAATCCTCTGGCCACTGCTGAGTTTTCCAAACTTGCTGGCATATTGAGTGTAGCACCTTAACAGCATCATCTTTTAAAATTTTAAATAGTTCAGCTGGAATACCATCACTTCCACTGGCCTTGTTATTAGCAGTGCTTTCTAAGGCCCATTTGACTTCACTCTCCAGGATGTCTGGCTCAAGGTCAGCAACCACACTACCTGGGGTGTACAAGCCATCCATGTATGGACAGTGCTATTTTTCTAGAAAAAGAGGTGCAGGAACTCACCATGAACATCTCCCTCTTTCTCTTAGAGTGGCAATGGCACCCACCCGAGGTGCTGGAACTGGGTTCCAGTGAGTTCCCCCTGAAAAAAAGTCTGGAGTATAGGTCTGTTCTTTTTTTTAAAAAAAATATTTTATTAAGGATTTTCTTGTTTTACAGAAGTAAGTGTAATGCCTCGTGTGTGTTTTTCTTCCATGTAACATTTTTACAAATCCGTTTCATTTGTTGAGGCATTAGGGGGAGAAGAAAAAAGAAAAAAGAAAGGGGGGGTGGAGAGAGGGAAGATGGATGGGGGTGGGGTCGGGTGGCAGTGTTTCTATTATGTTTAATGTATGTAGAGTTTGGTGTCAGCGTTGCTTGTGTTGTTCACTTGTGTTCCTTTGGTGTTGAGAGAGGTTGGGGTTGGCCTAGGGTGTGATTGTTTGCTTGTGATTGGCTGTGATGATCTTTGTTTTCGTGTGTGAGTGAGGTGGGTGGGTGTTTTGGATCAGGTTAGCCATATTGATTTGTATGCTGTTGGTGGAGTATAGGTCTGTTCTTGACAATTAAGGTAGTTCATCATAGCAAAGCCTTAACATTTCTCGCAAATTGTTAATTATTGATGAAAACATCTTGTAGTGTTTAACCACTATAGCTAAGACAGAAGATGAACTGGGGGGAAAGATAGGACAGGAAATTGCATTTGTGCCCCTGCTGGTTTTATTTTTGTGTGTGTAGGAGAAATCTTAGAAAAAAGGTTTTTAAAACCTGAAATAGAGAATTCTATGTTTCAAACTCCCTTCTTAACTCTCTTTCCACTTCTCCTATTTGAGAGGGTTTGGAGGTTGTCCCCCCCTCCCCACTTTAACGTCCACTCTCATTTTGATAATGCTCCTTAATCACTTTTGCTACTTTCCAGGATGGATAAGCAGAGAAAATTAACTCTAGTAGCAGCCTGGGGTGCATTTTTGGGCCCAGTCTAGAGAAAGTTACTCTTCAATCCTTATTATTATTATTATTATTATTATTATTATTATTTGTATCCCACCTTTTCCCCTAACAGAGACTCAAGGTATACTCTATGTATACTCATGTGAGAGTTAAGCCCTGGTGAACTCAGTGGACTTCACTTCTAAGTAAACTTGCAAAGATTTTTTTACAGTCACATTTTAGTCCTTATGAAAACAATGGCATTTAAATTAGCTTTAAAAAGTGTCATTTTTAACTTTCTGATAATTGCCAATATTTACTTAAAACATTTACTCTACTTAGAAGTACTCAGTTGGAAGATAAATCCTATGCATGTCTACTCAGAAGTATTTCCCAATGGGATTTACTCCCAGGTAGGTATTATAGGATTGCAGCTTTAGGATGGTATTGTATGTGTCATTAGAAAATAGAACTGTGGAAGGAATCAATATCTGAAATGTTATTCATACCGTAGACCTATTGAAATCCAGTCCACTGGTTTCAGCACATCTATTTTGAGTATTCCTTAGTTGGGTATTGCCCAGGAAGTGTAAAATCTGGGCTCCTGATTTCCAGTTTCCAATTGAAACTAATGGGATCTAAGCATACATTCAATGTTGGTTTCAAGGGTACTGAAGTGTATTTAACATTATCTGGATTGCCCCCCTGTATATTTTAAAACAGCTTTGTGAAATGTCTCTGAGGGAGAAGCAGATTTAATAAAGTGTAGTTGAGAGAATAGCTGCAGACCAGTTCTGACATAAGTATGAAAGAACACGAGGTTAGGAGGAGAAGTGAAATGATAATCCCCACTGCTGGATCAAAGGTAACTGAAAACATTTGGACACCACTGGAGGACATCAGTCATCTCTAAAGTCATATATAATAACCCCCGATCTTAAAATAAGTCAGGAAATGTTTGCACTAAGTGGGAGAGTCAAAAGTGATGAGAACTCAGCCTGTCATTTACCTGAATATAACTGAGTCAGGAATCAAGTTTGCCTTAACCATTACTCGCCAATGCTTAAGTTGCTACTTTTAGCTTTTACTTAGTCATAAAAGTGTTATGCAGTAAAGAGGCTGCTGTGAAACCAGAGCTCTTGCCATGGGATCAGAGTATAGACCTTTTTATTGCTGTCTCCTTGATGTTAATATGTGCCAACAACATGGTGGAATTATTCCGTCCGGCCATCTCTTGGGGATGATCTGCACAGTTTATGGCAGCGTGTTGGTCGCACATGATCTGAATATACATAACTCCTCCTGATGCCGTTACGAAAACGCCAAATTCCCCCAGTATTCAGGACACAATATTCTTCTGTATATGGAAAAATAATAATGCTCTCATTTCTCTAAAGAATAAGGGAATGGGAGATTATGATATTGGAACTGGGGGGGGGGGGAGGAAGTGAACCCATGAAATCACAGGATCAGCCAGTAATTGTGGGCTAAATGATTACATATCAACTTGTAGCCCATCTCTCTCCACATAATGGCTGCATTCAGATGTAACACTAAATCATAATTTAGTACCAAGTGAATGAGTTCCAAGGTTTAAGTAAAAAAACAAAACATTTTTTAATGCCCCACTTGAATAAAATGGGCTTAAATACCCATCTCAAAAGTATGATTTAACATTACATCCAAACCAGGTCATCGTCATGCCTGGGTCTGGAGCCAAGCCTCTCCCTTTTCTTCTTCAATTAGTGGCTTTGCAGTATAGACATAAAGGAATATTTGCCATTTCAAAGAACTGTCTTCCCGTCTTCAGTCTTGTTTGGCAGTAAAAAAATGGACAGGATTCCCTTAGTAAGGCCAGGAAATACATTTGGCATGATGCATATTGAATTGGATTTGTTCCCGAGAGCAACTCACCTTCTTCTGTATGAGCCTCCATGAGATCTGTGCTCTGTTTCTGAAGGCATGGTCCCCTCGCCACACCAAGTATGGGGGATTCGAGCAAGAGTATTTGCCATCGGGGCACCCAAACTGTAGAACAGCCAACAATGAGAGTTTTTTTAATCTGTTTTGAAATGGGATCTTTCAGATACAGTAAGCCCGCAACTTATGTGGGAGTAGCATTCCAGGAATCATGCCTAAAGCCAAAATTGCGTATAGTCAGAACATATTGGGTTCAATGGTGGGCAGAATGGTCAAAGTCTTTTTCCCTGGACACCTGCCGCAGCCCTTTTCTCTCTTTTTAAAAAATTTGCAGAGAGCATAAAGCTGAACACACACGTTAAATGCACATAAGTTGCGGGTTTACTGTACTTTTTTTTTCAGGCAGGCGCCTTTTCCTTAAAAGTTTTTCTTTTCTTTTGCTGTGCACTATAATGTTTTAAGGGATGTGAATGGCGCTGTGGTCTAAACCACAGAGCCTAGGGCTAGCTGATAAGAAGGTCGGTGGTTTGAATCCCCACGACGGGGTGAGCTCCCGTTGCTCGGTCCCTGCTCCTGCCAACCTAGCAGTTCAAAAGCACATCAAAGTGAAAGTAGATAAATAGGTACCACTCTGGCAGGAAGGTAAATGGCATTTCCGTGCGCTGCTCTGCTTTGCCAGAAGCGGCTTAGTCATACTGGCCACATGACCCGGAAAAACTGTCTGCGGACAAACGCCGGCTCCCTCGGCCAGTAAAGTGAGAGGAGCGCCGCAACCCCAGAGTCGTCCACGACTGGACTTAACGGTCAGGGGTCCCTTTACCTTTACCTATGATGTTTTATAGAGTACGTTGCTGTTCTGTTATGGCTTTGACCGCATTTCAACCCGTTTTTTGATCGGTGATTTTTGCACTGTAAACTGCCTTGCAGATGCTTGCCACAGAAAGGCAGGGTAAAAATGGCAATACAAGTAAACAAACGGACAGACATACAATTAAGCCAAAGGTAAATAAGGTTGAAGCGTGGCTGGAGAAGGATAGGAATGGGTAAAAAACATGCCAGGAAAGCTCTGAAATAAGTATACTAGGCATACCATAGAAGAAAAAATGCAAAACAAAAAAAAAAGAAGCAATTGACTTGTAAAACATTTTTGCATTTTATCCCTTCTATACAGTATGCTTTTACTGTTACCTTTCCATGATCAGACACATATGCAAAATTTACCAACAACCCCATAACTGACAGGAGGCAAGGAACAGCAGCAAGACTATCGCTGGCTGGGAGGTGGATACTATCTTTCCTGCTTCACCTGCAGAATAGCAGTCTGCTGGAGGTGTCAGGTTTGGCCAGCTAGCTCTACCCATGAAGACAAGTAAGAACTTTCACATATCGGTGGTGGTTTCCGGGGTGTGTGGGCAGCTTATTGGTTTATTTCATAGCATTTATACAGTGGACGATCGGGTTATACCTGGGATGCGGGTGGCGCTGTGGTCTAAATCACTGAGCCTCTTGGGCTTGCTGATCAGAAGGTCGGCGGTTTGAATCCCCACAACGGTGTGAGCTCCTGTTGCTGTCCCAGCTCCTGCCAACCTAGCAGTTTGAAAGCACACCAGTTTGAGTAGATAAATAGGTACCACTGCGGCGGGAAGGTAAATGGCACTTCCGTGTGCTCTGGTTTCCACCACGGTGTTTCCTTGCGGCAGAAATAGTTGAGTCATGCTGGCCACATGACCTGGAAAGCTGTCTGTGGACAAACGCCGGCTTCCTTGGCCTGAAATCTACATGAGCACCACAACCCCATAGTCACCTTTGATGGGACTTAACCATCCAGGGGTCCTTTACCTTTTACCTTTTGATTGCATTTCCATACTTTGATTGCATCTTTCTCTCATACGGCCACTGTTTCGGCGGCAAAAGAAAGCGGAATATAAATAAAACCATAACATAATGTTGGCTTTGCCCCCAAAGGCTCTCTCTTCCATTGTCTCCCAAGACAGATGGGTGCCAATGAAGAGCATAACGTCAGTTCATATACTGATGCAAATAGTCACAAGGCACATTTTTACGGTGAATTGAAAGCAGTCACCTTTGCCACATACTTCTCTCATGATTTCAGTTGCCTCTGGTCAAATGTTTGGCGCAGGTATTCAAAACAGTACACAAGGCCCCTGCAAACCTGTTTGGCCAGAGGCAAAACTATGATGAGTGTTTGCACTATGGACAGCAGTGTTTTTTCTTTCAAATTGCCTTTAATTCCGCAAGGGTGAGTGAGTGAGTGAGTGTGTGTGTGTGGAGGGGTATCTTATGGTCTATCTCCATCCTGAGAGAACGCAAGCTGCACTGTGAGAATAGCTCAATTGCTAGAGCAGCAGACTCTTAATCTCAGAGTAGTGGGTTCAAGCCCCTCATGGTGAAAAGATTCCTGTATTGCAGGGAGGTTGGAGTTGATTACCCCCGCGGTCCCTTCCAACTCTGGAATTCTCTGCTTCTATGTCTAGGCTCAGTAAAAGTGCTTGTTGACCCCCTATTTTCACTGCAGCCCATGTTGGCAACTCAGGCTCAGTCCATGGGTGTGGGAGGCAAGAGGCAGTTGCCCCACATTAAATCAATATTATTATTTTTTTTTAAAAAATACATTGCTAACTGAGGTTTTGGCCACCCTAACAACAACAACAACAATTTTATTATTTATACCCCGCCATCTGGGTGGCTTACAACACACAAAATGGTAAAACATTAGACATTAAAAATTTCCCCATACAGGGCTGCCTTCAGATGTCTTCCAAATAGTTTATTTCCTTGACATCTGATAGGAGGGCGTTCCACAGGGCAGGTGCCACTACTGAAAAGGCCCTCTGCCTCTGCCTGCCCCCGCACAACAAAAAAATCCTGGTTACACCCATGGCTCAGGCTTTTGATAGGGAGGGGCAGAACCTCCGATTTGTATTGATTTGTATTGTTTTTTTGCAGGGCAGCTGCTCCCCACCCCCAGCTACGCCCATGCTCCATCCTCAGGACTTTCCCCTCCACTTTATTGTTATTATTATTATTTGCAATTATATACCACACTGTACCTGGAGGTCTTAGGGTAGTTCACAGAAAAGATCACAATATATAAAATCAAAATAAAAACAATTACCCAATAACACCCCCCCAAAAAAAGAACCACATTTAAAAGGGTATAGGATGTCAATCAGCTCAACCAAAGGCCTGGTTAAAAATGAACATTTTTGCCTGGTGCCTAAAGGTATACAATGAAGGCGCCAGGTGAACTCCGCTGGGGAGAGCATTCCACAGACGGGGAGTCACTGCAGAGAAGGCCCGTTCTCATGTTGCCACCCTCTGGACCTCTTGAGAAGGAGACACACAAAGAAGGGCCTCAG
The DNA here is from genome assembly GCF_964106645.2 of Podarcis pityusensis. Taxonomy (NCBI): domain Eukaryota; kingdom Metazoa; phylum Chordata; class Lepidosauria; order Squamata; family Lacertidae; genus Podarcis; species Podarcis pityusensis. The sequence continues at coordinate 16,805,266 of NC_138026.1, forward strand.
AAGATGATCTCAGGGTCTGGGTAGGTTCATATGGAAAGAGGCGGTCCTTGAGATATTGCAGTCCTGAGCCGTTTAAGGCTTTGTAGGTCAAAACCAGCACTTTGAATAGGGCCCGGGAACTAATTGGTAGCCAGTGCAGTCGGACCAGGATCGGTGTAATAGGCTCAAACCATCTTTCTCCGGTGAGCAACCTGGCCGCTGAATTCTGCACCAGCTGAAGTTTCTAAACCGTCTTCAGAGGCAGCCCTACATATAACGCATTGCAGTAATCTAAGCTGGTGGTTACCAGAGCATAGACCACAGTAGTTGGCTATCCCTGTCCTGATAGGGGCATAGCTGGGCCACCAGCCAAAGCTGACGGAAGGCTCTCCGGATCACCGAGGCCACCTGAGCCTTGAGTGACGGCAAAGGATCCAGGAGGACCCCCAAGCTACGAACCTGCAGTGTAACCCCATCAAGAGCAGGCGATCTCCCACCCATCTGGTCTAGGGAACCACCCACTAACAGTGTCTCATTTTTATCTGGATTGAGCTTCAGTTTGTTGGCTCTCATCCAGTCCGTGACAAAGGCAGGACACTATAACTGGGGTTGGAAGGTACCCCAGGGGTCCTCTAGTCGTACCCGCTGCGATGCAGGCAATCTTGGGGCCCTACGCAGTGCTCGAAGCCTCCCACCATGAGATATAATGTGTTTGAGGCTCTAGCAGCGGAGCTATTCAGGCGCCCGAGGCAGCAGGATAAGGGAGATGCTTCCCCTCCCGCCGCGTGGGCAAAGCTTTGGCAGATCGGGAGCAAGTGCGGGCAGTGGCGGCGTCACCGGGAGCCACCGCGCCTGCTCAGTTCCAAGCGAGCATGCCCAGTAGCTGCCAAGCCGCGGCTGCGACGGGCAGCAGGATTTCCAGCCGGCCAGGGTTGCCGGCGAGCGTGTGTGCACGTGGCTCCCTCCAGCCAAGGGAACCTTGAATTTCTCCGGGATTTGCTGATCTGCAGTGCAGAGCAAAAAGCGCAGGAACGTGTTGCAGCTGCTAACCTACCGGCTTTGCGGAAGCGATCCGAAACTGGATTTTAAACCGGAGAGGCAAAAGCACGGATCCGTTCCTTCCTTGAGACCCTTAAGCAGACTTTAATTATTAGCATTTTTAAATTATTTTTTAAAAACCCTGCACTGTTCCGTCTCGATCTTCAGAGGACATCGCAAACTGTAAATGGTCCAGGTACTCAAATATTTAGGCTTTTCCTTTGCGCATCACATTGTTGGCTTGCGCGGCAAGCAGCTTGGAAACGGTGACCCAAAAGAAACGAGGATCTTGAAGCCATAAGAGAAACTCTTTCCCTGGGTACTTTGCTGCCTCTATTTTAGGGTATTTATCAAGAAGGGTTCCAAGAGGTGAGAGCTTAATAGAAGAGAACATCACAGTCAAGGGCCAAATTCATACCAGTTTGTGGCTGTTCTTTTTGGCGGGTCTGTGAGCTTTTCAAGACCCCTGGTGGAAATGCCCCCTGCTGCCCGGAAAGGCTGTTTACCTTTAAAACATGAAGACGCTGGGTGGTTACTTAGGCACTTCTCACATTCATGCGCATACTTACAATTTGGCCCCTGGCACATACCTGTGTTGTACTCCCAGCAAACCTCATGGTGAGGGACTCGCTTAGCTTCAAATTTTCCAACTTTCCTTTTCCCACATAGGGACCCATATGCTCCATCCAGTAATTCTGGTTGCTCGGAACCCAGCAGGTGGTGGGCAGCAGGAAGCTTTTCTGAATCGTCCTCGGCATCAGAAGGCTTACTTCTTTTGCTCTTCTTGGCCGAATGCTTCTTCATACTTAGACTTCTTTCTCCCTTGCCCATCATTGGAGACTGGTGCTGTTCTGCAGCCACTGCCACTTCCTGTTGCCCCTGCGTCTCTTCCTCCGATGATGTTTCGGAGCCCCCTTCCGCGATAAAGACTGAGGTTGTGAATGCTGTAGCATACTGGGAAAGTCTGGGGTATACTGAGAGGCAGAAAGGTTATAATTGTAAGCATGAGCCCTACCTCCCGAGGATCTGTCATTGGAAACCCAGGGACACGTAGACTGTAATTATGTGTGAGGATGCATAAATGGATTGCTACCCGAATGTGGAACCCTAAATAAGGAGGCCAAAGTGCAAGGGAGCTCCTCATTGCTGGACGGAAGTACTCACTATTTGGGAAGAGGCCGCAGTGACCATGGGCCTGAATTGTTACTAAAAGGTTTCAAAAGCAGAGGAAACACTGACTAGGCCTGTGGGTTGCAGGGCAAAGGAGGCTACCCTGACCCATCTCGGACACGGACCCACTGTTGAATCATTGGCTGCTCTCAGCACTGCCGCGGAGGTGCCGGGGCGGTCCACAACGTTAGGTGGCGTATCCGGGATGCATTCTTGGGTGAGCGCCAGAGGTACCGCTGCCACCTGGTCTGCAGGCCTATATTGCCTATAAAATGTCTAAAAAGCATTGAACAACTGTGCCAAAGCCTGTGGGTTACTAGGCACTACGAAGGCCTGGGACCACTCCTGGTTCCCTTGTGCCACCCCAGATATAGCGGCATATTGCTGGTTCTCTTGAGTAGACATAGTTTAATTAGCCTGGTTCTGTAAAATCAATGCCAACTAGCTTGGATTATATGCGTGAGTTGCGAGCAATATCACGGTAGTTCAGTATTGTCTGCACTGGTAAGTTTAAAGGACCCAAAGATGCGTAACTAATCTCCAACAAATTGTATTTAGCTGCAAACAATATCACCGTAGCTCAGTATTATCTGCACTGGATAGCAGTCCAAAATACCAGCCCACACCTCAAAGCAATGTATTTAGAGGAATACTGAGTCTATACTAAACAGAAGAGAACCTTTGATAATGTAAGCAGCTATGCAGCAAGCTAGAGGTAGAATTATAAATTGTAACCCAGCAATACAGCAGTGAAAAATGATAAATTGACTTATGCAACAAACCTATAAGCAAAGCAAAGCTCCCAAGAGCCCTTAAGCACTATTATCAAAATCAACCAAATGAATTAAATTGCCAGATTAAATATATACTTATAAACTAACAGATGAAATACCAGAAAGAGATGAACGTAGAAGAGGCATGAGCTATTTACTTTAGATTCCCTATAAACCTGTATGCAAAGATTATTTTGCAGGCGAAGAAGCCCTTTAATAAATCAAATGATATAAAACCCGGATCTCTTTTTCCTTATAACTATGAATTGACTAATGAAATTCTCAAGTGTAAGTATAAACAAAAGCAGTCAAATTAATTATAGGATATCACTTCTAAGATCAGCCTAGCCAGAGACGCTGTAGCCAGCTCTATACAAGCTTATGCACCAAGAGGAGGGGCTCCCTGCAGCCCCTTGTGCGCTCTTATTTAAGCTAGGCTCTTTTAATTGCGCCATCATCCTTTGTTTATATTGCTTATGTTTATTTCCTTTGTTTATATTGCTTTTGAATTTATAACCAACGAGAAAGTGAGGGGCACTCGAAAAGGAGATAGCTCCCACGTGGTTTTGCCTCTCCTAAAATGGCTGCCGCCGCAAGGCCACGTGGGCAATCAAAATGGCGGCCGTAATGCGTTCCCGTTGCCTAGCGACAATAAACACGTGCGAAAACACTTAACGCTAGCCCTTTAACACTGAAAAATTCCGCAGCCTCAAGAGCAAAACCTGCAGGCATTCCCCACGTACCCCTTATGAACGTTAATTATTCCCCTGGTTTTCTCGCCGGTTAAGCTTAAAAGGGAGGGTTTGTAAAGTTACTTCCCACGTGGAATGCCTATAGTAAAATGGCGGGGAAGCGATGCTCTGTGGAAGCCACTCAGCCCCTCAAGAATGCTGCTGAAATGATAATTTAACAAGAAATTCTGCCCCTCACCCCGGCAAGAAAATGAAACACAACCGGCACAAAACGCAGCCCGCTCTCCTCCCGCAGCTGCCGTTCAGCCTAATTGCACCACGCTCCCCTACACAAACCCCTAGCTAAAACCTGAAGCCCCAACAGCAAAACCTGATTGGATGGGTGTGCTGCATCCTCCGTGGAAATAATGAAGAGGAGCCAAACGTTCTTCCTTGAGCTCCTTGCAGAACGGGCAGTCAGCAGCTGAGGGCAAGCAACCGATCACAGCAGAAAAAGCTCCACAAAGCTGAATAAATTCCTCTGAAGGGGGCATGCAGCAGCAGGCAGGAGAAGCTCCTGAGGGCAGGGAACTTGCACCGAAACACACAGAGCTCCCTGTAAAACTGTAGACGTGAAAGAGATGCTGGAAGGAAAGCACACAAACACACACACACAGTGATTTTAGCTCAATTACAGCTCCGGGGTTAAACTGCAGCAGCTGGAATGGAGCGCAATGGGGGAAACCCCCAGAAGGAGAAAAGCCCCAAATTGGTTTCAGCTCCAAAACTAGAGATAACAACTCCTGAACATCAAGCAGTTTAGAAATCAAGCAACACCAGCAGCGAATGCTGGAAATTCTCTGTAAAAGAAAGGGAGCTTTTTCTGTGAAGCTACAGCATATTCCACGAGGTGCCCTGCAGCTCAAGAACAAAGGCAACAAAGAAGCAAGGCAGGAACGCTCCAGGCAAGGCAGATAAGATCTCCGACAAACAGGAACAGCTGATATGCAGGAAACAAACGTGGGGGCTAGCTGGCGAAAAGAGGGCGAGCCCCCTCTGCGCTGGCCCTAAATAGGGCAGATAAGGCCGGGATTCCCCTGCTCTCACAGGGGCTGAAACCAGCCCCCGCTCACGTGGGGGGTGGGCGTGAAGCCTGCAACCCCACCTCCTGGGCAGGCCAAAGTGGCTTTGCCGGCCAGCGCGTGCGCACGGCGGCTCCCTCCAGCCAAGGGAACCTTGAATTTCTCCGGGATTTGCTGATCTGCAGTGCAGAGCAAAAAGCGCAGGAACGTGTTGCAGCTGCTAACCTACCGGCTTCGCGGAAGCGATCCGAAACGGGATTTTAAACCGGAGAGGCAAAAGCACGGATCCGTTCCTTCCTTGAGACCCTTGAGCAGACTTTAATTATTAGCATTTTTAAATTATTTTTTAAAAACCCTGCACCGTTCCGTCTCGATCTTCAGAGGACATCGCAAACTGTAAGTGGTCCAGGTACTCAAATATTTAGGCTTTTCCTTTGCGCATCACATTGTTGGCTTGGGCGGCAAGCAGCTTGGAAACGGTGACCCAAAAGGGAGTTTTGAGGTTTGGTTTTGTTCTTGCGAAGAGTGCGCGGGAGGGAGAGGAAGAAATAGAAAACAGGCGGGAGGTAATTGCCAGTGGCTTGTAAATCCCTATAAATAGGAGCTTAGACCCCCACGTAGACACCGATCTCTAGGAAGAAGATGCAAATCTGGCAAAGTTGTTTAGACTCGCATCGATGCAACCCCGGGGTGTGAAAGGAGACTGTCGAATGGATGTCAAAGCTGTCGGTCCCTTCCTCGTCTTCCTTATCTCTGGCATCCGCCGCCCCCCAATGGTCAGAGGCACTTGGATGAGAAGGGAGAGATTGAGACACGTATCTAGATACTGGGCTTGTGTGCCATATGTTGGTACTTAGAAGCTTAAAGCAGCGTGTTTCGGTTATCTCTCCGCCGCCCCCACTCCTTTTTCGTGGAGTGCTTAGAAATAATCTTTGTAAAGTCCCCCCCCCCCTTTTGTGTGCTGTGTTTTTGGGTGGTTTGGAGTTTTCTTGTGTGTGTGTGTGTGTGTGTGTGTCAAATTGAGAGGTGGGGGGGGCAGGTACCCACAACAAATCGCCCTGAGCTTGTTTTAAGATGTACCACCCAAATGATCTGGCATTTCGAAACACCAACCAACCCCCCCCCCCCAAGAAAGACATCAAAATAGTGTAGGTTAATAATTTGCATATTATTTTTTTTAAAAAAGGAACTGGTGTCAGATGAAAGCCTCTGACATTCCCAGGCACTTTTCCCCCTGAGAAGCATCCAAAGAAAATGCCAATGCTGTGTTGTTTTCCAGTAGAAAGAGTTTGCATGAAAAGATCATTCTCCGCAAGGTCATCCAACTCGTTGTGATTATTTGTTTAAACACACACACACACACACACTGTTTAGTGAGGTTGCTTCCTTGGCATTCTTGCTTTGAAGTGATCGATCGCCTCTTCCTAGCGGCACGCGACTGCTGCACGTGCAGCATATTTTAAGGAACCGAGGCTGGCATTGTAGATCTATATATTCAATGTGTGCGAGAGACCGTGCGCTTGTTTGTGCGTGAACAGAGGTGTGAGAGACGGGGAGCCCTTCACCAGTGCTGCAACTGCTTGGTGGGTGTTGGAGACAGAGGGTGGAGGGGGGTGGGAAGGGAGATCTTCATGAAGCGCCATATGGGAGACAGGAGGGGGAAGGGGCTTTGGGAGGGGAAGTGAGGCTGGTTTTGAGAGAGGAGGGAATCAAAACAACAGGGAGAAGCAGGTTGAGGCAGATCTGAAGCATACACACACAGCCCATCTCACTGCAGTGTTACACCTGATGGAGACTGCAGGCGTTCTTTCCTTGGAATCTTGTGGCTTCCCTTGGAATTTCCTTCAAGGGATCTGTTTTCTGGCTTGTTTGACTCCAGTGCCTAGCTCCTTGAGGCAGCGCTGTTAACATGGGAGTGCTTGTTGAGGAAAGAAGCAGTAAAGAGTCTTTAAAAAATAAAAATACATGGATATATATAGTGCAGTGTGGCTGCACCCCTGCTGAAGATGCACGTTTTCCTTAGGGATTGTCTCCACTGCAAGGCATTTCTTTTTAGCGAGTTTGGCTCGAGCAAGAACAATCTGAGGCAGTGCTGAGGTCGCCGCATGTGATGTTTGGCCCGGAACACCCGAAACCAAAGGCTGCGTCTAGGAATCTATTTGACCCGTATCTGTAGGGTTAAAGATAGGTGGGGCGGGGAGAAGGTGTCGCTTCGGGAAAGCCCACACACTTCCTGACAGTAGGATATGGTGTGATGTTTGTGGGAAGACCCATTGGCAGAGGGATTCGAATTCAGTCAGTGGATGCATTTGAGTAAAATCAAGCCCTTTGCTGTCGCTCCCGAATTAGGCTGGTTCTCCCCCATCCAAAAAGCAAACAAACAAAAATGTATACACACTGTTCCATGATTCCATTGTATCCCTTTCTGAAGTATTCATTTTGGCTTTGGCTGTTTACACTGGCCAGATTCTATAGCCTATATTTCTCCTTGCATACAGTGTTTCTTTTTAACCCTGCGTCAACCTTGAGCACCATCTGCATGCACATACCTTGCTGTTCTTAAAGTTTGCTCTTTGCTCATACTACTGTATTAAAACAAAAAACCCTGCAACCCCCCCTTTTTTCCTTGATGAACGCTAGGTCCCCTTGCAGTTTTCTTGTATGGACAGATAAAATACCCTGCTTTTCACTTTTTTGCTACGTCAAGGCTATCTTTGTGCAAGCTGACCTGAAACACCTTGGCTGGGAGGTCCTTCTCCCACCAACTTCCTCGATTCCTTTTTTCTTTTGCTAGCAAACATGAATCATCTCCTTCAGCTAACAGAACTCAGTCCTATCCTATTCCCCCCCCTCCACAATCTTATACCCATTGTGTTTCTCCCCCCATGTTTGTTTGTGACGTGGTGGGCATTCTCATTCTACAAAAGCATGCTGCTAAATTTCTATATAGCCTGTGAACTCCTTTTATATAATGGTCTTTTAATCCCAGGACATCCCACCCTAAGGAGCAGGTTTGAGGAACAGAAAGTGGCAGGGAACTCACAATGCTAACCTTACGTAACTGCAATAAGGGAGCTGTAGGAAGGACTCCTCTTGGAGATAAAGTGATGGGAACAAGAAGATGGGCAGGCAGGTTGTGGGGCTGGTGAGCACAAGAATTTTTGGTGGCTGCAAAGAATTTGGATATGAAACTACCAAAGCAGCAATAATTGCTATTAAATGTGCCTTTTAAAATTAGATCACGTCAAGCTTCTGCGCACCCAGGCAACTAGAATACTTTCTTCCCAGTCAACCTCATTGACCTTGCTTTTATCTGCTGCTTTCCCTTCTCTTAAGAGCATCGTCAATCCCTCTGTTGGAGTTGTTCCCATCAGATAACAGATTTGGGGGAAAGGGAGAGAGCAGCATTTGCATGGCATGCAGTTCATCCCACAGAGACACAGCCCACCCTTCACCGTGAAGCAATGGGAGGCTGGTGTTTTGAATAGGGTTGCTTCCAGTCCGTCCCTTTCATATAGTCAAAGCAAACCAAAAACAAGTTCCAGGCTAGAATGTCGAGGGCGTGGCTAGGAAGTGTCTTTTTTTAAATTACTTTTTCAGGTGTGGAAATGTCTGCAGCTTGCGTCGCTTTGAGATGAAACCAATACAGGGCTTGCATAGGCATGGCACAGAGTGATTTCTTTGCAGCATCCGCAAGGAGCGGCGACAGCCCTTTTTAGTTTGGAAGTACCAAAGTCGTCTCCTGCAGCCACCGCAGCAGCAGCAGTACGGGCAGCAGCAGGGACTGCTCTGTTCTTTTGGCAGCCACTGCAGAGCAATGGTGTGTGAACACACCAGGCTGCCTTTCAGTGTTGCTGCTGCTGCTGCTGCTGTTGCTGCACCAGGGATTGACTCACTCTGCAGCATTCCCTCCCTCCCACCCGACAAAGTAATTTCCCTTTTGTGATGTTCCAGTATGTTGGGCATACGCTGTTATCTGAATTAACCCGTCTTCACACAGCAAACTTGCCAAGCGTTGCTTTGCATGAGGATGCAATGAAAGAGTTGCAATATTTAACCCCTCTCTCCTGTCCATTTTTAGTGGTATTCTCTGATAGTCGTTCTCTCCCCCCCCCCCCATTTCCAGTTCAGAGGGAGAAACATTTAGGGGAGCTTTCAGATAAGGTGTTTGGATTATGAGGCACTTTTCTAGAGGATATATTGAGCCAAAGCAGCATGCAGTTTTCAGATGGGGTAGCATCAAATTCTTCACTATAGTCTTTTGAGATTTAAGAGACCCCAAACGCCTGTCCTTTATACAAAGGAACGATAAGTGAAAACAGCCCCGGCGTGTTAAAGCAGCACTATTACGAAGCCTTAACGACAGAAAGCAATCTAAAAGGCGAGAAGCTGGACTGCGTCGGTATAAAATGAATCGTGACCAAAATTGCTGTGGTTTGTAGCACAGTCGTTTTTCATCTGTAGCTAACTTTAGAGTTACATAACCGTCTTTACGGTCTTAATATGGGCACGGCTCCTTTGCGCTTGCAAAGATGAAGTGAACTCCGCAGTGTGTGTTCAACTGAGGAAGAAAAGGCATTAACCAAGAAATCATTTATTAGTTACCCTAATGGAATAAGATTTCACTGGATACCCTCAGATCTAGGAAGCGATCCTGAAATATTGCAAGTCACTAGTGAGACAAAAAGAGGGAGAGCAAAACATCACTTTAATAAATTCAACCATTTTCACAATAAGGCCTGCCTGACTGGTTTGAGTAAATGTGGCAATAGTTTGTGAAAATGACTTTTTTCCGGGGGGAGGGCTGCCTGAGGGAGATATGTAGACTGCGGGGTCTTTTACTGTTCGATTTAAAAAATATGCCGTTCTAGAAATGTATTGTACACATTGACCTCTTAAAAATAAGTGATTATGAATGACATTGTGTGTGTGTTTTTAAGCTCTATTCATTGAAACCACTGGCAACTATTTGACAGGGCTGTGTGCAGCAGTGATACGTCTGTGGGGGCTGCGTTGGGGACCTTTACGAGACATCAAATGGCTGAGGAAACTTCAAAACATTTGGACAGCTCAGTGCCACGTTGCTTTTGGCTTTTTTTAAAAAAAAGGAGTTAGGAAGTTTTCTAATACACAAGACATAAACTCCGCCACAAATTTTTCAGGGCGCTCGGCTTTTCCTCTGCTCTGAAGTGTTGTGTAATCTCATCGCTGCTGAGGTAAATGTCAGAGATGTCCGTTAATATAAACCTACAGAAATCATGCTGCATTGTCTCACGGAAGCTTATTTGGCCCACGGTTACTTGTGCCACCTCTTGTACATAAATGACATGTGGGCTTAGACACATGAAGCAGTGTTTGCAGTACCAGTCTTCGTTTTAGAATCATTTTATCCTTGTAGTTTGCCTTCCTGACCGGGCAACCTTATTATCCCCGTTTTCCAATTGTTTCTTGTAGGTTGGGCAGTTTGGGACCGTTGCAATGAATTCTTTTTCTTATTATTGACACACACACCCCCTCCACATCACCTTGATGGTGATGGAAGCCTGAAATACAGAATTGTATTCCCCCCCCCCCAAACTCATTGCATCCTTGGCTTCCTGGATCATGGTGGCTAAAGCTGGCCAATGTCACACAACAGCCCCTCTTCACTTTATTAGCTGCTCCTTCCCCTCAGTCCCATGACGCTTATCATCCATCTTTTCCTCAGGACCCTCATTTTCAACCTACTTTGTTCCTTTTCCCAGTCTGGCCCGCACTCTTACCTTTTTTTGACAAGCAGTTTTTCTGGCACTGGGCCCTGCCCTGTGAAGCTTTGCCGCAGTTGCTTTTCTCATCCCTAAACTCCCTCTCCCACACCACCCATTTATGTATGGAACTGCTCCTTCTCCTTCCCATTTTATTTTATTTTATTTGTGTGTGTCTAAATTTAAATTGTAAGTTCATTGCGGCAGAGACCTGTGGTTTATGCTTGTGTTATTCAGGAAAAGGCCATATACCTGGGTGGTACTATATAAATTAATTGAAATAACTGAAGCCCTCCATGTCAAGATAGCTATTTTACCATGACACGACTGATCAGCGGTCCTATCAAGAGTCCTGCAATTAAATGTCTTGTGATGGCAGAACATGAGCTGCTTCTTGGACTCCTAAGGGCATCACGGTGCCGGTCACTGTTATTGTTGCAGCTAATATAATATAAAGCCTCAAGGAGTCGTAATAAACCAGGAATGCTTATGAATCATTCAGTGAGCTAAGGTGTGTTGTGCGCTCAATATGCAACTCCAGGCAAATTATGCTTCTTGAAGAAGCCTCTCCAGTTCTGCTGCTTATTAGTACTCTCCTCCAAATACTAAACCAGACCTCACTGGACACATGAAGGGAGGGTTTTGGCTTAGCTTCAGAGGCTGCACTGTTGTGCAACAGAACCATTTGGTAAGACTTGTCCCGGTTAGCACCATTTGAGACTATGAGAACTGTAGCCCTGTGAGGGTCTTCAACAACTCTCAGCACCCTTAACAAACTACAGCTCCCAGAATTCTTTGAGGGAAGCCACAACTGCTTAAAGCGATAGGATACTGCTTTAAATGTATGCTGCAAATGTAGCCAAGCTTTCTGCTGCCTGCAGCAGAAAGTAATGCAGCACAGGAAAAGAATGTACCATTGTTTTCTGCTTCTGAACTGGCACAGTTTGCCTGTAATATAACATTATAATTAATTTATTATTATTAATTATTAATTATTATTATTATTATTATTATTATTATTAATATTAATATTGTTATTTATTGAATTTATATACTGCCCTATACCTGGAGGTCTCAGGTTGGTTCACAGAGATATGTCCCTTCAACAAATGTCCCTTGAACATTACAAACATGGCCTGTTCATACCATAATTATAGACTGCAGACCTAGGCCTTTCCCCCACTAAATTCCACTATGATCAGAACTGAATCATAATCCCTTTAAACCAGGGGTAAGCAACCTTTTTCAGCAGGGGGCCGGTCCACCGTCCCTCAGACCGTGTGGTGGGCTGGACTATATTTTTTTTGGGGGGGGAGAACGAATACCTATGCCCCACAAATAACCCGGAGATGCATTTTCAATAAAAGGACACATTATACTCATGTAAAAACACGCAGATTCCCAGACCATCCACGGGCCGGATTTAGAAGGCAACTGGGCTGCACGGGCCTTAGGTTGCCTACCCCTGCTTTAAACAGTTATGGCTTCTCCCAAAGAATCCTGGGAGCAAACTGAGAGTCATTAGGAGACCCCTGTTCTAGGTTTGCAATACTTCCGGAATTTCCCAGGCATAGACCTGATCCCGGACATACCATATTTTTTGCTCTATAAGATGCACCAGACCACAAGACGCACCTAGTTTTTGGAGGAGGAAAACAAGAAAGAAAATATTCTGAATCTCAGAAGCCAGAACAACAAGAGGGATCGCTGTGCAGCGAAAGCAGCAATCCCTCTTGCTGTTCTGGCTTCTGGGATAGCTGCGCAGCCTGCATTCGCTCCATAAGACGCACACACATTTCCCCTTACTTTTTAGGAGGGGAAAAGTGAGTCTTATAGAGCAAATAATACAGTAACTGGAATACCGCAGTTGGAAACAGTATCTGGGCGGAAGTAGCTGAAATGATTGGGAAAATCCAGTTGTATGGTAACCAACCCATGTCGGGAGTGTACGTTTCGGCGACTTTCACTCCCCGCCCCCCAAAATAGCTCAGAAACACCCAAAAAAAAGCTCAACTCTTTGAAATATGGCAACCCTCCCTATTCCCTTGCAGAGCCTCAGTCCTCAGAGAGAATTGGGATCCTTGATGTGGGTTCTCTCCACCCATCTCACCACTGTCAGGAAGTTAAAAAAACTTTTGGGGGATACTTCAGGGGAGGGACAACCCCCCTTGGCTCCATTTCCATTTCCTGTTTCGCCACTGGTAGGACGTTTCTTGCCTGCTCTAGGCATGGCAAAGGGAAAAGGTGGGAACATTATATTGGAAGCGATCCTCCCCTTTGTTTCTTCCTTCGTCTTTGTTTCCTGAAACCCCCTTTTATCCAGCTCTCCATAGCAGGTTTCCATTCCCTCCCTCCTCTTGGATCTATTTTTCTAGACCTCTTTCCGGGCCCACTGCCTTTCAGAGACTTCTGGACTTGGGAGGGAAGGGCTGGAAAACCGAAGAAGGGGTTTCCCTTCTCAGAAGGAGAGTTCGTTTTCTGGGAGATGGAGCTTTCTTCAGACTCATCAGAGGAATCCATGGGAACCCCAGCTGCCTGGGAATCCCTTGTTCTACGTCTGGATTTTTCTGCACATTACCAGATTTCAAAGCTGATATTGAAGTCCCGGGGCTGGGGAAGATTTCTGAAAGGTGGTGCGTTGTCAATCAAATTCTTTTTGGCGTTTTCGTAAAAACCTCCAAAAACTTTGGGGTCTTCCTAAAAAAGAAAAAAAAAACACTCAACAACTTTTGGGGTTTTAAAATACAGTGGTACCTCAGGTTACAGACGCTTCAGGTTACAGACTCCGCTAACCCAGAAATAGTACCTCGGGTTAAGAACTTTGCTTCAGGATGAGAACATGGCAGCGTGGCAGCAGCGGGAGGCCCCTTTAGCTAAAGTGGTTCTTCAGGTTAAGAACAGTTTCAGGTTAAGAACGGACCTCCAGAACAAATTAAGTACTTAACCCGAGATACCACTGTATAGCAACCCTATCTTCGAATTTAGCAGCAGCCCAGATGCAGATCCAACATCTCCAGCACTTCTGGAGGTACTGGTAAACTGGGAATGTGGGGGAAAACCATGCCTATGCGTCCCTCCAGGATGTATCCAGTTGCCCTGGGGTGGATTGCCTGGCTAAGACAGACTTTGGGCCTCCACCGCACCTCACCCTACTTGCCACAGACCCATGATGGCGGCAGCAGGGGTGGTGGTGGTGGGCTTCAAGAAAAGCATCCATGGTTCAAGCTGGGCTGGGAAGTGGTACAATGGCAGGATGCCAGGAAGGAGGAGGAGAGCTGATCCCCTTGAGATCTCACCCCTCCTCCTTCAACAGGTCTTCATCTACCTATGGAGGGGAGAATAAATCATGAAAAATCAAAAGTAGGGTGGGGAAAGCAACGGTGGCGCTCCTGAAAGCATGGAGCCCGTTGTCATGCTCGACTCAGGAGGGAAGAGCAACGATAGAATCACAGTGCTGGGCTCAAACCCACAACCCTGAGATTAAGAGTCCATCCACAAATGTCTGGAAACAACTGGGGGTTGTGTGGTTAGATAAGGGAGAGGAGCTGTTTCTTTAGGATGCTAAGCCCTGAGAAGAGATAGGAGAGAAAATCTGTAGATAATAGTCTTCCCAATTGCATTGGTGAGAAGCAAACCTATTCCAGGCTTCCAGAGGGTTGGCACTCAGGATAACAACAAACAAATGTTCAACCCCCCCGCTTTTTAAGTTTTAAAAATTCTATTTAATTAAAATAATTATAATAAATTCATCTTCGCCGTTCTGCATTTCTTTTTTTTTTATAAGATATTTATTAAGGTTTTCAAAATATTACAAAAGAAAAATAGAAAAAAGAAAAATACAAAATAAAAATAATTAAAAACAACTCAATCTTTCCATTACTTATTTTTCATTAGCTTGTTTCCCGGACCTCCTCACGCCTCCCTTTTTTGTATTCCAGTTCAGTTTGTTGATTCAGCAAATCCTTCCCCTCTTTGTTTATCCTAATCTTTAATCTTAAAATATTGTAACATTAAACTTTTACCTATTAGTAATCCATTTTTCATATTCCCTTATAGTATTGCAGCTAAAAACCACTTAATTTCTATCCAACATCTTTCTAACATTCATTAATTTTACAATATTTCTGTAAATAGTCTTTAAATTTCTTCCAATCTTCTTCCACCGACTCTTCTCCCTGGTCTCGGATTCTGCCAGTCATTTCCGCCAATTCCATATAGTCAATCACCTTCATCTGCCATTCTTCCAGAGTGGGTAGATCTTGTGTCTTCCAATACTTTGCAATGAGTATTCTTGCTGCTGTTGTGGCATACATAAAAAAAGTTCTATCCTTCTTTGGCACCAGTTGGCCGACTATGCCCAGGAGAAAGGCCTCTGGTTTCTTCAAGAAGGTATATTTAAATACTTTTTTCAATTCATTATAGATCATCTCCCAGAAAGCCTTAATCCTTGGGCATGTCCACCAAAGGTGAAAGAATGCACCTTCAGTTTCTTTACATTTCCAACATTTGTTATCGGGCAAATGATAGATTTTTGCAAGCTTGACTGGGGTCATGTACCACCTGTATACCATTTTCATAATATTCTCTCTTAAGGCATTACATGCCGTAAACTTCATACCTGTGGTCCATAACTGTTCCCAGTCAGCCATCATTATATTATGTCCAACATCTTGTGCCCATTTAATCATAGCAGACTTCACCGTTTCATCCTGAGTATTCCATTTCAACAGCAAGTTATACATCTTTGACAAAATCTTAGTTTTGGGTTCTAACAGTTCTGTTTCTAATTTTGATTTTTCCACCTGGAAACCAATTTTCTTGTCCGAATTATATGCCTCCATTATCTGATAATAATGAAGCCAATCTCGCACTTTGTTTTTTAGTTTCTCAAAACTCTGCAATTTCAGTCTATCTCCCTCTTGTTCCAGAATTTCCCAATATTTCGGCCATTTGGCCTCCATATTGAGCTTTTTCTGTGCTTTTGCTTCCATCGGTGACAGCCACCTTGGGGTTTTGTTTTCCAATAAATCCTTATATCTTATCCAGACATTAAACAATGCTTTCCTGCCGTTCTGCATTTCTTTATGACACCCCAGCCTCCCTGCTGTAGTCTTTTAAGTGCAGTGTCACAACATTTTTTGCTGTGGTCCTCAATGGCTTGTTATAGCGGGTCATTTAAAAATATAATAGTAAACTTACCCTTAATATACATGATTTCCTCAGTGTCCTTTCTCCCGAGTGACGTTCCTCAGTAATTTGTTCCAGCACTTGATTATCCTTTCTGATAAAAATGTACTTAACTTCTGTTTCATTAACGATCGTGGAGGCAGCTGGTCCCCAAAGTCCTGTTTTAATTAAACTTAAGCAAATAGTTCTTAAGCAGAATTCCTGTTAAGGATCTATATCTCAGTTTCCAATATTTTGCAACATAATTTTTTCCACAGCAGCATGTTATTGGCAGCGAAGACGTCTTATAGCGATGCCGTAGCAAAACATTTCTGGGAAAAAGAAACTAAAAGCTCTATATTAAATGTTATACCTGAAAGGCTATTTCCTCTGAGTAATAGGACCGAGAGAATATCTTTTCATTTGAGGAACATTTTTATCCAGGCCAAATTAATTTAAAACAAGAACATCTCGTTCATAAAAGCTCATAATTAAGAATATGGGTTGCTTGCAATCTGTCGAGCTTTTATTGAAAATAATGGCCTCTGCCTGACTCTTAAAAACTGTCTACACTCAAGTAGACAATATTGGCTAAATGTGAGGTAACTCGTTACACCTGTGTCTACTTGACCTCACCACACATACTATTACAAGTTATATTTTACAATTAAGAACAACAATAAGAATTACCTCTTACAATAAGGCAGTCATTTAATTGATACCGGAGGTAGGAGGCACCAATTATATTTGTAATGAAATGTATTTTGTTGCCGATGTAACTGGGAAAACTGGCCCTATTAAGAAATGAATTTAGGCATCATGGATCAAATGAATCTCCTGTCAAGAGCACTTCTTTACACTTCAGATCTGTTGGTGGAAAATAACCTTAGGATCTGAATAGATAAGGACATAGAACAGTATTACTCAAACTGCCTCCCATCAGATATATTGGGCTACAGCTTTCATCATCCTTGAGCATTGGCCATGCTGGCTAGGACTGATGGGCATTGTAGTCTGAAACCGAGGAAGGGTACCAGATTGGGGTAGGCTGATATAGAAGAACGAAAGCTCAAGGTAGAGCACTTAAGAGCCAGTGTGGTGTAGTGGTTAAGAGCGGTAGACTCGTAATCTGGTGAACCGGGTTCGCTTCCCTGCTCCTCCACATGCAGCTGCTGAGTGACCTTGGGCTAGTCACACTTCTCTGAAGTCTCTCAGCCTCACTCACCTCACAGAGTGTTTGTTGTGGGGGAGGAAGGGAAAGGAGAATGTTAGCCGCTTTGAGACTCCTGAAGGGAAGTGAAAGGCGGGATATCAAGTCCAAACTCCTCCTCCTCGTCATTTGTACGCAGATGTCCAATGGCTGGGTTCCCATCATATCCAGATAGGTCTGGAAAGGCCAAAGCCCTAGTGTGGGGCTTGCCAACTTGGCAGGTGCACGAGCCCCAGACTGAGCTTCCATTTTTTATTTTTGGAAGTAAGTGTCTTGCTCTCCTAGAAAGAAAAGTGATGCAACAAAATGTAAGGATGTTGCTTGCCCAGAGCTGGAAAGATGATAAGATATGTACTAGGACGGACTGGCAGATGAAATTATTGGACTACAGTGGTACCTCTGATTGCGAACAGGATCCGTTCCGGAGGCCTGTTTGCAACATGAAAAGAACGCAACCCGCAGTGGCGCGTCTGCGCACGCGTGGGTTGCAATTCGCCGCTTCTGCACATGCGTGTAACGTCGTTTTGCACATCTGCGCATGTGCGAGTGGGGAAACCCAGAAGTAACCCTTTCCGGTACTTCTGGGTCGCCGCGGGATGTAACCTGAAAGAATGTAAAATGAAGTGGACGTAACATGAGGTATGACTGTATGCAGAGATGGTAAGATTAACCGGGAAAATAAAAAAATCAGGAGGATCAAAACTTCAACAGAGAATGGGACAAATACAGTGGTACCTCGGGTTAAGAACTTAATTCGTTCTGGAGGTCTATTCTTAACCTGAAACTGTTCTTAAACTGAGGTACCACTTTAGCTAATGGTGCCTCCCGCTGCCGCTGTGCCGCCACTGCGCGATTTCTGTTCTCATCCTAAAGCAAAGATCTTAACCCGAGGTACTATTTCTGGGTTAGCGCAGTCTGTAACCTGAAGCATCTGTAACCCAAGGTACCACTGTATAGATTGTATTTGAAAGACCACTGTAACCACTTGAATACTTTGGCAGGCTTTAAATAACTCTTGCAATGGTACATAGACTTTGGATATAATAGAGGACTGTAAACTAGATGGACTTACAATATGCAGTTGAAAAAGTTACTTAAAAAACCCACGGAGGGGAGGAGGGGAGTCCTAGGATTCGAAAGAATCTTGTGTAAAATTCTAATATTTGCAAGAATATTATTTCTGTGAATGAAGTTGTAAAACCAAATAAGAAAACGTTTTTTAAAAAAAAGAAAAGTTATGCAACAAAATGTGCTGGTGGTACACAGTGGTACCTTGAGTTACGAACTTAATTCGTTCCGGAGGTCCATTCTTAACCCGAAACTGTTCTTAACCTGAGGCGCGCTTTTGCTAATGGGGTCTCCCGCTGCCACCGCGTGATTTCTGTTCTCATCCTGGGCCAAAGTTCTCAGCCTGAGGTACTACTTTCAGGTTAGCGGAGTTTGTAACCCGAAGCGTTTGCAACCTGAGGTACCGCTGTATATCAAACCTATTGGACATTCCTGCAGAAAGTTAAGAGCACAAAACTCAGAGGCAGCTGTAATGCTTTAGTACAGTGGTACCTCGGGTTAAGTACTTAATTCGTTCCGGAGGTCCGTACTTAACCTGAAACTTTTCTTAACCTGAAACACCACTTTAGCTAATGGGGCCTCCTGCTGCTGCCGTGCCGCCGGAGCACAATTTCTGTTCTCATCCTGAAGCAAAGTTCTTAACCTGAAGCACTATTTCTGGGTTAGCGGAGTCTGTAACCTGAAGCGTATGTAACCCGAGGTACCACTGTACTCAGCACATCTGAGGCTGATCACTTCCATTTGGGAGGGGAGCTTTCCCATAGCAGCAGAAATAGCAGAAGCTGGACGGAGGAGAAGGCTGGGGTATGTTTGATTGAGCACGTTATTTGTGCCCACATTATTTCATTCAATCCCTTTACAGAACAGCTTGCTTTGGTATGTTTTATTCCGAAGTAGCTTGCTTGAAATAAATGAGATTTCCTTCCTGCTGAGCAAAAAAATTGTGACATTGCACAATTGCACTCCCTGCCCCACCTGTTTTTCCATGTTCCTCACTTACTGATCTGCTTGTCATCACTGGCATGCTCTTTTATTAATATACAGTAACCATAAAACAGAAATATAAAATGCAAAATGAATCAGCAAATACAACCGTAAAATACTTAGACACCCTGCAGCGGCAGCAAGTTAAAGTTTGTTATATACTGTAACGTAAGGATATATTTGTTATCAAGGTTGGCAAAGAGTTTTGTATGCATATATGTCCGTATAGTTAAAGCCATGGTTTTCCCAGTAGGGATGTATGGAAGTGAGAGCTGGACCATCAAGAAGGCTGATCGCCGAAGAATTGATGCTTTTGAATTATGGTGATGGAGGAGACTCTTGAGAGTCCCATGGACTGCAAGAAGATCAAACCTCTCCATTCTGAAGGAAATCAGCCCTGAGTGCTCACTGGAAGGACTGATCATGAAGCTGAGGCTCCAATACTTTGGCCACCTCATGAGAAGAGAAGACTCCCTGGAAAAGACCCTGATGTTGGGAAAGATGGAGGGCACAAGGAGAAGGGGACGACAGAGGACGAGATGGTTGGACAGTGTTCTCGAAGCTACAAACATGAGCCTGACCAAGCTGCGGGAGGCAGTGGAAGACAGGAGTGCCTGGCGTGCTCTGGTCCATGGGGTCACGAAGAGTCGGACATGACTAAACGACTAAACAACAACAACATGTTTTGTTGAGAGTTGTGAATCTGCAGATAATTGTTGCATATCCCGGGTTCCTGAAGAGCTGTTGTTTTCCCTTCCCTTTCGTTTTATTTTTTAGTCTTTAGAATCACTGTAGTCTACATTTCCTTTTTCGCTAGCAGCTAGGATTCTATTTTTTTTCCTGTGGTGGATTCTTCTGATGTCAAGTAGTCATTAGAAGTTATTTTCTGCAAAAATCCCTTCTCCAAATGGTTAGTGCAGAATGTGAAAACTTTGCAAAGATGCTTAAGTATGTCTGCAGTACTGGAGCTAAAAACCAAGCGCTCGCTAATAATCCACTGTATAGTTAATTTACAGTACAGTAGTATAAATGTCTATTCAGTAGTAAATCTATTTGTGTTTAATAAGCTTTACTGCCTGGTAAGTGGGCACAGAATGGCAACATAGCCTTTGGTTTAGGGTTGGCATTGGGGGAGAACAGGGTTGTTGTCTCTTTGATAGCTGTGAGGCAGGCAGAAATTCAACAGTTTAATCCATTTCCTGTATGGAAATACAATATTGGAAAGATCTGCAGGATCCACCTGCCTGTTTCTCTAGGTAATTGGTTTGTTGCCTGCCGGGCACTTGGAGCAGGCAGCCGCTTGAGAGGCTTTTAAAGATATATGTGTCTTTGGGGTGGAGCAATGAATGCAGGAATTGCATGCCTCTTATTTTGCTGCCTGCCGGCCATGGAGAGCTTTTGGGAAATGTGGGGACCTTACTATTGCTGCTGTGTTTGTTTTCCTTCCTGCAGGCATTGGAGCAAACAACTGCTTGAGAGCGGGTGCAAGGGGGTGGGATATGGCAGTCGTTTCTGCAGCATGCTCTATAACATAGATTGTTCCAAAGTTGTTGGGGAGAAGCCCAGTGCTGAGGAGTCATCATCATTCTCACTATCATAATTATGATCACCTTTCCCCTGCTTGTTCCCAAGATGTTTAGGAGAGGACACTGCAGAGATATCATCACCACCCTTTCTCTTACTGTTCCAGGTTATTTATTTTTTTGGGGGGGGGTGGCATTTCAGAGGCATCACTAATATCCAGTGCTTTTTTCTGGGGGGACGCAGGGGTACGCATACCTCTAAACATTTTGTGAATCTAAGTTTGGCCTCATTGAGGGGCAGTATTTCAATATGAGTAGGAAAATGAGAGTACCCCTTAATATTTCTTTTAGCAAAAAAGCACTGCTAATGTCACATTTTCTTCTTGCCTGGCCCACAGCAGCAATTGTTTGCCAAGGTACCTCACCAAAGACTCACGAGTAAGCTTAGCTGTCAAGGAATAAGTGGAGAAGTCCTCTTATGAGTCAGGAATTGCTTAAGGTAGCAGGACAAAGAGAGAAGGAATAAATGGGCAGTTTTTTGAAGGGAGATAAATAGAAAGCAGGGTCTCCTAAGGATCAGTTTGGGGGCATGTGCTTTTTAACTTATTAACAAACTGAAATATACTCGGAGTCGAGTGTGGATTTCATGCTCTTTATTCAGCTCATCGTAGTGAGGAATGGAAGTTCCCCCAAAATGTCTGCTTTATATACATTATTTACACAATGGGCCCCACATGGTTGGCTAATTCTGGGATTCTCCTGTAGGCCAATCAGGTTGCGGATTCACTTCCACCTGGAGTTGGATTGGGTGGCTCCTGCGGACCAATCAGACTGCTGCATTCTGGATCCTATTGTTCTAGGACCAATCAGACTGCTGCAATTTGGATCCTATTCAACTCAGTACATAACACAAACGATCTAGAGTTAGGGGTGGGCAGTGAGATGGCCAAGTTAGCTGATGATAATAAATTGCTCGGGGGACAAACAGAGATTGCAGAAAGCTTGAAAAGGACTTTCCCAAATGGAGTGAATGGGCAATAAAATGGCAAATGCAAGTCTGTGTAGTAGACATATGTGAAGTGATGTGTCTCAGGAGGCAAAAATATTAATTTCACGTATATGCTCGCAGGGTCTGAACTAGCAGTAACTGACCAGGAATGTGACCTTGGGGCCATTGCTGGATGAAAGTGTCAATCCAGTGCACAGCATGTGTGGAAAAGGCACATTCCGTGCTAGGGATCATTAGGAAAGGAATTGAAAATAAAGCTGCCAATATCATAATGCTGTTCTAGACATCTATGCAGTCATCCAATGGATGTTTACTCAGAAGTCAATGCCCCTTAGTTCAATTTGACCTTTTTCTCCAGGTCTTCTTCTTTTTCGATCACTCGTAGCTGAGTAAGATTGTCTTCCATGAACACGGTTTTAACAGTGAGTCCGTAAGTGACTGTGGAGGCCAATTCTGGATCCACACGCCCTTCCACAGTGGGGACATAGGTTTCAGGGCAGGAGTTGATCACGGTGAGGGTTTGCCAAGTGTGCCTTCCTCTTAGCGCATGTCTCCCTTTCGTCCTGAGTTTGAGCGTCTTCAAAGTCCATGACACGTTTGGTAAAAGCTGTTCTCCAATTTGAGTGCTCGCAGGCCAATGTTTCTCAATTGTCGGTGCTTATACTGCATTTTTAAAGATTTGACTTGAGAGAGTCTTTAAACCTCTTTTGTTGACCACCAGCATTACGCTTTCCATTCTTGAGTTGGGAATAGAGTAGTTGCTTTGGAAGACGATAATCAGGCATCCGCACAACATGACCAGTCCAATGAAGTTGATGTTGAAGAATCATTGCTTCGACGCTGGGGATCTTTGCTTCTTCCAGTACACTGGAATTAGTTCGCTTGTCTCCTCAAGTGATATGTAAAATTTTTCGGAGGCAAGGTTGATGGAATCTTTTGAGGCACACAGAGGATTGCAGACTCAGAAATAAGTTGTCTGCATACTTGAATGGATTTAATCAGTAGATCAATCCATCAAATGTAATAAAATAAATAAATCTAAGAAATTTCTATTATTAATAATAAAAAAGTATACGAAACAGTTCTTATGCTGAGCTGTGCTTCAAAATATCAAGTTGAATGCTGCAGTAAGAGCCACGGTGCTTTAGCTAGTAAATTTCCAGAGTCCCTCTTGTTACATATGCATGGCATCTTCCTAGGGGTTTTCAGGCTAAGCCGGCCACTTCTGTGAGGCTCTACGACAATCCTTTCTAACTCTGAATAAATTTGTTTAGCAGAATCGAAAGCCAGTTCAGGCTCTCTGTGTCTCTCTCAACATCTGAGTACATGCATATATTTTAAAAGTGCTTCTGCATTCCTTGAAAAAACGTCCACCAATTTGACTAGTACTTTAAGATGTCAAATTGTAGGTGGTGTCAGATGCTTGCTAGGCTACAGCTGAGAAAAGCACTGATCTGAATTAGGCGCTGAATCTCTTGATTTTCTATGTTATGATTTTAAAGGACCAGCTGAGCCTGGGAGTATCCCCTTTTACCTGAATTGATTAGTTTGAAATAAATGCCGTCCTCGAGGGTTACATTAGCCATTACACATTTGATCTGTGGTCCAGAGTGGAAGATCCTTCAGGGACCCAGGGAAAGTCAAAGAGGCCTAAGGCAAAACCTGGTTTTATTAAAATGATTTTTGTAGGAACTGGAAGAGTGAGACGTACAAGTATCTTTCATAGCTGCCTAAGTAAGTTGGGGGGGGGTAAAAATCATCCTGAGTCAAACCTGGATTGGAACTATTCATAGTTCTCTTATGTAAGGAGTTCTTGGGAAAACATGAGAGTAATTCTTTAAACATTGCAAGGATCTCTCACATTTTTGTTTTATAAAAATGAGCAACTGCCCTGAGTAGGATGAGGGGTACAAAATTATGATTAGGACTGCTGTGGGATTGGGAAAATTAATCTTCCTTTCCTGGGCAAATTTCCTCAGTCTACACTGTCCTCCCTGGGCTGCTATTGCCTCGTGGGACTAAGACAAACTTCAGATGTATCTGAAGAAGTGTGCATGCACACGAAAGCTCATACTAATGCCAAACTTCGTTGGTCTCTAAGGTGTTACTGGAAAAAATAATTTTATTATTTATGCCCCGCCCATCTGGCTGGGTTTCCCAAGCCACTCAGGGAAATAAATAACTACATGGCCTTTGTAAACATCTGAAGGCAGCCCTGCATTGGGAAGCTAGAGAGAGAGAGAGAGAGAGAGAGAGAGAGAGAGAGAGATTTTATTAAGTTTTCAATTTTACGCCTCAAAATAAAAATCTTACATAGTACCATACATTCAGTGACTTCCTTCCTTCCCCTTCCATGGTTCAATTAGTTTATCCACCATTCCTGCATATTTTACTATAACCGTTTTATTCAGTCCTTGCACTTTCCCGAGGAAAACTCGTGTTTGACCGTTGAATCAGAGCAAATGGCAATCCAAGTTTTCCACGGAATACCATTTGCTCCAATTCAGCAATAAAATGCAGAGCTTCCTCGGGAAAGCACTGGGAGGGGAAAGAACCACACAAAAAGTGTGGTGCAAAAGGAAGTTCTCCTATCTTACATCGCTCGAGTGTTTATTATTCTGTTGAATTTACCTTAATGCTGCCAGCATTTTCAGCTGTGCACAATTATTTTCCATATACTCAGCAAAAATAATAATAATAATAAATCCACTCCTCTTTAAATGCATGTTCTTATTGCTCTCTTATTCTATACGTTACACCAGCTCCGTCCGCAAATACTGTCATCTTAAGTTGCCAATCCTCCTTACCTGGGACCACCCTCACTTTCCGTTTTTGGGCTAACAAAACTCAGGCTGTTGTTGTTGCATACATAAATACCCCGCCCCCCCGGTCACTTGGGGACCTCTGTCTGAACGATTCCTAGCAAAAATGCCTCCGGTCTTTTTGGGAAAGTTGTTTTAAACCTCTTCTCTTTTTTATCTCATAAATCGTTTCCCAATATTCTTTAACCTTTTTACATGCCCACCACATATGAAAAAAGTTCCCTCCCTGTATTGAAAAGCTTTTACAGTGGTACCTTGGGTTAAGAACTTAATTCATTCTGGAGGTCCGTTTTTAACCTGAAACTGTTCTTAATCTGAGGTACCACTTTAGTTAATGGGGCCTCCCGCTGCCACCGCACCGCCGTCGTGCGATTTCTGTTCTCATCCTGAAGCAAAGTTCTTAACCCGAGGTACTATTTCTGGGTTAGCAGAGTCTGTAACCTGAAGCATTTGTAACCTGAAGCGTATGTAACCCAAGGTACCACTGTAGGTCCATAGATTACTGTAATGTGTGATGTTCTGTTGTGTTTTGGTATATTCTATTGGAAGACACCCAGAGTGGCTAGGGCTACCCAATCATACGTGTGGGGTACAAATAAACAAATTTTTAGTAACCTATTCACATATATTAGACTGTGGGTGTCAGCACATAGCATTTTGTAAAAACACTATCTTTGTTTCCCTGGCTTTAAACTTTTGATAGCTATCTTGATTTATATGAACTGCTAGAGTAGCAGGAGGGTATTGATTTCTCTGCGGTGCTGCCCTTGATTTCTTTGGGGAGAAGTAAAACAAGAGCACCAATTTCCCCCAAAACAGCTCTCTATTGAGAAGTAACAACTTTATGTGTGCTCTCCCATTTTTCTCTGTGGAGGCGTGCGGGGAATGTGTTTCTGGTTCCCAAAAGGCAAGGCTTCTTTCAGGAACAAGGTAATAACTACTCTGGAAAGTGCTGTACTAAAAGGGTGGGGGGCAGGGGAGACTGTACGGGAATGCCTAAACTACAATGTGAGTTTCTTGGGTTGCAGATCACAGAAACAGACCTGGGAACTGCTCTCCGTTTGTCCACCTAGCCAAATATTCTCCACGTTGACTGGCAGTGACTTTCCAGGGCTTCTCATACATAGACTCCATCCCTGCTATCAGATTCTTTTAACTGGACATGGCGGGAAGTGAACCTAGACATGCACAGTGTGTGCTATGTCCTTGAGCTATACTGCCTCTCCATATGGTCCACCGTATGCAGTTCTACCCACAAGATTGCTTTCTAGTAGCTTTGCGGGTGGCGCTGTAGTCTAAACCACTGAACCTCATGGGCTTGCCGATCAGAAGGTCGGTGGTTCAAATCCCCGCAATGGGGTAAGCTCCTGTTGCTCTGTCCCAGCTCCTGCCAACCTAGCAATTTGAAAGCACGTCAGTGCAAGTAGATAAATAGGTACCGCTGTGGTGGGAAGGTAAATGGCGTTTTCGTGTGCTCTGGCTTCCATCATGGTCCTCTGTGCGCCAGTAGCGGTTTAGTCGTGCTGGCCGCATGACCTGGAAAGCTGTCTGTGGACAATCGCCACCTATCTCAACCAGAAAGCGAGATGAGCGCTGCAATCCCATAGTTGCCTTTGACTGGCCTTAGCTGTCCAAGGGTCCTTTACCTTTTGGTTTTTTTAAACCTTTATTCTGCGTAGAAAGGGACTCATTACCATTCCCAATAACACGTTGTTCTGAGCAATTATGGAACAATTCAAATACCGTATTCTTTCGCTCTATAAGACGCACCAGACCATAAGACGCACCTAGTTTTTTGGAGGAGAAAAACAAGAAAAAAAAATATTCTGAATCCTAGAAGCCAGAACAGCAAGAGGGATCGCTACACAGCGATTCCTCTCGCTGTTCTGGCTTCTGGGATAGCTGCGCAGCCTGCATTCGCTCCATAAGACGCACACACATTTCCCCTTACTTTTTAGGAGGGAAAAAGTGCGTCTTATAGAGCGAAAAATACGGTAAGTCATTAAGGGCAGCGGTAAGGCTCCTCATTGTAGCCTAGGTTTGTACAGCTTCATGGTTAGCAAGGGCAGAGTTTAACCACCAGTCCTGGTTCGAACAACACACTTAAGGGCTTATCCAGACTTCCTTTTGCACCACACTTTTTGTGTGGTTCTTTCCCCTTCCAGCGCTTTCCGCAGGAAACTCTGTATTCTATCGCTGAATTGGAGCAAATGGTATTCTGTGGAAAACTTGGATTGCCATTTGCTCCGATTCAGCGGTCAAACACGGGTTTTCCTCGGGAAAGTGCCAGGACAAAAACAAACAAACCTCTAAAACCAAAACGCTCAGACATGGAGGTTTAAAGCCCAGACCGGTACCACGAAATGTGGTATAGAATTGGGTCAGGCACAAAAAGGGCCAAGAGGGAAGAAAGCAGGCCAATATCTTTCATTGGCATGAGCTCTTGTAAGCTGTTATTAATCAAGTGCTACATGACTTCCTTAAAGCTTTAAAAAAGGAGAGTAACAGCCAGCAAATCGTCAGCTCCAGCAGACCATTGTGCACTAGTAATTAATGCTGCAGAAGAGAAAAGCGATGGCCACGATCCAGACGACAGCACAACTCATGCCACCCACCCATTGAAGCTTTGGGTTTCTGTTCTTTGGACAGCAGGCCTTCAGCCAGAGCCGCTTATGGAATTTGGACTTTCGCAAGCAGTTTGCGATATAGCAGAGGGCATGATGCCCAGCAGAAAGAAAGAGAGAAAGAAAGAAAGAAAGAAAGAAAGAAAGAAAGAAAGAAATCAGCCCAAAGCTCTTGGGGTCCTGTAAATTAGCATCCTGGATTATTATAAATGGCATTAAAATAAATAAAATATTATATTGCTAGACAACTGCAATCTGCCTTTTACTCCAAAAAACATTCCAGAGGATTTAAAAAGCCAAATCAATTGCATCACTTAAATTAATTCCAAAGGAACTGTTCCAATCACAAACACGTCCCATAATGTTTGATTTTCAGACATGGATATGTGATTTTTTTACAAGATATGGGACATGCAAGGCTGAAATTATTTTAAACAGTGAAGAGTTTGATCTACTGCTGGAAGAAACCACTTGCATGTCTTTTGCTGAGAGTGAGAACCCAAGGAATTTTAATGCAAACCTTTTGCACTGTAAAACCCCATAATCTAGCCTCATATTTTGTGATTTTTTTTCTTCTTCCTGCGTCGTTGGGAAGGGTTGAGAAATGAGGATTGTCCGATATGCTTCGCTTACTCCTTTTGCAGCTGCTGCAGACACTCCAAGGTGTTTTCAATATGCCTGCTTCTTGCCTCATCGTTGTCCTCGCCTAATCTTCCAGGTTGTGCCGTAGATTAGAGGAAAAGAGTAGGGAAGAAATTTGATTCTGTTGGCATTTTAAAGACAAATCGACCTAATTCTCACTTTCTGAAACAATATGAGAACCAAAACACAGCTATCTCTGAATTCTGATATGCAGCTTTCCATCAGTGTGTGTAAAAATGCATATACTGGTATTAGTGGGAATAAAGTGCATGTGTTAGTAAAAATAACATGCAAGAATATATTATATTTGGGGGAATTGCTTTGCAAAAGCATCCCTATTAGGTGCAACCGAATACACACATGTCTATATCAGGAGAAAATGCTAGTGCGTTTTCATGAAGATTAAAAAATAATAATTCTCAATCTCTTGTGGAAGTGTGGTGAACCTAATTTAACCTAATTTAAAACGGAAAACATGGTGACAGAGAAACTGAAATTAACTGTTATGGTTTACATCTTGGATTCTTTGTATTCTTTCTTTTTGTTCTGTTTGTGTTTCTCTAAAACAAATAGAAAATATTTTGGAAAAGAAACTGAAATGGAAAGTTTTCAATTAGATTAGGATCATATGAGCCAACCCCTAGGGGATATATATATATATATATATATATATATATATATAGTGGTGCCTCGCAAGGCGAAATTAATTTGTTCCGTGAGTTTTTTCGTCTTGCGGTTTTTTTCGTCTTGCGAAGCACGGTTTCGGAAAAGTTTTGGAAAAGCTTCAAAAATCACCAAAGTCTTCAAAAACCTCAAAAAAGGCTACCACACCGCGTGCTATGAGTTGCTCCTCGAAGTCAAGTCGCAACTGTATTAACGGTTTTAAGAAAAAGGAAACAAACTTGCAAGACGTTTCCGTCTTGCGAAGCAAGCCCATAGGGAAAATCGTCTTGCGAAGCAACTCAAAAAACCAAAAACCCTTTCGTCTTGCGAGTTTTCCGTCTTGCGAGGCATTCGTCTTGCGAGGTACCACTGTATGTATGTGTGTGTGTGTGTGTGTATATATATATATATATATAATGATTTTACAAATATAAAAGTATAATAATCCAAATTACATATCCATATTTAGATATTTCTCCAAATTTCTGGACTTCCCACCTTCCCCTCCATGGGTCCTATTGTACACCTTCTCAACTGCATATTATTTCATAGTCCATATTAGATTATTAGAATCCTGCTAATGTTTTCATCTGTTTATAGTAGTCTCCTAGATAAATTATAATTTTTCCCCATTCTGAAGTTTTGGCCTTCTTAGTTCCTGAGCTTTTGGGTCAGTTTTGCCATTTTGGCATAATCCAACAGCTTAATCTGCCGTTCTTCTCAGGTAGGGACATTCTTTCCATCTCTGGGCTAGTAACATCCGCGTGGCTGTTGTCGCATACATAAAAAGACTTTTACGTTCCTTTGGGATATCAGTACCTACAATTCCTAATAAAAAAGCTTCTGTGTTGTTGTTTTTTACAAAGGTTGTTTTAAACATTTTTTTTCAGTTCATTATACAGTGGTACCTCAGTTTACGAACTTAATCCGTTCCGGAAGTCCGTTCTTAAACCAAATCCGTTCTTAAACCGAGGCATGCTTTCCCTAATGAGGCCTCCGGCCGCTGGTGCACTTCCACCATTCGTAAAGTTTGCAAACCGGAACACTACTTCCGATTTTGCGGAGTTCGTAAACCGAATCATTCATAAACAGGACTGTTCTTAAACCAAGGTACCACTGTATATCATTTCCAAGAATGCTTTTATTACTTTACATGTCCACCACATATGGTAGAAGATGCCTTCTTTCCCCTTACATTTCCAGCAGGTATTTGTACTTGTCTTATACATTGGCATTGGCATTCAAATGATTTGTGTGCCCTGTGTCTTGTGATCAGTTGTGCCCAACAGGGCTTACCTGGGCCCCTCAATATTATATTCAAGATGGCACCCCTGGTTGGGCTCTACTAGTAGATCTCTGAGTGATTTGCAAGTATTTCTACCCCCTAATTGTCGAACAACAGCAACAACTAACCCTCATCCCCCCAAATTTTTTTTTTCTGGAAAAGGATACATTGGAGCAATGTTTCCCAAGCTTGGGTCTCCAACTGCTTTTGGACTACAGTTCCCATCATTCCTGACCACTGGTCTTGCTAGCTAGGGATGATGGAAGTGCAGTCGGACCAGGATCGTTGTAATATGCTCAAACCGTCTTGCTCCGGTGAGCAACCTGGCTGCTGAATTCTGCACCAGCTGAAGTTTTCGAACCATCTTCAGAGGCAGCCCTATGTGTAACGCATTGCAGTAATCTAACCTGAGCATAGACAACAGTAGTTAGTCTGTCCCTGTCCAGATAAGGGCGTAGTTGGGCCACCAGCCGAAGCTGATGGAAGGCACTCCGGGCCGCTGAGGCCACCTGAGCCTCGAGCGACAGCAAAGGATCCAGGAGGACCCCCAAGCTATGAACCTGCTCCTTCAGAGGAAGTATAACCCCATCAAGAGCAGATGATCTCCCACCCATCAGGTCTAGGAGACCACCCACTAACAGTGTCTTATCTGGATTGAGCTTCAGTTTGTTGGCTTTCATCCAGTCCATTACTGAGGCAAGGCACTGGTCCAGCACTTCCACTGCCTACCATGCTGAAGTCTGCCCATCTCTGCTGTAGCTATGACCTTTGCTTCTTGAATTCCTTCCCCAGCACAAGAGAAGGTCAAAGCAGACTGGAGTAGCAGACCTCGGTCTTGATTTTCACTGGCAGCGTCTGGCTGCCACCTGTTCACTCTCTCCTTAATAGCTTTGGGATTTGGCCAGTTCTGGGCTTCCTGACACCATCATATGGAGAGCCTAAAACTCCAGATACAATTTTAGATAAAAATCATGTGTAGGCTGCTGGCATTGCCAATTCGCTGGGCACTGATGCCCCTGGGTGGGCTACAAATGTTTTGTCTAGTAAGTGTATATTGCTTTCTTTTGCTGCATTTTGTTGCTTCCTGGCCAGAGGACACAATGGGTTGGATCCAATGCTAGTTGACACATTGAACTTAGTAGACATGGCTAACTTAGGCCCATTAACTGCAGTAAGTCTACTCTAAGTAGGACTAGCATTGGCTACAGAGACATCACCTTGCCAACAAAGGTCCATATGATGGTGTCATATGGATGCTATGATGGTGTCAGGAAGCATGTGGGTGCGTCCTATGGGGTGAATACAGGCTTTCGCTGAAGCCTGGAGAGCGAGAGGCTCTTGCTCTCCAGGCTTCAGGAAGCTCTGCGCAACCCTCCGGAGCCCGGTGCCAAGCCGCGCCGGCCTCCGGAGGGTCGCGCAGAGCTGCCTGCCCTCCCGGGGTCCGCACAGCTTCTGCATCGCTCTGGAACCCGTTCTGGGGGAGGGGGAAGCTTGGGCTTCCCCCTTCCTCAGCCCCGCAAGCTGCCAGAGCGATGCCGTAACTGCGCGCAGCTTCTCCATCGCTCTGGGACCCGTTCTGGGGGAGGGGGAAGCTCGGTCTTCCCCCTCCCCCAGCCCCGCAAGCTCCCAGAGCTGCCTGTTCTGGGGGCTGGGGTCAGCGGAAGCTCGGGCTTCCCCCGCCCCAGCCCTGGGGGGGGGGGGAATAATTTTTTTTCCTTTATTTCCCCCCCCCCCCACAAAAAAACTAGGTGCGTCCTATAGGGCGGTGCGTCCTATGGGGCGAAAAATACGGTATTTCCTTCTCCTGCTCTCCACATGCCTCCTGGCAGATCTTTGTAGCCTTGGCAGTCAGACAGGCTGTCATGGTAAAATCGAAAAACTACCCTTTCAGTCAAGATAATGTTCTGCACCGGCTATATACTTGAGACCTGAGACAAGGATGCAAAGTCATCTCCTTATTTTGCCGGGAGGGGAGAATCTGTCTGAATAACACTTGCATGCTGTACGGGAAACCCTGACCCATTGAAATCAATGGGAGGTTCTGCTTGACCCATTGATTGGGGCTGCTTCCACTTATATCGCTAGTTCCCATTCATTTCAATGGAAATTGAGCACAGCTAATGTGATCTGGCTCTGGGCCCTTCTAGGAAATGTTTAATTGTGCATTCTTTCATAATTACACAGTATAATTGCAGTGTTTCAGCCCATCTGTTTGCTTTTTCCAGTAAAAGCAAAAGGGTAGCAAGGACAGTCAGAAACATAGAAAGCTACTTTAGACCAAGTCAGAGCCTGGGGGTCCATCTGTCTCAGGGTTATCAACACTGATGGGCGGCAGGGTTTCTGATGGGGGCGGTTTCCCCAGACCATCCTGGAGACATGAAGGATGGAACCTCAGATCTTCTGCATGAGCTCTGCCCCTTAGGAGGCCTACAAACTGAATAGGAGACGCATGGATTTCCTTAGGAAATAGTGACTCAAAATGTTATTTCTTCATGGTATCAAATACAGTGGTACCTCAGGTTACATACGCTTCAGGTTACATACGCTTCAGGTTACAGACTCCACTAACCCAGAAATAGTGCTTCAGGTTAAGAACTTTGCTTCAGGATGAGAACAGAAATTTTGCAGTGGCAGTGGGAGGCCCCATTAGCTAAAGTGGTGCTTCAGGTTAAGAACAGTTTCAGGTTAAGTACGGACCTCCGGAACGAATTAAGTACTTAACCCGAGGTACCACTGTAAATCGGGGACGCGGGTGGCGCTGTGGGTTAAACCTCAGCGCCTAGGACTTGCCGATCGCATGGTCGGCAGTTTGAATCCCCGCGGCGGGGTGCGCTCCCGTTGCTCGGTCCCAGCGCCTGCCAACCTAGCAGTTCCAAAGCACCCCCGGGTGCAAGTAGATAAATAGGGACCGCTTACTAGCGGGAAGGTAAACGGCCAACGCAGCTTCGTCACGCTGGCCACGTGACCCGGAAGTGTCTGCAGACAGCGCTGGCTCCCGGCCTCTAGAGTGAGATGAGCGCACAACCCTAGAGTCTGTCAAGACTGGCCCGTACGGGCAGGGGTACCTTTACCTTTACCTTTACCACTGTAAATCAAAGAAATTTGTTTTGACTTGGCACTCACTTATTTTTTTATGGTAGAAATAAGGGCCACAGTAAAAATCCACCATCCTATTATCCTAGAGTTTGGAATGCATGGCACTGTATTGTTTTTTTATTTGCACACACACACACACACACACAATTTTATTGTTGTCCATAGACCCAAAATACACTACATTTTAAAAAAATATTGACATTGTCTCTGTTGGGCGGGGTATAAATAAATAAATAATGATGATAATAATAAAAATTCATTTTTTTATTATTCCTTTGTATTAATGGATGCATATTTGTACTTACCTTCACACTGATTTGAAGCCACTTTGTGCCCTTCCTAAAAGGCTCCTGGGAGGCCGGAAGGACGTTGCTGGAATAACTCTTGGGTTGGGACAGCTGGCTAAAGTGTTTTAAAATGCTCAAATCTTGGTTCCTCTGTTTTGTTTTTGTTGGGTTGATGTTGGTTAAATGTTTAATTGGGGTTGGCGGTTATTTTAATTTGGGTATAAGTGTAAACTGTTTATTATTGCTATTACTGTTGTTGGTTTCTGTTGATTTATTGGTTTGCTTGTTGTTGTTTTAATGTTTGATGCTTTGTTGGGTTGTAAGCCGTCCAGAGTGGCTGGGGAAACCCAGCAAGGTGAGCGGGATATAAATTAAACACTATTATTATTGTATTATATATGGCATCTGCTCTGTTCCTGTCTCTTTCTTGTGTAAACACTGGGAAGTCATCCGAGGGAAAGAAGGAACGGAAGATGGAACAGTAACAAGAGAGGAAGATGAACAAGAGGAAATGCTTTGGCTTTCTTCCAGTTGTGCAGGATAACTGATGGCATTAAGGGGCTGGGCAAAAGGCTTTGTGGGAAAAGTGGTTTTGAGGAAGGATTTGAAAGGAGAGAGAAAGAGAGGGGGGGGGGAGAGAGAAATGATACCAGTTAGGTGTTTCGGAAAGGAACACATCTTGGCATCCATGGAAGCACTAAGGGAGAGTAATTTAAAAGGAGGAGAAAACTATCTATCATCTATCTATCTATCTATCTATCTATCTATCTATCTATCATCTCTTAAGAGATTTATATATGGCCCTTAACAAAAGGGGGGGCATAGGATAGGTTACACAATGTACAGCAATCTAAAAGCACAATAAACGGAAGCGTTAAAACGATTCTTGTAAATTACGTACCATCATAGAATTGTAGAGTTGGAAGGGACCACGAGGGTCATCTAATTCATCCCTCTGCAATGCCCAAGGTGGGGCTCGGACTCGCAACCCTGAGATTAAAGAGTCGCATGCTCTACCGACTGAACTATCCCAGCTGTTGTAAATAGCTTGATTAAAAAAAACCCCACCAGAATGTCTTAACCTGTCTGGTGCTAAAAGCCAAGCAAAGAAAGGTGGGTTTTCACCTGGCATCTAAAAGACGGGGGGGGGGGGGGGGAAATGTCCTTCAGTGGGGGGGGGGGGGTTGTCACCTGCACTTTTGTCATGTACTGAGTTGAATAGGATCCAAAATGCAGCAGTCTGATTGGTCCTAGAACAATAGGATTCAGAATGCAGCAGTCTGATTGGTCCTAGAACAATAGGACCCAGAATGCAGCAGTCTGATTGGTCCACAGGAGCCACCCAATCCAGCTCCAGGTGGAAGTGAATCCGCAGCCTGATTGGCCTACAGGAGAATCCCGGAATTAGCCAATCACGTGGGGCCCATTGTGTAAATAAGGTGTATAAAGCAGACATTCTGGGGGAACTTCCATTCCTCCTCACCACTATGAGCTGAATAAGAGCATGAAATCCACTCTCGACTCCGAGTATATTTCCACTTCCTGCCTCATTTAATGCAGGAACAACCAGGAGAGCCCCTTCTGATCTTAAAACACGAAACATATGTCCGGTGGTGGCAAGCCCTATTGAGTCCCCCCACCCCATGCATAGCTTATAGGCATGGAGAAGGGGACAATGGGGTTGTGCCGCATGGCACTGGCCCCTGGACATCTTGGTATTGACACACATATCTGCAGAAAAAGACTTTTTATGTATGCAACAACAGCCACACAGATGCTACTAGCCCAGAGATGGAAAGAAGAAAGAGTCCCTACCAGAGAGGAACTAAGCTGACGGTCTAAACCGAAATGGCAAAGCTGACTGGAAAGCTCAGGAACCAAGAGGATTTTTTTTTTTTTAAGAAGGGGAGAAATTTATAATTTACTTAGGAGACCACTATAAACAGATGAAAACATGGTTGTTGTTGTTTAGTCGTTTAGAGCACGCCAGGCACTCCTGTCTTCCACTGCCTCCCCCGCAGTTTGGTCAAACTCATGCTGGTAGCTTCGAGAACACTTGTCCAACCATCTCATCCTCTGTCGTCCCCTTCTCCTTGTGCCCTCAATCTTTCCCAACATCAGGGTCTTTTCCAGGGAGTCTTCTCTTCTCATGAGGTGGCCAAAGTCTTGGAGCCCCAGCTTCAGGATCTGTCCTTCCAGTGAGCACTCAGGGCTGATTTCCTTCAGAATGGAGAGGTTTGATCTTCTTGCAGTCCATGGGACTCTCAAGAGTCTCCTCCCGCACCATAATTCAAAAGCATCAATTCTTTGGCGATCAGCCTTCTTGATGGTCCAGCTCTCACTTCCATACATCACTACTGGGAAAACCATAGCTTTAACTATACTGTCCTTTGTTGGCAAGGTGATGTCTCTCCTTTTTAAGATGCTGTCTAGGTTATGATGAAAACATTAGGGTTTTAATATCACTTGTAATGTAACAGGTACAGTGGTACCTCGGTTTATGAACTTAATCCGTTCCAGAAGTTTCTTCTTAAACCAAATCCGTTCTTAAACTGAGGCGCGCTTTCCTTAATGCCTTTCCACTGTTCGGCTTCCGTTCTTAGACCAAGGTAAAGTTCGCAAACCGGGACACTACTTCCAGTTTTGTAGAGTTCATAAACCAAATTGTTTGTAAACAAGACTGTTCTTAAACCGAGGTACCACTGTATTATGGATAATATGGATGAATACAAAATATAGATTAGGAAATAATATGTAGCTGAAAATGTTCACATTAGGATACATGGAAGGCATGGGGGAAGTTGCGAGATTCAGAGAAATCTCTTTATATGGATATGCATTTGGTACTGCTATAAACTATTTTTTGTAAAATCAAATAAAGATGAATTTTTTAAAAAGACACACACATCTGCATTAGAAAGGCCCACACATGCATGGTTTCCCCAGTGCAGCTGTCTGCTCATCCACAGAGAAGCCATGCAAGAAAAGAACGGAGCAGGGCAGTTTGGGGTTGAAGGCAAGAAGAATGCAGATGAAGGTATAACAATTTGCGAGGACATGCAAGGAGACTGGGGCAAAACTGTAGAGATGGTTAACAATAAAGGCAAGGAGCTTGCGCTCGGTGAAAGGATTTGAGGCAGGGTAGGAGGGATGAAGGAAGTGCATAATCTTAGGTCCTGCTGCTTACATAGGTAAAGGTAAAGGGACCCCTGACCATTAGGTCCAGTTGTGGCCGACTCTGGGGTTGCGGTGCTCATCTCGCTTTATTGGCCGAGGGAGCCGGCATACAGCTTCCGGGTCATGTGGCCAGCATGACTAAGCCGCTTCTGGCGAACCAGAGCAGCGCACGGAAACGCCGTTTACCTTCCCGCCGGAGTGGTACCTATTTATCTACTTGCACTTTGACGTGCTTTCGAACTGCTAGGTTGGCAGGAGCAGGGACCGAGCAATGGGAGCTCACCCTGTTGCGGGGATTCGAATCGCCGACCTTCTGATCGGCAAGTCCTAGGCTCTGTGGTTTAACTCACAGCGCCACCCGCGTCCCATACATACTTACATACTTACATACAAATCCCTAAATAACTCTGGACCTCAGGGTATGTGATAAAAAGCCTTCCCCTCCACAGCACCCAGGAAGGGCATTAAGTTCAGCAACTGCAACCCTGTTAGTTTTGCCAGCACCCTGGTGATTCTTGGCTTATGGTACCATGGCGGTGAGCTTTTTCTTCTTGAAATATTTTTTATTTGATTTTGCAAATATAGAATTATAACAATACAAAATGCATATCCATGTTTAGAGATTTCTCTGAATCTCTGGACGTCCCACCTTCCCCTTCCTGGGTCCAAATGTCAACTTTTTCAACTGCATATTATTCCATAATCCATGTTTTATATCACTCCATTTTATTCCTAGTGTTTGCTACATTGCAAGTGTTACTGCAATCCTGCTAATATTTTCATCTGCTTACAGTGGTCTCTTGGGTAAATTATACATTTTCCCCATTCTTTATTGAAGTTTTGGTCATCTTGGTTCCTGAGCTTTCCGGTCAGTTTTGCCATTTTGGCATAGTCCAGAGGTCAGCAAACTTTTTCAGCAGGGGGCTGGTCCACTGTCCCTCAGACCTTGTGGGGGGCCGGAATATATTTTGAAGGGGGGAAAATGAACGAATTCCTATGCTCCACAAATAACCCAGAGATGCATTTTAAATAAAAGGACACATTCTACTCATGTAAAAACATGCTGATTCCCGGACCGTCCACGGGCCAGATTTAGAAGGCGATTGGGCCAGATCCGGCCCCTGGGCCTTAATTTGCCTACCCGTGGCATAGTCCCAACAGCTTGGTTTGCCATTCCTCTCTG
Organism: Podarcis pityusensis; assembly: GCF_964106645.2. Taxonomy (NCBI): domain Eukaryota; kingdom Metazoa; phylum Chordata; class Lepidosauria; order Squamata; family Lacertidae; genus Podarcis; species Podarcis pityusensis. The sequence goes on from NC_138026.1 coordinate 16,842,462, forward strand.
GTAGGGACTTTGTCTTCTTTCCATCTCTGGGCTAGTAAGATCCGTGTGGCTCTTGTCACATACATAAAAAGTCTTTTCTGCTCCTTTGGAATATTTGTACCTACAATTCCTAATAAAAAAGCTTGTGGTTATTTTAAACATTTTTTCCAATTCATTTTATATCATTTCCCAGAAGGATTTTATTACCTTACATGTCCACCACATATGATAAAAGTTGCCTTCTTTTGTTTAGCTTTCCAACAAATACTTGTACTTATCCTACACATTTTTACTAACTTATTAGGAGTGAAATACCACCGGTACATTATTTTCTTATAATTTTCTTTCAGTGTACAACATGCAAGATGGTGGGCTTTTTCAGTAGATGTGCCAGTGTTGTGAACAGCCTCCATGTTGAAATAGTAGAAGCCACATCAATATTGTCATTCTGCTGACTCTTGAAGGCACACTTGTTTTGACAAGCGTTCCCCTGAACTTGAGCTTCCTGATCTAATTGTTTTGATTGCTCCTCCGTTTTAATTGCTGTGCTTTGTAACGGGCTAGTTTTATTGTCTATTTTAATCGTGGGTGCTTTGGATATTCTGATGGAGTTGTTTTTCATTGCATGCTTTAATTATGTGTCAATATTTTATAACTGATGATAAAATAATGCCATTTGGGCATGTAAGCAGTACACAGGTAAATCAATGATAACAATAATTCTTGTAGCAGTAAAGTTCTAAGTAAAAGAGCAGAGAGCTTGCTTCCTTTGTGTCCATTTCTAGAGTATCAGCAGTTTGGGTTTAGAGACCTCCCCTTGTATTCCTCATAAAGTGAAAAGTACAAGGATAGAACTGCATAAATAGTAATGGTGGAGGTGAGAGAGAATCAGAATTTAATTTTTCTCTGTTTTGTTTAATACTGGTTTTAATGCATGTGTTGTTTATTTAAAAGAAAGCAACTATTAAGTCATTAACTAACATGGTCACCATCTACCACAGCAAGCATGACCCTGCCAAACTGGAAGAACTCTTAAGCCTCATTTATTTCAGGGGAAGAGATTTAAACATTCTTAATTCTCTAAACACTGCCACACACACACAACACTTGATTGTTTAAAAGAACCTCTCAAAGTGGTTTTACAAAGAGAATAACACAATAAAATTATCAGTTTAAAAAAAAAGATAAAACAGCTCTTTAAATCATTCGAAACATAAAATCAACGATAAACAAAAAATGGATTAGAACAATATACCCAAATTCTACACATCCAGGTCAGCTTGTATCAGTGGTACTGCTTTGAATATGACAAATTGAACCACTAAAGCTATATTTATAAAGAGAAACATGGCCTGTAAGATATTATGTCACAGAATAGTGCCATGTTATTGTTGTATTTAAAATGTCTTTGCATGTCTTGTGTCATTTCCTGAATGGACATCTATACCAACGAGAAAAAGGCTCACAATACCTATTATTTATCCAGGCCTGGAAAGCTGTATAATATTTCAGTGGCCCAAAGATGTACAGTGGTACCTCGGGTTACATACGCTTCAGGTTAAACGTGTTCTCCCTAGCAGAGAGCGCGTGTTGCGGTGGGGGATACAATCCACCCCATTGATGCTGGGCGGATTTGTGGAGGGACCCAGGCAGTGTATTGGTTAATCGGGTCACTGGGGAAAACTGCTTGTTGCCAATTTTGAAGGAGGGGTCAGAGGTTTTAAATACTGGTCACCCAACTTTGAGCGTTCTCTTGGCTGCTTGCACCGGATCACCCGCCCACCCTCCGTGTATTGGCGGGGTTGTTCGCTTGACCTTCCTATGCCTGTCATGGGGTCGTCTGCTTTGAGGCAGGGGCCTGGTAGGAATTTGTCCATTTGGCTGATTGGCTGGTGCCATTTGGTTTTGCCTACTGCGTAGCAAATCGTCACAACTTGTAAGGTTGGCGGTTAGGCATTGGTTCAAATTGGTTGGTGGAGGGGTAAGTGCCTACCCCTCCAATGGTGGTGCGGAAAGGGAATTCCGTTAAAGGAATCCAGGGGCTTGCCACCCCTTTCATCCTAGTCCCTGGCATCGGACTTGGGCCGTGCAAGCCACCGGGAGCATGAGGGTGAGAAGTGAGGGACTGAGGCCCAGCTTCATTTTCTCCCCAAAATTTGTTTCCCGCACTGGCTTTCGCTGGAATCCGGAAGTCCAGTTCTGTCCCCTGGGCAAGGACAGATAGTTGGAACCAGTGACTAAGCAACCACTCAGTTGGATGTATTTAAATAAAGTTGTGGCCAAAATCATGCCAAAAACCCAAACCAAAATTGATGTGTGATGTGTGAGTTATTGGGGGGTGGCTTGGGGACCTCGACACGCAACATACGCTTCAGGTTACAGACTCCGCTAACCCAGAAATAGTACCTCGGGTTAAGAACTTTGCTTCAGGATGAGAACAGAAATCACACCGCTGTGGCGTGGTAGCAGCGGGAGGCCCCATTAGCTAAAGTGGTGCTTCAGGTTAAGAATAGTTTCAGGTTAAGAACAGACCTCCAGAACGAATTAAGTACGTAACCAGAGGTACCACTGTATCTATTTCATCACTTATCCAACTTTTATTTCAACAAGTGGATTAACCAGAATAACTTTTTTTATTTTTTGCATGGCGTGCTTGGTTCAAGATATGTTATTAACGCCTACTGCAGCAATGAGAAAGAAACCCTATTCGTCTAATTTCAGTCTTTTTATTCATGAGACTGGCCTTTCCATCATAGCTATTTTTCCATGCAGTACAACGTGCTCCTTTTTCCTTTCTCTTTTTGAAAAAGGCATTTCAGAGAGCTCCAGGGAGAAAGAAAGCAAGGACAATGGGAGCGTTGCTCATTGCTGAGGGGAAATCAAAGGAACAAGTTAAAATAAATCCTCGCCAGAGGCCTCCTGTGTACCATTTTTATTTTGATACAAACAGTTTTCTAGGTGAATAAGGAAGCCGTTCCTGAGAAAACAGATCGGGGGCTAGTACATTGAGAAGTACAAAACCCTAGAGCTGATTTGCTCACTCCTGATTAGCAGGTACATGTGAACCCACGGCTTGCCCCATGATTCACATAATGTTTCGATACTTGCGGGCACCATAGGCAGCCATATTTGGCCCAGGCAGCCCTCAGTTAACTGGCAATTATCCCTCTAAGAGATCAAATCGGATTTGAGCTTTGACAGATCTATATTGGGTAGTGTTAGTATGATAGAATTGGAAAGGACCTGAGATGCAACCATTGCCAGCTGTTGCAGGAAACCCACCACGATGGCATCCCTGATAGGTGTGGCCATCCATTCTTGGCTGAGGAAAACCTCCTAGGATGGGATTCAACTGTGCAAGGACTTCTTGCTTGCACAATGGGTCTTTCCCCCTACTCCTGCCCCTGTGTTCTCCCAAAATTGGCTGGAGAGGTGTTCAGGAGAACCCCTGCAACAGCAAACAGGTGGGGAAGAGAGGAGGAATCGTTCCATCTGGCAAGCCTAGTTGCTTTCGCTGATGGGAACTACAGTAGTACCTCGGGTTACATGCACTTCAGGTTACAGACTCCGCTAACCCAGAATTAGTACCTCGGGTTAAGAACTTTGCTTCAGGATGAGAACAGAAATCGTGCTCCAGCAGCGTGGCAGCAGCAGGAGGCCCCATTAGCTAAAGTGGTCCTTCAGGTTAAGAACAGTTTCAGGTTAAGAACGGACCTCCGGAACAAATTAAGTACTTAACCCGAGGTACCACTGTATCAGAAGAGCACAAAGTTGAATTCTTGCCCAGTGAAGGAAAGTTCTCCGCCTTCTGAGGCAGCCTGTTCTGCTGTTGAACAGCTTGTGCTATTGAATTCTTCCTAAAACTTAGGGTCAAATGTCAAGAAAGAGGACTCCTATCAATCCCCGGCATGTCTCAGTAGGCCTGGGAGAGAACCTTGTCTGAAATCTTGGAGTGTGTCCACTAGTCAGCATAGACAGTACTGATGGATCCATATTCTCTATGCTCCTTTGCAAGCTCCTCTCCGTATATGCACAAAGATGGAAGGATCCTTCGTCACCAACAATGGAAGAATGGCTGTTAAAACTAACAGACTTAGCTGAGATAGAGAAGTCAACATGTTTAATCACAGAAAAGTCATTGTTAAAATTTGTTAAAGATTGGAAATCTCCCATAGACCTTTTGCATGAAAAGAAGAGAAAGAAATAATGATATCTGGATTTGAGGATTGAAGATAATTTTGTTTATAGAAAATGGTTTTTTTGGGTATAATATTGGATTGTATGAAGTGAATAATGTTTTTATAATTTTATAAAGCGGACAGGTGTAGTTATTTTCTGAATCTAATTTTTCTACCTTTTCTAACCTTTTTCTACTTTTCTAACCTTTTTCTACTTTTCTAACCTCTTTTCTACTCTAATTTCTTTCTTTTTCTTTCTCTCCCCCCCCCCCCTTGTGCTTTTATTGTATCTAGATAAAAGTCTAGGTATGGTTTTAAAGCGCGGTAATATGTTAAGTTTTGTATTTTTCTCTATAAAGCTTAATAATTATTTTTTTAACTAACAGATTCCAGGAGAGCCCACACATTCACTTTCTCCTGCTAACCCATTGTTTAGCTTGATGTGGTGTAAACACCAGGCCTTTGAGAACCAAGGTGATCTAGCAGATAGCACATCTCACCTAGGACTGTTCCCCATTTATCAAAGAGGGATAATGATTAGGAGCAGTTTTGTAATTAGGACAAAACGATCGCAGAATGCCTAAGTCACTTTCGTCATTAAAAGAACTGCTGTATGGAGGCTAGCTTAGTAATTACAAGGACAATGTTAAGTGAGTGGAAAATGCTGGCGTTGCATAGTGTCCCAAAGTCACTGGTTTATATAGGAAGCTGCCTTATAAGGTAAAAGGTAAAGGAACCCTGGACGGTTAAGTCCAGTCAAAGGCGACTATGGGGTTGTGGCACTCATCTCGCTTTCAGGCTGAGGGAGCCGGCATTTATCCACAGCATCTTTCCGGGTCATGCAGCCAGCATGACTAAACCGCTTCTGGCACAACGGAACACCGTGACGGAAAAAAGGGCGCACGGAAACGCCATTTACCTTCCCGCCACAGGGGTACCTATTTATCTACTTGCACTGGTGTGCTTTCGAACTGCTAGGTTGGCAGGAGCTGGGACAGAGCAACAAGAGCTCACTCTGTCGCGGGGATTCGAGCCGTCAACCTTCCGATCGACAAGCCCAAGAGGCTCAGTTGTTTAGACCACAGTGCCACCCGCATCCCTTATAACAGGCTTCCTCAACCTCAGTCCTCCAGAGACTACAATTCCCATCATCCCTGACCACTGGTCCTGCTAGCTAGGGATCATGGGAGTTGTAGGCCAAAAACATCTAGAGGGCCGAGGTTGAGGAAGCCTGCCTTATAATGTCAGGCCATTGGTCTATCAAGCTCCTGGTTCTTTGCACTGACTCTCCAGGATTTGAGGCAGGGGTCTCTCCTACCTGCAGATGGCAGGGATGGCAGCTGGGAGTTTCTGCAGTCAAACATGCACCCTATCACTGTGCTGCGGCTCTTTGAATCGCACCTTACCCATAGCAGTATGAGGATAATAGACTAGTCCCATCGATGGCAAATAGTGTGAGGGTTCTGGGCGGGTGGGTGCCAGGTGCTTTTGACCTTTCATTGAATAAAGCCTTTTAATACTTTGCACTAGTAGGAGCAGCAGTGGATGTAAAGGCAATCAAGCAAGCCTGGACCGGTTCCAGCAGCACGGGAGTGCTCTGAGTTGCTCTGGACCCAACCCTCTGTGTTCGTAAAGGTAAAGGGACCCCTGACCATTAGGTCCAGTCGTGACAGACTCTGGGGTTGCGGCGCTCATCTCGCTTTACTGGCCGAGGGAGCCGGCGTACAGCTTCCGGGTCATGTGGCCAGCATGTCTAAGCCGCTTCTGGCGAACCAGAGCAGCGCACGGAAACGCCGTTTACCTTCCCGCCAGAGCGGTACCTATTTATCTACTTGCACTTTGTGCTTTCAAACTGCTAGGTTTGCAGGAGCTGGAGCAGAGCAACGGGAGCTCATCCTGTCACAGGGATTCGAACCGCTGACCTTCTGATTGGCAAGTCCTAGGCTCTGTGGTTTAACCCACAGCGCCACCCTTCTGTGTTCATATCTATGTATTAAAATGAACAATAGGGACCTGTGACACAGTTTTTCTTTTGTGGATCACTCCTGTTGAGGCTATTCAATTTTGTCCGTCCTCCCTCTTGTCAGGTTTTCCATTTATCCATGCCGACTGTCAGGCGGCAGAGGACCCAACCCCCCACGGTAGGTTGCCAGGAATGGATAAGACAAGGAAAAGTCCTTACCAACTGCTTTTTATTCAATATTCACAGAGAGAGACTTGGAAATGCAGCTTCTTGGGATAATGGCGTTGCCCCGAGTGATCCTCGGCCCCTTTTCTCCCACTTCCTCATTCGTCACCTTCTCCCCCTACGGGTGGCGCTGAAGGTCCTTTGATTCTGAGCCCTTTGCTCTACTGCTTTCAATTCTCGCCAGGTTATGGGATAGGGGGGTCTTGAATGCTTTCTAAGAACATTGTGTCCATCAGCTGTTGCCAGTGCCGGATTTACGTATCAGCTAAACAAGCTATAGCTTAGAGCTCCACTCTCTTGGGGGCCCCCCAAAAAATTAAAGGGTGAAAAACCTGGATGTACATTTCCAATTGTATTTCAGTTCAACAATTACTTTGATAAAATACATATTTTGTTATGTGCAAATGGCTTTAGATACCTATTACAGTGGTACCTCGGGTTAAGTACTTAATTCGTTCCGGAGGTCCGTTCTTAACCAGAAACTGTTCTTAACCTGATGCATCACTTTAGCTAATGGGGCCTCCTGCTGCCGCCGTGCCACCACCACTGCACGCTTTCTGTTCTCATCCTGAAGCAAAGTTCTTAACCCGAGGTACTATTTCTGGGTTAGTGGAGTCTGTAACCTGAAGCGTATGTAACCTGAAGCGTATGCAACTGTAGGTACCACTGTAGGTCCATAGATTACCATACAGTATATATTCAACACAAAAAACAGCAGCAATTTGTTGTTGACAAAGGACAGCTGGACATATAATGGGCCCCGTTACCTTCAGTAGCTTAGGGCCTCATCAAACCTAAATCTGGCCCTGGCTGTTGCCCTCCTGGTGGTTCTTCTTCCTTCTCCTCCTCCTCTTCTTCTCCCATTCGTTCCCAGCTTTCCCCCTCATCTGCCTCTGAGCTGTGACCTCCCTCAGTCCCCTGCTCTAATTCTGAACTGTCTCCTTCTCTGGAAGGGTCAGGTTGGGGAGGTGGTCTCCACCATTCCTCCTCTGCCCCGTCCCTGACATTGACAGCCATCCCAAGGCTCTAGGGAAAGGCCTGTAGCTCCGTAGTAAAGTATCTGCTTTGCTTTCCCAGGTTCAATCACAGCATTTTCAGGTAGAGCTGAAATCCCAGAGAGCCGTTGTAAACAATAATGAACCAGATGGACCAATGGCTTGCCTCAATATAAGGCAATTTCTATATTCTTACTCCCTGGACTGTTTTGGGAGGTTCCTTCCATCTTACTTAGTCCCCACCCCCAGTCCTACTTTTTAAAAAGTATTTCAGCCCTTGAGGTTCCCTTGATCTTGATGATACCTCCCTCTAGCACATAAATGGGGGTGTTTCAGTAAGGATCAGCATAGTAGCAGATGGGGCAGGTGGTTGGTGGGGAGGGATTACTCACCTAGCCTCCTGATGACAAGCATCATTGCTGGATCCTGGGAGGGGTGAGGCAGCAAGGAGCTCAGCGTAGGGTTGGGTGGATGGACCAATCACTCCTGACCAGCACTCAGAAAACAGACCTGCAACAAAATGTCACAGCATGAAATGTTTCTGGTTCACTGTTCTAGTCAGTCACCCATGCCCTCCATCCACAATCATTTATTCCATGCCCCTTCCAGTAGTTTTCCATCCCAGCAGCAGTCAGATAGAAGTCTGTGCTACTGAATATCTCCTATCCTCGTTGGGTTGTTTGGGGATTCCCCCTCCCGGATTTAAAGAGGTCCCCCCCCCCAAGAGTTGGGTACTTCTTCAAACCTTGGGGTCTCCCAAGCTTGTTCCCAGTATACCTGAAGGAGCATCTCCACCTCCATTGTTCAGCCCAGACACTGAGGTCCAGCTCCGAGGGCCTTCTGGTGGTTCCCTCACTGCGAGAAATGAAGCTACAGGGAACCAGGCAGAGGGCCTTCTTGGTAGTGGCACCCATCCTGTGGAACACCCTCCCATCAGATGTCAAGGAAATAAACAACTATCTGACTTCTAGAAGATATCTGAAGGCAGCCCTGCTTTTAATGGAAGTTTTTAATGTCTGATGTGCTATTGTGTTTTTAATATTCTGTTGGGAGCTGCCCAGAGAGGCTGGGGAAACCCAGCCAGATGGACCGGGTATAAATAATAATTTATTATTATTATTATTATTATTATTATTATTATTATTATTATTGCTGTTGTCTCCTCCTCGTCCATGAGTGATGGTGGTTTGGCTAGAAACAGAAGGAACAATTAGGTGTAGAGAAAGCAAGAAGGATCTCTGAGCCAACCATCGTTCTTTGCCATATGAAGTTGTAAGTGTTGGGAGCCAATTTATATATTGCCAAGGAATATGAAAATATGCTATGAAAGTGTACGTTGATACGACATATTTTTGTGTCAGCCTCCATTATGAGAGGAGAATCAAATACCCCATACTGGAGAGTCAAAAGGCCAACAATATAGTCTGCTAGGGACCCACAGATTCAATCCTGTGGGGTCTTTAATATTCCTTTAACATCTGTCGTCTTTAGCCTCCAATGAGTCTGGTACACACAGAGTGCTATGGATTTTGCTTGGTTGATGCGAAGACCCAGCCTGTCTCCTGAGGAGCCCACAACATAAATAGAGTGGAACAATGCAGACCTTTGTGGGTTGAGGAAACATACAGACCAAGAGAAAGAGGTTACTTGCCAGGCCCTACAAGCACCCTTCTCGTCTTTCTCTTAATGTTTTAATTTCAGTTTTGATAAACTTTTTAATTGCAGGGTTTTCGAGCCAAAGGAGGTCTTGAAGGTTTGTCATGTGGGTCCAGTGTTGCTAAGCACTTGAGGCTGACTGGGCCCTGAAGCATAATGTGGACTTGCCGTCTCCTTGGATACCATTTTTTCCCCTGCCCCTCTTTCTTCACACATGAAATATACACTTCAGCTGAGGAGAGAAAATAGAGTTCTTGATCCTTTTCCCCTGCAGCTATTTCTCGAATGCTGGGAGTTTATCTCTCACTTGCTTGACTGCCTATGCTAAATTCTACTTGGCGCCATTTCCCCATCGTTGTTGAATCTTACTTCTCCGAACATTTAAAGTCTGTCATTTGCCCACCCTCACTGGACCCGAGGAAGGGGAGTTTGGCAAAGAGATGCTTCTCGTGGATGGAAGTAAACATAAGGTTGACTAAGTCATGCTCACGGTAGACTCATTGAAATCATTGGACTTCTTAATCATAAACTAACTCGTGTCCACTGATCTCAGTGGGCCTACTCTAAAAATGATGTAGTCAGATACAACCCATAACCAGATGAGACAGATTCTTGCCTGCTGGCACTCCCTGGCTGTCTTGGGCTTCACCCTCTAACCTGATGTGCCAGTTTTTCTTGTTTCAGATTCATTGAACTAATGGCTCTTAGGATTTGTTTTGGATTTCTTTTCTTTGCGTCACCACCATTTGGGTTTTGCTGTTTGTGCCACTTTTCCATAGGGCATCCCTATTTTCACTGGAGAAATGTTGGAGGGGTTGGAATTGTTGTTGTTTAGTCGTTTAGTCGTGTCCGACTCTTTGTGACCCCATGGACCAGAGCACGCCAGGCACTCCTGTCTTCCACTGTCTCGTGCAGTTTGGTCAGACTCATGCTGGTAGCTTCGAGAACACTGTCCAACCATCTCGTCCTCTGTCATCCCCTTCTCCTTGTGCCCTCAATCTTTCCCAACATCAGGGAAATCTTTACTCCTTTTCCAGGGAGTCTTCTTGCCATCTCATTTTTGACCACATCCAACTTACCAAGGTTCATGGTTTTTACATTCCAGGTTCCTACGCAATATTTTTCTTTACAGCATTGGACTTTCCTTTCGCTTCCAGGCATATCCGCAACTGAGCAACCTTTCGGCTTTGGCCCAGCCGCTTCATCAGCTCTGAATCTACTTGTACTTGTCCTCCACTCTTCCTCAGTAGCATGTTGGACGCCTTCCAACCTGAGGAGCTCATCTTCCAGCGTCATAACTTTTAAATGCCTGTTGTCTTTGTCCATGGAATTTTCTTGGCAGGGATACTGGAGTGGCTTGCCGGTTCCTGCTCCAAGTGGATCACATTTGGTCAAAATTCTCCACTATGACCTGTCCGTCTTGGGTGGCCCTGCATGGCATAGCTCATAGCTTCTCTGAATTATTCAAGCCCCTTCGCCACAACAAAGCAGTGATCCATGAAGGGGGGGGGGGTGCAATAGGACATCCCTATTTCCATTGGAGAAATGTTGGAGGGTATGAGTTCCCCATTGCAGGCAGTTGTCCTCCAACTCAAGGAGGGCAGCAGAGATAGCAACCCTGGGAGTGGGGGAGCTAGCATGCCATACTCATGTGTTCTGCTTACTCATGAGTATACTACTTGAGTAGGGCTTTTTTTTCATTGTGTCATGAAAAATAATTTGTTATGACCATAGCCTCATTGGTAGGTAGGCACTGAAAGTACCGTACATATTTTGGGTGCTTCGTGAAACCCTGGAGTGTTGGATCAGGAAATCCTGGCCTCAGAACCCATTTAATCGCGAAAATCACCATGGCCTCTGGCATAAATACCCTACATACCCTACCCTAAAGAATCCTGTGAACTGTAGTTTGAATCCGCCAAAGAATCCTATGAACTGTAGTTTGTTATGGAAGCTGAAAATTGTAGTTCTGTGAGGGGTAAACTATCTAATACCAGATCCTAGGAGTATTTGGGGGAAATGCTTTAAATGGGTGGTGTGCTTTCAGATCCCTGGCCTTGAGTTCCCCCATCTCTATTCTATAGCATGAATTTTGAGTTCTGAGTCACGTTTTCTGCAGAAAGGTCCTGTAATTTATCTAACGGAGAAAATGACTCCCTGCCATCGCATACTCTACCATTTCCAGCTTGTGGCCACACGGTGCTTTTAGTTTTGCAGAGGATATGCCAAGTCATATAAGACTATAGAGTAGCTATGAAATAGTAATGAACTTCTTTTATTGGGAACACAAAGTATTTTTGCTTTGTTTACGCAGAGATAGATCACTTTGAATTGGACGGTCTCTGATCTTTCAGCATTCTTCATCGCCAACAGCTTCTTGTTAGAAAACTTGCTTTCCCTAAGAATTTTACTCTCCCATACACAGTTTTAAAGTAACATGATATCTTAGGAGTCATATTAGTGTTAGGGATGCAGGTGGTGCTGTGGTCTAAACCAGAGCCTCTTTGGCTTGCCGATCTAAAGGGTCCTGAAGGTAATGGGAAGAAGAAGAAGAAGAGGAGGAGGAGGAGGAAGAGTTTGGACTTGATATCCCGACTTTCACTCCCCTTAAGAAGTCTCAAGGCGGCTAACATTCTCCTTTCCCTTCCTCCCCCAAAACAAACACTCTGTGAGGTGAGTGGGCTGAGAGACTTCAGAGAAGTCTGACTAGCCCAAGGTCACCCAGCAGCTGCATGTGGAGGAGCGGAGACGCGAACCTGGTTCACCAGATTACGAGTCCACTTCTCTTAACCACTACACCACACTGGCTCTCCCTTTATATGGGGCCCTTTATATGTCCAGTTGTCCTTTGTCAACAACATATTGTCATTGGGTTTTTTTTTGTGTTGAATGTATGCTCTATGGTAATTTGTGGACCTAATAGGTATCTATAGCCATTTGCACATAACAAATAGGAGCCTACACACCAAAACACTGTTGCTGTATGTAGGTTTTATTTTATTTGTTTTATTTCTTATATTTTGTACATCCAGTTTTTTCCCCTTTAGGTTTTTTTTTTGGGGGGGGGACCCAAGAGAGTGGGACCCTAAGGTATATCTTATTTAGCTTATATGTAAATCCAGCACTGCTTGGACCCAGGCTGAACGAAAGCATCAGCCCCTGTAGGATATAAGCAGTTGGCTTTTCTCCCAGAGGTTGTGTGAATCAGCCTCTTTAGTGAAAGGACGGTGTGGGTGGAAAGGCAGGAAGTAACAATGCCTTCTATTTACAAGGTGAAGTGACAGGTAAAATGACAGGTGATATTCCCCCATAGAGATCTGACCTTCACTTCTGCTACCTGCCTCTGCCCACTGCTTCCTAGAGAGGAGGGGGAAATATTTTGAAGGGAAGCCCGCAACTGCCGGCTAATTTCCTTACTGAACCCCACTGTTAATTTATTTTTTTAAAAGTGTGGGCAATGAGTCCCATCACCTGGCATTTTTTAAAACCCCATGTTTGATCATACTTTCTTTTCCCCACAAATCATTTGCCCCCCTTCTTTTCTACCGGGGTTTTTTTTTGGGGGGGGGAGGCATCTCCATAACTAGAATATTAATCTGCCTGTGATTTTCTCTCTCTTTGAGTTATTATAGCTAGTTTTTTCTGTATGAATCATATGTTGACTCGCCTAGCTGACTAACCATCCTGACCACTGTTGACGTCTTAAGTCGAAAGCATAAATCCACTCATTTTGTTCTGCCGGTGCATGATTCATTTAAAAATAAATAAAAATAAAGTAATGTTTCCACGGTATTTAATTGCAGATTGTCAAAAGGTATTCACAGAGGACATTATTAATCTGATGACTGATGATTAATGAATGGCTTAAAAGGCAGATGTACCTGGGGAGCAATAGCTATAATAACTACTGAAGCTTTGTTTTAACATTTGAAAGGGGTTTTCCGGAAGATGGGGGAGTGGATATAAAAAGCTTTAAACTACATTTGTGCCATCTATTTCCATTGCTATCCGCTGCAAATAGACTTCAATCAGTACAAGTAGTACAAGTGACAAGATTAATCTTTTCCCGTATGCTCAAGTTGTATAATTGTGATGGATCTGCCTACCATCTATATGCAAATTATTCGTTTATTTCGGCAAACGGCCACCAGGATTGTGCAAGACTGCATCTGATCAGGCTTCCGTGCCTTTATGCTGGCACAAGAGCAAAATGGAAGTTTCCGCACCATCTGTAAACCCAGACCTGTAATTGTTGATGTGCTGGTGGAGCACTGCCACTGCTTGGGCATAAATGTGACATGCTAGGTACGATAGGAAGGTAAAAAGGTAAAGGACACCTGGATGAATGTCCAGTCAAAGGCACCTATGGGGTTGCGGCGCTCATCTCACTTTCAGGCCGAGGGAGCCGGCGTTTGTCCACAGACACCTTTCCAGGTCATGTGGCCAGCATGACTAAACCGCTTCTGGCGCAACAGAACACCGTGACGGAAGTCAGAGCGCATGGAAACGCCGTTTACCTTCCTGCAACAGTGGTACCTATTTATCTACTTGCACTGGTGTGCTTTTGAACTGCTAGGTTGGCAGAAGCTGGGACAGAGCAACGGGAGCTCACCCCATCGCAGGGATTCAAACCGCCAGCCTTCTGATCGGCATGCCCAAGAGGCTCAGTGGTTTAGACCACAGCACCACCTGCATCCCGGCTTAGGAAGAGGAGGCATGGGCACCACATTACTTGAAGATGGCGCCCACAGGGCCAAACAACACGTTTTATACTAAATGTGCAGCTAGGTCTATTTTTTTCTTTGCTTAACTCAGTAATAGGCAACCTTCCACCCTCCAGATGTTTTGGCCTACAACTCCCATGATCCCTAGCTAACAGGACCAGCGGTCAGGGATGATGGGAGTTGTAGTCCAAAACATCTGGAGGGTTGAAGGTTGCCTATGCCTGGCTTAACTACAGGAGTTGGGGGATGTCAGGGACTGGGCAGAGGAGGAGTGGTGGAGACCGCCTCCCCATTCTGACCCTTCCAGGGGGGAGGAAGAGGAAGACAGTATAGATTTACAACAGGGGTTTGCGGGAGGTCACAGCTCAGAAGCAGATGAGGGGAAAAGTTGGGAAATCATGGGAAAGGAGGAGCAGACAGAGCCGGAGCAACAGCTGGCTGACATGTCACTAGAAAGCATTCCAGACTCTCCATCTCCCAGAACCTGGCAAGCCTTAAAAGTAGGAGAGCAAAGAACTCAAAGACAGAGGGCACTTAGTGGCACCTGTGGAGGACATGATGATAAATGAGGAAGTGGGAGAGAAGGGGGGGTGAAGATTCCCTTTTGGCACCGCCATTATCCAAGAGGCTGGGTTCCATAGTTTCTCTCTGTAAAGTTTGGAATAAATAAAGAACTGTAAGCAACTTTTCCTTATCTTTATACTTGCCTGGGCAACCAGCCAGGAGACAATGACAGCTTCCTGACAGGGGGTCATGATTGTCCCTGGATCTTCAGTGCACGAAGAGCTTCATCCAGCCTTCCCCAAGCATGATCCGGACAAAGATCACCCCTTCCTGCCTTGCGCACCAGGTTGTGAGGATCAGACAAATGGGTGCTGTTAAGTGTTTTGAGTCCTATAGTTGCCGCAGATGTTGTGCAACTGGGCTTTACCCTGCGGAAAGGTGAACTGGGAAGCGAGGAGGGGAGTGTTTTCGCTGAGAAGCGCTGGCTACCTCTTTCCTGCGTGGAAGTTATAAGAGAAAACTTGAGCGGTGAAGATGGCAAGCCACTCTCTGCCCTTCCTGCTGCAGCTAAGGTGGTTGTGTGTGGCTCAGATTGCCTGCCACTGTTAGACTTTTTTAACTGCACAGGGGTGTCAAGGGCCAGGAGTCAGCTTCACCTGCTGAGCAGGAGCCTGAAGGAGTAGAAGGCGAAGTGACTCCACCTGCGGAAGTGACTCCACCTGCTGCTGATCAGCCTTCTTGCTCCTGATGAGAACCAGCTGACTCCAGCTTTCTTAAGCAGGTGTTTCCAGCCTCAATCAGTTGCCGGAAACAACATTCGTCGTTCCTGGCCAAACCTTACTGCTGCTTGATTTTTGGGACCATGGGCTCTTGGCTTTCTTGACCCCCCCCCCCCGACTATCTGACTGAACTGAGATACTCCTGACCTTGTTGTTGTTTAGTCGTTTAGTCGTGTCCGAGTCTTCGTGACCCCATGGACCAGAGCACGCCAGGCACTCCTGTCTTCCACTGCCTCCCGCAGTTTGGTCAAACTCATGCTGGTAGCTTCGAGAACACTGTCCAACCATCTCGTCCTCTGTCATCCCCTTCTCCTTGTGCCCTCCATCCTTCCCAACATCAGGGTCTTTTCCAGGGAGTCTTCTCTTCTCATGAGGTGGCCAAAGTATTGGAGCCTCAGCTTCAGGATCTGTCCTTCCAGTGAGCACTCAGGGCTGCTTTCCTTCAGAATGGAGAGGTTTGATCTTCTTGCAGTCCATGGGACTCTCAAGAGTCTCCTCCAGCACCAAAATTCAAAAGCATCAATTTTTCGGCTATCAGCCTTCTTTATGGTCCAGCTCTCACTTCCATACATCACTACAGGGAAAACCATGGCTTTAACTATGCGGACCTTTGTTGGCAAGGTGATGTCTCTGCTTTTTAAGATGCTGTCTAGGTTTGCCATCGCCTTTCTCCCAAGGAGCAGGTGTCTTTTAATTTCGTGACTGCTGTCACCATCTGCAGTGATCATGGAGCCCAAGAAAGTAAAATCTCTCACTGCCTCCATTTCTTCCTCTTCTATTTGCCAGGAGGTGATGGGACCACTGGCCATGATCTTCATTTTTTTGATGTGGAGCTTCAGACCATATTTTGCACTCTCCTCTTTCACCCTCATTAAAAGGTTCTTTAATTCCTCCTCACTTTCTGCCATCAAGGTTGTGTCATCTGCATATCTGAGGTTGTTGAGATTTCTTCCGGTAATCTTAATTCCGGCTTGGGATTCATCCAGCCCAGCCTTTCGCATGATGAATTCTGCATATAAGTTAAATAAGCGGGGAGACAATATACAGCTTTGCCGTACTCCTTTCCCAATTTTGAACCAATCAGTTGTTCCATATTCCTCCTGACCTTAGGAGTGGACTGAACCTTGTGTTCGGACTCTGCCCTCAGGCAAGTACCCCCTGGCCTCGCCCGCCACTCAGCTCTGCCGTTGCTGAGCAGAACGGGACTACAAGAAGGGGACAGCTTAGAAGTAAATCATGGAATCACAGAGTTGGAAGGGATCCTCAGGGTCATCGAGTCCAAACCCCTGCAATGCAGGACTGTCAACTAAAGCGCCCATGACTGATGGCCATCCAGCCTCTACTTACAAACCTCCAATGAAGGTGGGTCCACCTCCTTCTGAGGAAGACCATTCCACTGTCAAACAGCTTTTACTGTCATAAAGTTCTTCCTGTGGTTGTGTTGGAATCTCCTTTCTTGTAAGTTGAATCCATTGATTTGGGTCCTACCCTCCAGAACTTGTTCTATCTTCCATGTGACAGCTTTTTTTTTTTTTTTTTTTTTTGAGTTGAATTATCCCAATAGAATCAAAAGGTAAAAACAAAAATGTGTGAACGCACCCTCAGGTGTACTTTTATCTTGTACACACAAAGATGGAAACCAAATCCTTAAGAGCACAGGGATGTCAGCGCAATGTTTGGCAGTAGTCTTTTTATCATTCCACATATTTTACTATGGATAGTACTTGCCATATTTATACCATTATTATTATTATTATTATTATTATTATTATTATTAATTGAATTTATATACCGCCATATACCCGGAGGTCTCAGGGCCATTCACAGAAAAGATCAAAATAAAAACCACAAAATATATAATCAGAATATAAACAACAAGCCAATAACCCCCCTTCCCGCCAAAGGAGCCACTGTCAGGGAGCATTATCAGCACGGAATGCCGATGCTGATGAGAAAGTCTACTTACATCTCCATCCACTTCTCTCTCAATCGCTGAATGATCAAACAAAAGGAGTTTCCTATGCCGCTAGAGCCCTAGCGACCAATGAGCCACTAGAGGGAGGTGTCACAATGAAGGGCGTGTCACAAGGACCTCCGCAACCTAGCAACCACCAGCACTCAACTGACACTACTCTCAACTGACACTACTAAGTTTCCTTATATGGCTTTTAATCCATGTTCAGCCCCAAGACATTTTATTTAAATGATATTTATTAAAGTTTCAAAGAAAAGATTACATAAATAAAAAGAGAAAAAGAAAAAAGAAAAAAAAAATAAGAGAGAAAAAAAAATACAAAATACAGAAAAAAGATAAAAAACACTTTAAAAACACATCAATCTTTCCATGCCTTACATTTCATTTCCTTGCTTCCCTGACCTCCTCACACCTCCCTTTTTTGTATTCCAATTCTATTAATTAATTCAGCAATTCCTTTCCCTCTTTGTTTTTGTCTTAATCCTTTAACTTAATATATTATGACTTTAGATTTTCACCTGTTAACAATCCATTTTGACATACACCTTAATAACATTGCTGCTAAAACCACTTAACTTCATTCTGACATCATTCTAACATTCATTAATTTTGCAGTATTTCTGTAAATAGTCTTTCAATTTCTTCCAATCTTCTTCCACCGACTCTTCTCCCTGGTCTCGGATTCTGCCAGTCATTTCCGCCAATTCAATGTAGTCCATCACCTTCATCTGCCATTCTTCCAGAGTGGGTAGATCTTGTGTCTTCCAATACTTTGCAATAAGTATTCTTGCTGCTGTTGTGGCATACATAAAGAAAATTCTGTCCTTCTTTGGCACCATTTGGCCGACCATGCCCAGGAGAAAGGCCTCTGGTTTCTTCAGAAAGGTATATTTAAATACCCTTTTCATTTCATTATAAATCATCTCCCAGAAAGCCTTAATCCTTGGGCACGTCCACCAAAGGTGAAAAAATGTACCTTCAGTTTCTTTACATTTCCAACATTTATTATCGGGCAAATGATAGATTTTTGCAAGCTTGACTGGTGTCATGTACCACCTGTATATCATTTTCATAATATTCTCCCTTAAGGCATTACATGCCGTAAACTTCATACCTGTGGTCCATAACTGTTCCCAGTCAGCCATCATTATGTTATGTCCAACATCTTGTGCCCATTTAATCATAACAGATTTCACCATTTCATCCTGAGTATTCCATTTCAACAGCAAGTTATACATCTTTGACAAAATCTTAGTTTTGGGTTCTAACAAGTCTGTTTCTAATTTTGATTTTTCCACCTGGAAGCCAATTTTCTTGTCCAAATTGTATGCCTCCATTATCTGATAATAATGAAGCCAGTCTCGCTCTTTGTTTTATAGTTTCTCAAAACTCTGCACAGCCCCAAGACATTTTAAAGGGGCATTGGATGTCAATCAGATCGACGAAAGGGCCTGGTTAAAAAGCTTGGCACCTAAAGGTGTATAATGAAGGCGCCAGGCAAACTTCCCTGGGGAGAGCTTTCCACAGATGGGAGCCACTGCAGAGAAGGCCCGTTCTCATTCTCCCAGCCTACAAACCTCTCAAGGAAAGAACGGCCTCAGCAGATGATCTCAGGGTCCTTTAGGTTGCTAGGTTCACATGGAAAGAGGCGGTCCTTGAGGTATTGCAGTCCTAAGCCGTTGAAATACTATAAATACTATAATGTTATAAATACTATAAATACTGTATTGTATTATCATAGTAGTCCGCCCTGTATTTTAGTCCCTAATAAGGATCACCATATCAATGCTGTCTGGAAAACAATCTCTATTGACATAAACAAATCACTTCCCAGTGTCATGTCAGCATTATTAGCCCACTTCACCAGGGATGCAGGTGGTGCTGTGATCTAAAGCCTCTTGGGCTTGCCGATCCAAAGGTCGGTGGTTCGAATCCAGGTTACGGGGTGAGCTCCCATTGCTCTGTCCCAGCTCCTGCCAACCTAGCAGTTCGAAAACATATCGGCACAAGTAGATAAATAGGTACCGCTGTGGCGGGAAGGTAAATGGCATTTCTGTGCACTCTTTTTTCCGTCATGGTGTTCCGTTGTGTCAGAAGCGGTTTAGTCATGCTGACCGCATGACCTGGAAAGCTGCCTATGGACAAACGCTGGCTCCCTCAGCCTTAAAGCAAGATAAGTGCCGCAACCTCATAGTTGCCTTTGACTGGACTTAACCGTCCAGGGGTCCTTTACCTTAACCTTTTACCTATTAGCCCACCTTTAATGCTCTTTCTGGTGTAAACCCACAATCTGTGCCATGCCATATCCAGGCGAACGCCACCACAGGAAACTAGTTTGTCACAAATAAATACTGTGCCTAAACTGTGCACCCTGGTACACTGTTTACATTTTTGCTTTAGGTGTGTCTCCGTACCGGTGCTGCTCAGGGTGCTGAAAGCCTGACACGTCTGTAACTCCTCTTTAAATGTCATGAATGTTGCCTTCTCACCAGAATATTCCTGCTTAGAGTGCCAGCCAAAAAGCTATGGAGGCGCAGGTTAATCTGGTATCCAGGGCAGCTGTCTACCAGCTCCATCTGGTACGCGGCTAAGACCCTACCTGCTTGCGTACTCTCTCACCAGAGTAGTACATGCCCTGGTGAACTCCTGTCATGTAATTGATCTTGACGAATTAAGTAACTGAATACAGAAGAAATCTCAACCCCTTTAAGGCCTTGGTTTTTGAGCAGCTGAGGCATTGAACAAACTGAAAACTGCTGGATGAGAGCAGGCCTTTTCTGCAGTGGCACCAACCATCAGCAACCTCCATACAATCCAAAAGGCATAATCCGTGGTGTGTTTTCAACACCCATTAAAAATATACTGGTTTGTTCAGGCGTTCCTTGACTGTTTATATTTAGGTTGCTCTGCTTCGTATTTTGTTTTAGTATTCTGATTCTGCCTTTTTGTCGATGGTGGGTTTTTTCATTTGCTTTACATTCTAGACTTGCGATTTTACAGTTTTCATTCTGTCTGTGTCAGTCTATAACAGGGATTCCCAAACTTAGGTCTCCAGCTTCTGTTGTACTACAATTCCCACCATCCCTGACCACTGATCCTGCAAGCTAGGGATAATGGGAGTTGTAGTCCAACTGGAGACCCAAGTTTGGGAAACTTTGGTGTATAAGTTGATTAAATTAACTAATTGCTTCTTGTCAATGAGAAAGAAGGAAACAGTAGATTTCTTTCCAATTAATAATCTTGTGGGTGTGTTACTTTGTATTTTGTGGTGCAGACGTTCTCTAAATACATGCTAAAGTTCTTTATATCCCCTGTGAATAGCATAACCTTGCAAGGAGTTCCTGATGATAGCTTTGGTTGGTGCGCCGTTTAAGATTTCTGTTGCTTTCTCCGGTTGGGAGCCTGTTAACGCTCAATCTTCATGGAACGTTCTGGCAACTGTTCTATTCAGCCATTTTATTTTATTTTGCGGGCGAGATTTTGCTCCGTCAGCATGAGGGCGAGGATGAAGTTTTACATTAATCTCTCCCCCTACTGTGAACCAAGAATTATATATGAAAGGGTGAAACACGTGACAGGGATTTGACAGCTTTCTGCTGCTTCCCTCTGCTTTTCCTGCTGACATGACTAAGACGAAAGGCAGTGTCGAAAGAAGCCCGAGAAGAAAGGAACAATGCAGAGGTTTGTCAGGAGTTGCAGTTATTACCAGGGCGCAGCAGGGGATTTGTTAAAACTTACTCATGAAAAATAACACGGAAATTGGCCTATTATCGCCCTGCACAGGATTCTGCACATATCTGGCCCATTTCCTCTCTGTTGATGTTGCAAAACGCAGGGTCAACTGGTTGGGTAGTTCCATCCAGTTACAATGCAGGCAGGTTTTTATGGCTGGGTCTCTATGACTAATATAGGGTGGGTAACCTCTCAGATTCACAACTAGGAAAGATGGTGCCAGAAACATTACAAAACAATGCAGAACGGTTTATCTCCGCTGCTATGATCCGCACCTCTAAGCAGATGTGCTCAGCTGGGATGTTCAGTTTGGCTTAGAAAGTTGGTGTAAGACAAAGCCACTTCTGAGCTCGGGAGGAGGTGGTGTTGCGGGCTTCACGCCCCCAACACGCGCGGAGGCTGGCTTCCAGCCCCGCGCGATCAGGGGAATCCTCGGGCCGCATCATCCCCTGGCCAGCCAATCGGCTGGCTCAGGGGGTGTGGCTTGCCTCATTTAAGGCAAGCGCGGCCCGGGATCTCCCTCTTTGGCCTCTCAGCTTCTTAGGTTTCCCACCCACTCGCCCTTCAAGGTTCCCCTTCTGACCTTGCTATGGACCTCGGTTGGTCGCTGTTAAGGGGCCTGGTAGGAATTTTGGCTGTGGATCTAATTAACAAGAGTAAGAAAACGGTAATTCATGGATTATCTAGTTTGCCACAAAACGGATCCCAACATCTTCCAAGGCTTTGCCAGATGCCAAAATGCTGCCCATTTCCTGGATGTGTTCAAGAAAATGGGACGGACGGCAGCCCTACCTGGCAAATTGGCACCGGCCATTTGGTTTTTCGCCTACCTCGTAGGCGAAAATGTGCATCAGCAGGGCTCCCCCTGCTGGTGGTAACCCTTCCCGGTCTTCAAGCAAACAGGCTGAAGCCAGATAGTCGGATAGGACCAATGCCTAAGCCAATACCGCTCTTTACCTGCAACCAATAAAGTTGTGGCCAATTTTAGCCCATTAACCTAAAATAATTGTCACGTGTCGTTATTCCTACTGGTGGGAGGCGGGAACTCGCCACGCAACAGGTCCATGCAGTGTCAACAGAGCGGGCCTCTTAAGTTCCAAAGCCTAACTCTATTGAAACCAGTTCCAAAATTCCCATTGATTGGAATGATGTTGGATTGAACTCCTCCTTTGTTTTATTAGCAGGTTTGGGGCTGAAGCTAAACACACTTCCCTAATATAAATGAGGATGTTGCTCATAGGCAGGGCTGCCATCCGTCCCGATTTTCTTCGACACATCTGGGGAATGGGCAGCATTTTGGCATCTGGCAAAGCCTTGGAAGATGTTGGGATCCGTTTTGTGGCAAACTAGATAATCCACGAATTACCGTTTTCTTACTCTTGTTAATTAGATCTACAGCCAAAAGCCCTTGATTTACACTTGATAGCTGTTCAGAAGTGTTGTACGTAGTTTGGATTGTAATTAACAATGTAGTTTTGCTAATAAAAGAAGTAGCTTTTGGGAAGAAGATGAAGGCTGAAGGGGTATAATTAGGATTAAGGATTATTGCAGAATTCTCTGTATCAAGTAGAACAAGGCAGATAATAGCTCAGTTTTACTGAACAAACAAATACAAGGGAATGAGTCCAGAAGATTACAGCTCCCTCCCCCTTTTTAGGATTTTTAAGGAAGGCTCATATATGAAAAACTATTGTAAATTAGCACTGACATTTCAAGAGATTCTTGGCTTATATACATACATAAAAGCCTAGTTGAAGGTGCCAGGCCATTTGGAATGGGACAAGCTGGAGGAAGTAGCTGCCTTATTAATATGATTGTTTTGATGGAGGAGTGAAAGTCAACACATATAGAGGCACTTTGGTATTATATATTATAACTAAACACTTGCAACTGTTCAAGGCAAACTATGTATGCAGTCAGAATCAGATAGTAGCACAACGGTATCTCTGACTACCGGGCACACCAACTGACTGCAAAAGTGACAGGAAAGTGTTGGTGCCAGGATCTCGCCCACTCTGCTGATTTTTCACAGCATGGCGCAGATTTCCTTTCCCAAGGAGTGGGAGGCATTTGTATGCCTGCCCATCACCACATGTGGAGATAAAAACAACCGTGGGATTGATTCCAAAGGTAGCTTAGAGAAAAGGTATTCCAATTCTGTTCAGTTGTATTGAACTCCAAAACAATGCCGATGACTTAATGTGAACCATCTTGGGCAGCCCTTGGGATGGAGAACTGATCTTTTTTGCTTTCTCTTTTGCCTTTTGCAGGCATAATGGGGAAACAGAATAGCAAACTGGCTCCTGAAGTAATGGAGGATCTGGTGAAAAGCACAGAGTTTAATGAGCATGAACTCAAACAGTGGTACAAAGGGTTTCTAAAGGATTGCCCTAGTGGGAGACTGAACCTTGAGGAGTTCCAACAGCTTTATGTAAAGGTAAGTTGTCTTTTTCTTCCTTTCTTTCTGCATGGCGACTCTAAATGTGACACTGCAAGGTGTGACTGAATACCTTGCCGATCAGAAGGTCGGCAGTTCAAATCCCCGCGACGGGGTGAGCTCCTGTTCCTCTGTCCCAGCTCCTGCCAACCTAGCAGTTCGAAAGCACACCAGTGCAAGTAGATAAATAGGTACTGCTGTGCGGGAAGGTAAACAGTGTTTCCGTGTGCTCTGGTTTCCATCACGATGTCTCATTGTGCCAGAAGCGGTTTAGTCATGCTGGCCACATGACCCAGAAAGCTGTCTGTGGATAAATGCCGGCTCCCTCAGCCTGAAAGCGAGATGAGCGCCGCAACCCCATAGTCGCCTTTGACTGGATTTAACCATCCAGGGGTCCTTTACCTTTTTTTACCTTTTCTTTTAAAGTAACTGTTTTCCAGCCCCGGAAGGAGCATGGCGAGCATTCATGCACTGCAGCTGACACACTAATGTGTCACAACACACAGTTTGGAAAGCTCTGCCCTAGCAACATTTGGTTTTCCGGAAGGGAATTGTCTTCCTGTGGTTCTCCTGTCTTATGCCCTTTTTCTTCTAAGAGTTAACACGGTGATCTCCTCAGCCAATGTGCCCAGCTGACATTAGCACTTCTTCAAGAGCACTTTGGACATCATTTGTGATGAGTGACAAAAGTTGGCATCTGCACGCGCTGTGCCGTTTTGTGACCTTTGTGTGTTGGATTTCAATTTCTTTAGCAGCTGTGCTAAACTTGTGTTGTGCCCTTTTGGTTTTGAAGTGGTGACAAGACACACGCAACACATCTTCCCCCATTTTGGGAATGCTTTGTTGCCTCCCTATTCCTCAGGTTTGTTCACTCCGATTGCATGGAGCCCGGACAGCCCCGTGGTTTTCTTCGGAGCTGAGGGCGATGAAACAATCGTTGAGACGGCTAGAGCGCCGGTGGCAGAAAACTCACTCCGAATCTGACCGGACACAGGTTAGAGCTCAACGTCGAGCCTACCAAGTGGCGATAGCGACGGCGAAGAAGACTTTCTTCACCGCCTCTATTGCATCTGCAGAAAATAGTAGCAGGAGACTCTTTCAGGTGGTCCGCAATTTAACAGAACCACCTTTACCACCGGGGCCTTGTAAAGATCCCAAGATCTCCTGCAACGATTTTGCAAAGTTTTTTGCAGATAAAATCACTCATATTCGGAAGGAGCTAGACACCACCGTGGGAGCAGGGCTGGGGCAGGAGAGTGCTGGAGCTCTGTCTGGTCAAGTTGCATGGAATCAATTTCAATCCGTTACCCCCGAGGATGTGGACAGGCTGCTTGGACGCGTGAAACCAACCACCTGTCTCCTTGATCCTTGCCCATCCTGGCTAATAAAAGCAAGCCGGGAAGGGCTGGGCGATGGGCTCTGCGGGGTGGTGAATGCTTCCCTCTGTGAGGGAAGATTCCCAGATCCGCTGAAAGAGGCGGTCATTAAACCGCTTCTTAAAAAACCATCTTTAGACCCGGCCAGTATGGCCAACTATCGCCCAGTCTCAAATTTTCCATTCTTGGGCAAGGCGATTGAGCGAGTGGTTGCTGAACAACTCCAGGCACGCCTGGAGGATGCGGACCATTTGGATCCCTTCCAATCGGGATTCAGGCCTCATCATGGGACTGAAACTGCTTTGGTCACGCTGGTTGATGATCTCCGGCGAGCTAGGGACAAAGGTGAGAGCTGTTTCCTAGTTCTGCTGGATCTCTCAGCGGCCTTTGATACAATCGACCATAACATCCTTCTGGACCATCTAGAGGGGCTGGGAGCTGGGGACACTGTTATACAGTGGTTTCGCTCCTTCCTCCTGGGCCGTGTTCAGAAAGTGGTGGTGGGGGATGAGTGTTCAGACCCCTGGACCCTCACTTGTGGGGTGCCTCAGGGTTCCGTCCTCTCCCCCATGCTTTTTAACATCTATATGAAGCCGCGGGGAGAGATCATCAGGGGGTTTGGACTGGGTGTCCATCAATATGCAGATGATACCCAGCTCTACCTCTCTTTCAAATCAGAACCAGTGAAGGCGGTGAAGGTCCTGTGTGAGTGCCTGGAGGCGGTTGGAGGATGGATGGCGGCTAATGGATTGAGGTTGAATCCTGACAAGACAGAAGTACTGTTTTTGGGGGACAGGGGGCGGGCAGGTGTGGAGGACTCCCTGGTCCTGAATGGGGTAACTGTGCCCCTGAAGGACCAGGTGTGCAGCCTGGGAGTCATTTTGGACTCACAGCTGTCCATGGAGGCGCAGGTCAATTCTGTATCCAGGGCAGCTGTCTACCAACTCCACCTGGTACGCAGGCTGAGACCCTACCTGCCCGCGGACTGTCTCGCCAGAGTGGTGCATGCTCTATCTCCCGCTTGGACTACTGCAATGCGCTCTACGTGGGGCTACCTTTGAAGGTGACCCAGAAACTACAACTAATCCAGGATGAGGCAGCTAGACTGGTGACTGGGAGCAGCCGCCGAGACCACATAACACCGATCTTGAAAGACCTACATTGGCTCCCAGTACGTTTCCGAGCACAATTCAAAGTGATGGTGCTGACCTTTAAAGCCCTAAACGGCCTCGGCCCAGTATACCTGAAGGAGCGTCTCCACCCCTATCGTTCTGCCCGGACGCTGAGATCCAGCGCCGAGGGCCTTCTGGCGGTTCCCTCATTGCGAGAAGCAAAGCTACAGGGAACCAGGCAGAGGACCTTCTCGGTAGTGGCGCCCGCCCTGTGGAACGCCCTCCCATTAGATGTCAAAGCGATAAACAACTACCTGACATTCAGAAGACATCTTAAGGCAGCCCTGTTCAGGGAAGTTTTTAATGTGTGATTTTACTGTATTTTTGGTTTCTGTGGAAGCCGCCCAGAGTGGCTGGGGAAACCCAGCCAGATGGGCGGGGTAGAAATAATAAATTATTATTATTATTACTCTCCTGCCATTATTGAAATGCACATCTCCTCTTATTTTATTTTTTAAAGTGGGAAGCACAAAACTATCAATTCTCTACATTGAGGCTATCGCCTGTTAAAAATTGTTTGAGCTATGATATCCTGCCGTCATATTGAGGCTCACATGCATATAGCGCTAGGTGGAAAATCCAGGTTTTATAATTATCTGTTTCAGTGTTTCCCAGACTTGGGTCTACAGCTGTTTTTGGACTCTAATTCCCATCATCCCTGACCACTGGTCTTGCTAGCTAGGGATGATGGCAGTTGTAGTCCAAAAACAGCTAGAGGCCCAAGTGTGGGAAACACTGAAATAGAGAACCCTTATACCTGTGGCTATCTCAGTGTTCTGGGGGCCTCAATTTCCCATAAGCCCCAAGCAGCATGACCCAGTCATGGTAGCAAACTCCCCAGAGTTAGTCTGTTGCATCAGATACAAAGAGCTTTGTGGCATCTTAAAGACAAAGCGACTTGTTGAAAAATGAACTGTTGATGTCGGCCCTGACTGGCAAAATCTTACATGGTAATAAAATGGGTTCATCTTCTTTATGGTTACAATTATTTACATATATTTATTTATAACATAACAAAGAATAATAACAAATGTGACGTAAAATAAAAGCAGATACTGTTTAGTTCTGTCCGTCTTTAGGTTGCCAGCAGACTCTCTGTTGCTTTGCCGCAACAGATTTAACACGGACCATCACGGAAGACCGATAAGACTATTTGGTTACACTTAATTGTAACCAAAGATCTCAGTTGGAGTTGCGACATTTGACTGCAGTGGAAGAAAACCTGAGGAAATGCTAGGAGCAAATTTGAAGTTAGACCAGAGTTTTGCAGTGAAGTGCGTTATGACAGGGCAATCAAGGATAGCTTGGCTGAAATAAGGTTCCCCTAGGAGACTCTAAATAAGATTAGCCTCAGAAAGCTACTGTACTCCTGAGAGGGTGGTAATATTGCAGCTTATGGAGAACCATGTTCCTGAATTTTTTGGTAGGCCCCTGAAGACCACAAAGAAGAGACCAAGCTTAGCTGCCAATCTTACGACTTCTAACCATTTTCCCCTGACTGCTTTGAGAACTGGAAATGAGAGCTATGATAAACACTTGGTTCTGTGTCATGGATTAGAGATATAGTTGGGACTGTTTTTCTGAGGTTCATGATAACGTTTGATAGACTGTCAGCAATTAATGCTTGCAAACATCTCAGGGGGAGGTTGCTGGAACTTTATCTGAACTTATCTTTAGACACTTGCTTAAACATTTAATAAACTCTATTTAATGTTAACAACTACTCATGGGGGTATGTAGGATCTGACCTTTCTACACATGCATCTTATCACTTGTTGTGTCTTCTCTTCAAATATCCCTGAAGCTGCACTCCATAGAGCTTTGTATATGAGTCTTTATGCCAATCCATTCTTTTAAACGGTTTGCTGAAGGCCACTCAGTGACCTTGTGGGCTTCTTTTTCACATTGTTTGATAGCAGTCCATGTCCTTGCATAGACTAAACCAGACCAATAAGCATTTTGTCTGTCTTCAAAATATTTCTGTAATGCATAATTTCAACAACTTGTCCCCCTCCTCAAATGCCAAGTTGGATGTGTGGGATGTGCAGAATCCCTTGTAAGCTTTTTAAAAAAATACTTACCTACCCACCGGCTGATTGACAGTGTTTCAAATGAATATTTTTTAAAAAATAAAATATCACACATTAAATTTATGGCCTTTGTGCAAGTTGCCCTTTCAGTAGGTAATAGGAACACAGAATAGGACTGGAGCTCTAGACCAAGAATAGACCTATGTCCCTCCCAGATGTGTCCATTATCCCTGATCATGGGTGGATCTACAGCTATAAATAACTCAGAAATTTAATTGTTATAACAAAAGAAAAAAAACGCTATGGAAAACCCCTTATCTTTTTTTTTTTTTTGCTCTCTGGTGCCATCTGGTGTTGCATGTTTATAACGCATTCAAAACACTGTTTCTTGACTAATGTAGCTGAGTTCCACAAATGGCGGGTGGGGCTGAGTTACAACGTCTAGACAGTTTCAGGTTCCCCATCCCTGCTCTAGACAGTGGCTCTAAAACTCAACTCCCATCTTTATGGCAAGATCAGTAGTAGCTGGTGAGATGACATGGGTTTGGTTTGGTTCCTTTCCCAGTTTCCCAACATACTGGGCTGCTGATGCTTAATGAGAGTGGGAGTGGATGAGGTGCAGGCAGCTACAGCTGCCGGTCCAATGGTCCAACGCCCAGCTCTTCTCCCTCTTGGTAGACGCCAGCGCCCCATTATGTTGGGAAGCTAGGAGAGCATCACTGCCCATTACTAGGCAAGATACATCTCCCATCGACTCACATAGCTGTCTCTTCCCATATAGGGATGCAGGTGGCGCTGTGGTCTAAACCACTGAGCCTCTTGGGCTTGCCGATCAGATTGTCGGCGGTTCGAATCCCCCAACGGGGTGAGCTCCTGTTGCTCTGTCCTAGCTCCTGCCAACCTAGCAATTCGAAAGCACACCAGTGCAAGTCGATAAATAGGTACCTTTGCAGCGGGAAAGTAAATGGCATTTCCGTGCGCTCTGGTTTCCGTCACGGTGTTTTGTTGCGCCAGAAGTGGTTTAGTCATGTTGGCCACATAACCCAGGAAGCTGTCTGTGGACAAATGCCGGTTCCCTCGGCTTGAAAGCTAGATGAGTACTGCAACCCCCTAGTCGCCTTTGACTGGCCTTAGCTGTCCAGGGGTCCTTTACATTTACCTCTGCCCATATCGTTTTGTAGTTGTGTACATGGTATGCATGAGAACGATGCACTTACTCATCCAATATGAAGCTGGAGAGATGAAGGGGAGGGAGCATTGAAAGCATTCTCCCCAGAATACGCGCTTTCATAATAAAAATTCTGCCAGTTTTGTAAAGGGATAAATTAAGCTGACAGATAGCACCCACGATCACCCTGTGACCTTCATAGCAAATGGGGATTTTAATCTGGGTTTCCTTTGGAAAGACAGCACATCTGGAAAAACAACAAGCAGTCCTTCGAAACTAAAGTCACAGAGTGAAGATTGTGCTTTCCTGTTCAAATCAACACAACTTAAATGTGCCTCACACGGGTTCGGTTACACCCAAAGGGAACACAAAGTTAATCAAGCCGTGAGCCTTTTCACTGGGAGTTTGCTACTGAATCTCTGAAAGTGCCGTTATGTAGCGAAAAAAGGTAATCTGAGTTCTTACAACCCAGCAATTTTTCATAAAGGATGCATTGTTGGCAATGCAACATTTTGCATTGCCTTTCCTCAGCTTCCTGTAACGCTTCTGTTGTCACTATGAATACACCTCCTCCACACTTGCACTATGAAAAGAGGGTGTTGCGCCAAACACTCCCTTGCATAGTAGGCAGCAAGTGTTGCTTGTGACCTCGCGACTCTTACGGGAGCCAGGAATGTGTTGTGCCTCCTGCCACGCTTGCTAAAATGATTCATATTTAGGCCCAAATCTTCCCGTGGGGCAAGAACCAGGGGCAGGCCCTCCAGAATCTCATATCTTCATTTCCTAACAGTTCAGATTATTTGTATGGGTTAGGGGTGTTCGCAAAGGGGGGGGCACAATATTCAGAGTCAGTGATACTTCTTCATGTACCAGGTACAACAACAATAACAACTTCTTCTTCTTCTTCTTCTTCTTCTTCTTCTTCTTCTTCTTCTTCTTCTTCTTCTCAATACCGTGCCCATCTGACTGGGTTTCCCCAGCCACACTGGGCAGCTCCCAACAGAATATTAAAAACACGATAAAACAACAAACATTAAAATCTTCCCTAAACAGGGTTGCCTTCAGATGTCTTCTAAAAGTCAGATAGTTGTTTATTCTCTTGACATCTGATGGGACGGCGTTCCACAGGGATGGCGAGACTACTGAGAAGGCCCTCTGCCTGGTTCCCTGTAACTCCACTTCTTGCAGTGAGGGAACCACCAGAAGGCCCTTGGAGGTGAATGATGGGGGTGGAGATGCTCCTTCAGGTATCCAGGACCGAGGCCGTTTAGGGCTTTAAAGGTCAGCACCAACACTTTGAATTGTGCTCGGAAACATACTGAGCCTCTTGGGCTTGCCGATCAGAAGGTCAGCGGTTCAAATCCCCTCAATGGGGTGAGCTCCCGTTGCTCCTCACGTACCATAATGAATGGGTCAGAATTTTGCAGAGTTTGCCAACCATTTGCAGTCACCAGCTGCTTTTCACATGTCGTCAGTTTCACACATTACAAGGGAGCTGTCTTTTTTCATTCCTCTGGAGTCGTCCCATCCACCCGGCAATCTCTGTTCAGATTCAGTGTGCCACTGAATGCCAGTTGATGGGAGCAATATTAAGAGAGGACTGTGGCCTCAGACGCCTACACGACTCGACTCGTGGGATTCTCAGAGGTGCTAGGATGGCCCCAGGCTGTAAAGGTTTCACACCGTTGACCTAGAGTGTGCTTCAATAAAGAGGGAAAAGATTCTTCCGTTCTCTCACTCACCCCCCCCCACCCCCAGTTGCACTTTGCTAGCTAGAAATACTGAGAAGTTTGATCAGTTTTAGGGACATAAAGTGAATATTTAAACAAGTTGCTGCTCTTTTCTTTTTTAAAGTGTTTCAAAGTAAAAACAACCATCGTCTGTTCGGGATGCACAGTGCAATCCTATGCTTGGTTAATCAAAATAGATCACACTGTGTTCAGAGGGGCTTAATCCATCAGAAAGCATGCTTTTAAAAAAAAATATATAATTTTTATTAATTTTTACATATTAGTTATCATTCATACAACAGAACTTCGCATCTTATACAATATTTTTGGACTTCCATCAGCCCCTCTGATGGTCTTCTGTTCTTATCACTTATTCTGCATTTCTTAAATTCCTATTGCCTTTAATTATCTTAACTAACAGTCCCCCTCGTTACCTTTTCTTTTTTTTTGCAATATTTCAAATAGTCCACCTTACAAAACTTCTCGCAAACCTACGAGCGCAATATGATCCACACAATTACTCTCCAAATAGTCTGTAAATTTATGCCAGTCTTCTGTGAATCTCTGGTCCCACACATTTTGAATTCTTCCTGTTAATTTATCTAGTTCTGCATAGTCCATCAGTTTCATCCTCCATTCTTCTTTTGTAGGTAATTCTTCTTGTTTCCAGTTTTGTGCCAATAATATTCCTGCTGCCGTCATTGCATATAGAAATAATTTACAATCCTTTCTTTTTATATCATTTCCTACAATGCCAAATAAAAGTAAACGGTCAAATTATTTCCTTTGCATACATGTGCAAGCACATAATAAAGCATAGGGCAGCAACATTCATCTAGATCAGGGTTTCCCAAAGTTGGTCTCCAGCTGTATTTGGACCACAGATCCCATTATCCCTGACCATTCCTGACCCACCAGATCCTTTCAGTTATGCTTTCCATGGTGCAATCTACATGTTGTACATGGGCGGGAGAGATGATTGTCTGGGCCAGCCTTTCTCAACCTCAGTTCTCCAGACGTAGGACTACAACACTCACCATCCCTGACCACTGGTCCTGCTAGCTAGGGATGATGGGAGTTGTAGTCCAAAAACAGCTGGAGACCCAAGTTTGGGAAACACTGAATATGATCAGGTACAAAGTGATCTCTGCCCTTCAAGGATTTATCGGACAGTGGAACGCTTGCTGTTGACAAGAGTTTCAAGCTCCTTCTTGAGTGACCTTATAGGTACCCCTGAGGAGAGGCCTGATACAGTGGTACCTCAGGTTACATACGCTTCAGGTTACATACGCTTCAGGTTACAGACTCCGCTAACCCAGAAATAGTGCTTCAGGTTAAGAACTTTGCTTCAGGATGAGAACAGAAATTGGGCTTTGGCGGCGCGGCAGCAGCAGGAGGTCCCATTAGCTAAAGTGGTGCTTCAGGTTAAGAACAGTTTCAGGTTAAGTACGGACCTCCGGAACAAATTAAGTACTTAACTTGAGGTACCACTGTACTAAGATTGGAGTGGAAAAATTGCTTTCGCAATGAAGCACTGTGGAATTTTTAAGCACAGGTTGTTACTTCACTGGAAGAAAAGGCACAGCCGTAAGGAACAAAGAATTTCCCATTTTTTTTTCCGTTTCATGACCCCTCTTCCTTACTGCTTCTGCTTCCCACCACCCCCAGCTGTATATATAGGATGGCAATGCAATGCGATACTTTGATAAAGTAGAGTAGGTGCCATAAGATTCCTTGTTTTTGCTACAACACAGACTGATATGCCTTTGGCAAAGCTGTATAGGAAGTTAGCACAGCCTTGATTAGTGCCTCCATTGAAGCAACCACCATCTGTAGGATTTTTTTCCTTCAAAGGCCCTCCCACCCCGAACACATACGCACCCTGAACTTTCCCAATAGCTCTGTGCTTTCGTTACATCCATTGTGAGTCAATATTCTAATCCAGCAGTAAGTTAGAAGAAGCTACTGCTCTTAGTCAACCCCACCTTTGAGAAAGTCCTGGAGAATTATCTCCTTCCACCGGAGAATTTTGACTCTGTCAATTTTGCTCCCTTAAAAGAAAGATGGAGGATTTTGAGACACAGCTCTAGATTTCAAAGGTGGCTTTGACATTGCAGGAGTTGCAGTGCAGTCCTGGCCGCCTGATGGTGATAGTGGGCAAGATTATGTATAGGCTGAAGACACAGTGTTAGAAACTGCGGTATGAAAGCTAGGAGCTGAATAGCACCTTAAGCCTAGGTTATGGGTGCAACAACGGAATGTCTAGGCATGCTTTTTTATAACAAGAATACAAAGCTGAAAATGAATGAACTGCAGCTAAAATATTACGTTCATTTTTCACAAGGTCTAGTCCTTCCCCTGCCCATCCCCCTAATATTCTTAAGAGGGTCTATTCTCCAGTCTCCAGAGAGTAGCTGGAAGTAGGGAGGCAGAAAAAGCTTCCCCTTTCCTTCCACTCTACAGTTTTAATTTGAAATCTTAGGCGCAGTACTGTGCCCGGAGCTCAGAAACTGCTCATGCTAATGAAATTCCCTGTCGCAAAATGCGCCTAGAACAATGGGAGTTTCGAACACTATGATGGCCTTGGAAGCTAATATTGGCATGGCTGCCAGCAGTAGCTGGCAGAAGGCTCTCTAAACGGTGGAGAAGAGGAGCAGGACCAGTGACAGCAGGGCCAATGGATACAAAGCTGGCCCATTTCTTGGAGAGCGAGCTGATGCAAGACCCTCTCTCTGCTGGTGTGGCGAAAACAACCACAGCATCCACTCTGAAACCAAACCACCCCTTCTGCCCTGACCTGCAGCCTGCCCTTAGGATTGTTCTGCCAGTGTATTTCCATTTTTTGTTTTTGGCCTGCCGTGAGGCGGCATAACCTGCACAAACGCCACACTTTCCCACACAAGATCAGCACCTTCCCCTAAGCACCACCTTGCGGCGAACTTTCACGAAATGCTTTGTCGATGTTGGACCAGTTCCAGTCCCCAGTGTTTCCTGAAGCTCTCTTCAGAGGCAGTGGGACTTGTAAATCCTTATCACCTCAGCCAGAGCACCAATGCGGTGGGTGGGCCAGGTGGCTCCATATAAACTGACCACAAGATGTGGCACGGATACATCTTTTGAGTGGCAGTGCCCATCAACTTTGGTGAGGGTGGCACCCTCAAATATTTTATTGGAGGGCCCTGAAGGGAGCTCCCCCCCCCCCCAGAAATTGGTTCCTATGTTAATCAGCATAGGAGAACCACTTCCTGCATTTCACCAGTACATCAGAGTCAGTGCTTTTTTCCTAGAAAAAGAGGTGCCAGAACTCACCATGAACGCCTCCCTTATTCTCTTATAATGGCAATGGCGCCCATCTGAGAAGTGCCGTAACTGAGTTCCGGAGAGTTCTGGCTGAAAAAAAGCCCTGGTCAGAATTTCCTGCCTCAGTTAATGTGGGAGGCATTCCTGAGCCATTTTCTCCCCACACAAACATTAGCCTGGTTCCTAGAAGGACCTCCTTGTGGTGGTCCTGGGTTTTTTCTAAGAGTTACTTGACCAGTGTGTGGAGGCATGTTATGGTGGCTTCTCCTCCACTTGAGGCAACTTTGGAAGAAGCGCTTTTCTAATGTTTTCTGTCCATGGCATTCATATCCCACTGTCATTAGCCCAGGCAGATCAACAATGAGCAATTATGCACCGTCACAACCAATTTCTGCCATGCTCTACGCAGTGGTTTTTGTGTGGCATCAAACTGTAGCCAAACACCTTGTGAGTCATCAGTCTAGATACCTTGTGTAATTGTGAAAGGCAGCCGTTGAGATTCAGGTCATGTTTCTGCTAATCATAGATTGAACATTTCCAGCACCTTGGGACGTCAACCTTATTTTTTTCCTTCCAACCTGAAGGAAAGCAAATTTCTCTCTTTGTGTTCCATTAGGGTTTGCACGAATTGCCGTCTTTTTGCCAACAGAACCGCAGAGCTCTTCCAACGAACTTGCTGCGCAAATTTGCTCTCTTAATTATATATTTCAAGCGTGACAAAACAACAGTGAGGGAAACGTTCGTGCTGGAAAATTAAGTTGCCGAAGCTACAAGTGAGAGAACAAAGGGAGTGAACGTGCTGTTTTTCTGGTTGGTGCTAGTGAATTAGGTTGGGTTGTTTCATATGTTTTTACAGAAACCTTCCTGCTTTGGGGGGTTTCTAGCTATTTCCATGGCAGAAGCAGGTCTGTTTATGAAAAGTACAGAATATTATTCAGCCTGTCTTCTAAATTTTTTTATTAAAAAGCCCAAATAGCTATATGGAGGTGTTAACACTAAGAGTCTACTTGAGCGTA
Source organism: Podarcis pityusensis (assembly GCF_964106645.2). NCBI lineage: Eukaryota > Metazoa > Chordata > Lepidosauria > Squamata > Lacertidae > Podarcis > Podarcis pityusensis. Next base: position 16,877,401 of record NC_138026.1, read on the forward strand.
TTGCTGAACTGTTAAAAGCATCAGTGAAAGAAACCGAGTCCATTATTCCTAATACTTTTATTCCTGTAAGACAACATATCGAAGCACATAATAACAGTTCCTTACGTGCGGATCCATTCACACACCCTAAGTGTAGCTTGCCATGATCACTATCTTCTGTGCTCGGGATAAGGAAAATTGTTTGTCCTCCTGGCCAGACTTAGGTTTGTCAGAATGGAGCAAGTTGGTTTTCTGAACCTCTGGTAAGTTCAGGACCTTTCTGGATGGATCAGTGCATGGCCTCTTTCCATGCCAGATCTCGCTCACGAAAAGAAGTATCTGCCTGTAGCGAGGCAGGGCCAGCCCTACCTATAGACAGAATGCCAATCTAGCAGTTCAAAAGCACACCAGTGCAAGTAGATAAATAGGTACCGCTGCAGTGGGAAGGTAAATGGCATTTCTGTGTGCTCTGGTTTCCGTCATGATGTCCTGTTGCGCCAGAACCGGTTTAGTCATGCTGGCCATTTTAGCCATTTCAGCATAGTCCATCAACTTCATCTGCCAGCTCATGATTTTAACTTTAAACCGGTTTCCGGCAATGTATCGCTACATCGCCCAGGCCTGCACACATCCACACATGTGATCCAGGAAGACCATACATTTCCCAGTGTACTAGGAGAACTGTGTACAGACAGGGCCCTTGTGGAGGTAATGGGCAGGTCCAAGTGATGCTGGTCCTGCTCCCCATGTTCATTGAATGCCTGAACAGGACTCCTTAATTCTCCGAGGCTGCGGTACGGACTATTCTCCATTCCGTTCCTGCTGCCACTACTGTGCCAGAGTGCGCTTCAACATAGTCAAGCAATTTAGCTGCTTTTGGCAGAGGCCTTCCTGCATCTCACATCGCATTATTTGTCAGCCACTCGCCCCCAGGCTGTGCACATGGCCCCATTTCTACTTCTGCTGAAAATAACTTGCATGCGGGAGGACTGAGGAAGAGCAGTGCTGCCTGATCTTGCAATGTGACGCACATTGGAGGGCCAATAGTTTGAAGCAATTTGCCTGGCCTGAATTGGAACATTGGGGCAGCATGGGAGGTTCTTCTTGAATCTCTGTGGGAGCAGATGTGGTTATGGGTGGCATCAGAGCCCAGCTAACCTGCCCCTTGCAGATGAGTTGGGTAGAAGTGATGCTTCGCTGGGTCCCAGAACAAGTATACTTGACTGATCCAATTTATCTGAGATTTGATTATCCCACCTTGCTTGGTGGCCCATAGAAATCTGCAGTAAAGGGTTCTCCTCTAGCAGCTGCTTCAATGACTTGTAGGACAGTAGCACTTTAAGCGGCTGGATGGTTACATGGGAGCCGGTTGAAGTTAAATCCTTCGAAGACAGAGGTCCTCTGGCTGGGACGGGACGATATGGGATTGAGGGGGCAACTCCCATCTCTTGCGGGGGTGCAATTAGTGCCAGCACCGTCCGTTAAGAGTTTGGGTGTAATCTTTGATACCTCCCTCTCCATGGAGGCGCAGATTACAGCTATAACAAAGGCGGCATTTTTTCATCTCCGCCAAGCTAAGCAGTTGGCTCCTTACCTCTCTCGCCCTGACCTAGCCACTGTGATCCACGCGACGGTCACCTCCAGACTGGATTATTGTAACTCACTCTACGTGGGGCTGCCCTTGAGACTGACCCAGAAACTCCAGCAGGTGCAGAATGCCGCGGCGAGACTCCTTACGGGGTCTTCACTGTGAGATCACATTCACCCGGTGCTATACCAGCTGCACTGGCTCCCGGTGGAGTACAGGATCAGGTTTAAGATGCTGGTTTTAACCTTTAAAGCCCTATATGGCTTAGGACCCTCGTACCTATGGGACCGCCTCGCCTGGTATGTCCCATGGAGGACCTTATGGTCTTCAAATAAAAACATCTTGGAGATCCCGGGCCACAGGGAGGTTAGGCTGGCCTCAACTAGAGCCAGGGCTTTTTCGGCTGTGGCTCCAATCTGGTGGAACACTCTGTCACAAGAGACTAGGGCCCTGCGGGACTTGACATCTTTCTGCAGGGCCTGCAAGACAGAGCTGTTCCACCAGGCCTTTGGTCAGGGCGCAGCCTGACTCCCTCCTTTGGCAATCTTCACAGAAATTTAGCTTAATGGTTGCCATCAATTTGATTTTAATTAATTTTTATAATGAAATGTTTTTAGACTGTTGCACTCTTTTATTGTTGTTAGCTGCCCTGAGCCCGGCTTCGGCTGGGGAGGGGGGGATATAAATAAAATTTATTATTATTATTATTATGAAACAAACCATAATCTCTGCTTTAGTCCAAATCAAAGATTTCAGTTTGTTTCCTTATCGATAAACAATAATCTATAATCAAGGTTTGTTCCTGACTTACTGTTCATGAGTTTGAGCCTTGAATTGCTTGACCAACCTTGTCTTTGTGTCTTTGTTTTTGATTTCATTTCACCAGTTGTTTGGGTCCCTTGGATGGTACAAGTTGTGGCTGGGCTTGGTAGCCAAGTGTTTGCTTATGGTTGCCGGTTGTGAAGTCCCTGCTAGTGCAACAATCTAATTTATTTATATACAGAAGGAGATTTTTATTCCTGCTCTTCTACGTGCAACTCAAGAGTTGCAGACAGCAATTTAAAATCAAAATGTCATAAAATACAGCAAAATCATGACATGCATTATTGTATTGTGTTTATCAGCACTGGTGTTGTCTGGTAAAGTTGCGTAACTCCAGTTTACATAGGGTGAATTTCTTTTCTTTCTTTCATTGGTTTTCCAAATTATTACAAATCAGTCCAAATCATTTTAATTTAATACAATTTCTTCTTTAAAAAATCAGGTTTCCCACTCCTGTTGCAAACATGTGTCCATTTCTTCCTCATGTTGCCGCTTCATTCTTCTTAAATCTCCTGTTAATCCTTAATTTCTTTTCTTCTTTTACTGGGAGATTCATTTGACAGCTTCTGACAGTTCCCCCTCCCCATCTGCTTTCAAACTTTTCAAGTACTTGTTCCTCACTCAGATCTTGTATATAAGTTCATATATCAAGTTACAGGTAGGTAGCCGTGTTGGTCTGCCGTAGTTGAAACAAAATAAAAAAAAATTCCTTCCAGTAGCACCTTAGAGACCGACTAAGTTTGTTATTGGTATGAGCTTTTGTGTGCATGCACACTATCTGACGAAGTGTGCATGCACATGAAAGCTCATACCAATAACAAACTTAGTTGGTCTCTAAGGTGCTACTGGAAGGATTTTTTGTTTGTTTGTTTCATATATCAAACAATGTTTACATTGCTGGTGCAGCCACAAATTGAGCGAGAGCTTGAGATTTGGCCAGCAGAGTGCTTATTTTAATTTTCCCACTAAGAAATATCATTACAAAAATGAAGGAAGAAGGAGCAGTTTTTCAATAAGATGTCTAGTTGTAACTTAAAGGCTAAATTCCTTTGTAGCATGTGTTTTCATGTGCTAGAGCCCGGTTACTAAGCCGGATCACTGAAACTTTCTGCCTATGGGGTTTAGCAAAGCTACACTGGAGTTTATCAGAAACAAATTCTTTTTGTACTTGATCTCCTTTATTTAAGGTCCCCAGAATAGTAATTTGCTTCCTTCTTCAGTAGCCTGCATGGCAAATGATATGATAAAATCACGCTATCAGAAGCTGACACAATTTTGCTCTTGTGCCTGGTGAGAAATGCAAAATTTGGCAGATTAAAAAGAAACTTACTTACATGGATTGTCAGAGTTTCTTGATACTTCCATAATCCCAGAAAACGCTGAGTAAAGGTCATCTCAAAATTTAAGAGTAAGATGGAATAATCTACTAAATTCTAGTTATAAAGCACTGTCAAAATTCCCTCTGCACCCTTCTTCTTACTTTAATTCAGAGTGCAGTCCTATGCAAACTGGGAGTGTGCTTGCATAGGTTTTGGCTTGTAAAATACATTTGTTTCACAAAGGCAGCTGATTTGCAAGCTTTGGCTTTTAATTAGAAATGCAAACAATCTTGCAAAGAAGTTTTGCTAAGTCTGAAGTAGGAATCCCATTGAAGAAAAAGAGGGAAGTAACTATCTCCTTGCTTGATTCCTTGCTCCCTTTTATTTCTTCATTTTTTGTGTTTTGAAATGATAGAACTCACTGATTGACTGCAAAAAGAGAGGATCCAGCCTCTCTTCCCTAACCTCATTTTTTTAAAAATAAAGCTGGATTCCCATCTTGCTACAGTTAAATAATGGAACAAGACTGATTAGTCTTGCATTTCTGTGCCTTTTGAATGGAGCTAATAGCCATCACAGACAATAGTAAAATTTCCCAGGACTACCGTATTTTTCGCCCCATAAGACACACCCGACCATAAGACGCACCTGGTTTTTAGAGGGGGAATGCAAGAAAAAAAAAATCTTTAAAGGGAGCGCTGAGCAGAGCCTGTATGCGTGCATGCGGCGCTTGCAGGCTTTTCCCCGAGGAGGGAGAAGGGCAGCCCGTCACTGATGGGCTGCCCTTCTCCCTCCTCAGGGAAAAGCCCCAAAAAGCCGCACACACGCTCTGCGCAGCTCTTGGGGGCTTTTCCAGGAGGTGGGGGAAGGGACCGAGGGGCTAAGCCAGAAGCCAGAACAGCGAGAGGTGCAGCCTGCATTCGTTCCATAAGACGCGCACACATTTCCCCTTACTTTTTAGGAGGGAAAAGGTGCATCTTATAGAGTGAAAAATACGGTAGTTGTTGTTGTTTGATTGGCTTCACAGCGCAGTTGACAACTTATCCCCATCCACTCCTCAGAGCAGGGAGGACTTTTCACCAGAATGACCCTGACAGGAGGAATGTCGAAACCTGTCAGTCATGTGGACCTGTAAGCTCCCTAGAAATCACCTTTAACAGGTTTTGAATTGCAATGCTAACTTTTCTAAGCTTGCCCCCGAGATTGCAATAGATAATAAAACAAAGCTTTTGTCATGGCATGTGATGCTAAGTAAAAGACAAATATTATTTAGCATTCCTTGGGCTGTGTTAACCAGGAACAAAAAACCAACAGGTATGTCATTTAAAAAGTTACACCTGTTTCGCTTTCCAATTGTACCTGCATCAAAATCAATCAATAAAAATATCCATTGATCATCCTAGAACACGAGCCCCTTATGAGTACGCCATGTCAAGGGATAATGATGTGATCTAAATAACTAACAATTATCAGAAATTATAGCAGAAAACTCTTCCCCAAGCAGGCATGTTTTTTCCACAGCTGTGGAGAGGTTGAATAATATCACCTGTTGGCTCAGGAATAAATCCAAATCCAGTGTTTTTCTTTGTTGTTGTTTTTTGTTAATACAGCTGGTGATATAAGTGAAATATTTGGGTAACTGGAAGTTGCTGTTGTTGGTATTCATCTGTCTCGAGAGACAATGGAGTGTGCCTCCGGGGGTGAAGCCAAACTGCTGGAGAATCACAGCGCCTTTTGTGGCTGCAGAAACCAGTAACTCTTAACTGCTGCTTCCCGCATTGTTTTTGCTGAGTTAGCTGCACAATAGTGACCTCTCTAGGGCACAAGCCTTGGCAGTGAGGTCTTGGGCTGCTCAGGCAACAAGATCCCCCTCTCAGCTATAAAACTGCAGGAGAATAAGATGTTGCCTCATCTCTTCAGTGTGTTGTTCTACGTCCTACCAGATATTGAATTGACTGAGAAAAGATTTCTCTCTCTCTTTGACGATCAGTCATAGCCAAGTAAGATTGTCTTCCATGAATACGGTATTAGCGCTGTGTCCATAAGTGACCGTGGAGGCCAATTCTGGATCTACTCGTCCTTCCACAGTGGGGACATTGGTTTCCAGGTGGGAGTTGATCACGGTATGGGTTTGCCAAGCATGCCTTCCTCTTAGCACGTTTCTCCCTTGCGTCCTGAGTTCGAGTGTCTTCAAAGCCCATGACACCTTTGGGAAAGGCTGTTCTCCAAGTGGAGCGCTCGCAGGCCAGTGTTTCCCAGTTTTCAGTGTTTATACTACATTTTTTTTAGATTTGACTTGAGAAAGTCTTTAAACCTGACCACCAGCATTACGCTTTCCATTTTTAAGTTTGGAATAGAGTAGTTGCTTTGGAAGACGATCATCAGGCATCTACACAACATGATATTGAATTGACTGAGATACCAGATATTGAATTGACTGAGAAAAGATTTATCCCCATAGAGTCTATACATGATACGGCTTTAAACAAGGCAGCGCTCAACATTTGAGGCCTGATAACAACATTTGAATCCTCCTGTCAAAACTGTGGTTCATTTAAAGCTTCAACCATGACTTATAGAAACAAGCCAAAATCAAAATATGTTTACAGATCTTGGTTTGTTTCAGTATACCATGGTTTAAACCAGCTTTCCCCTCAAGCTGGTGCCCTCCAGTGATTTGTACCAGAACGCTCACCATCCCTGACCATTGGCTGTTCCTGAAGTTTAAATCTTCTCTAATGGAAAATAGTTCAGTACAAAACATCATGTTATATTCTCCATCAAAACTGATTTACACTGTTGGGTTTATCTTAATGCTGCCGGCGTTTTTAGCTGCACACAATTATTTCCCATATATTCAATAAACGTTTTCCAATCTTCTCTAAAGGTATGTTCTTCTTGTTCTCTTGTTCTATACATTATGTTGTACATATTCTGTCAACTTAAGTTGCCATTCTTCTTTGGTTGGGACCTCGCTCGTTTTCCATTTTTTGGCTAACAAAACATGGGCCGCAGTAGTAGTTTTTTGACACGTGGGAATTTCAGTCTGAATTATCCCCAACAGAAAGGACTCTGGGTTTTTTGGGGGGAAAGTACTTTTAAACATTTTTTTGAGTTCATTATGTATCGTTTCCCAATACTCCTTTACCCTTTCACAAGTCCATCCTAACATCTAGCGTCTGTGCTCTGGTAACCTCTAGGTTAGATTACTGCAGTGTGTTATACGTGGGTCTGCCTCTGAAGACAGTTCAGAAACATCAGCTGGTGCAGAATTCAGTGGCCAGATTGGTTTGAGCATATAACACTGATCCTGGCCTGACTGTACTTACTCCCAGTTAGTTTCCCAGCCCAATGGAAAGGGCTGGTTTCAACCGGACCTTGTATTCGGAACTAAGCCACATGCATAAGTTAGAACCAATGGATCTGGGATAATTTGCATTCTGGTTTGAACATGACTGTTTTTGACCTTACCCCCCCCCCCCAAGTGAGGTGCTGGGAAACAATCAGAGAAAATGCCCCGTTGAACAGCATGCATCAAGGCTGACTGTAATAGTTGCAGAGGGTTTGGCTAGCATCTCTCATAGCTAACACACAGTAGTCTCATGGCTGGTGTCAAATGCATCAAAACTACTTTGTGGGGGCTGAAGTTATTTCTGAAATACCTCTGCAGCACAAAAAGCAATCTCCAGGGTGGCCGTTCTCTCTAGCTGAGCAATGTTGAGTCATACTGGTTTGGAGGAAGAGAGATAAACAGAGAAATTATCCCTGTTCACGTGATCGCCACCAAAAACTATTTACATGATATCCGTTGTCTGTGCTTTGCTGACAAAAAAGGGGAGGGGATCAAATATTTGCTGAATTATGCACCAGTTTACAACAAATGGGCAGATTTTTTTATATTCACATTTTTGTAGCATGCTTTTGTGTATTAGAATTGGTTAAAAAAACAACACCTACTTCCCCCCCTAAAATTTTTTGCCATCTTATTTTGCCAGTTTTCCACATTTCTTTCCAATTGCTAGTAATGCCTGTCTAGAAGAAAAACAGCCAGGGAGAAGCTGTTTGTGGAGGGGAAAGAAAGAAGGGTTCTTTGCAAACACCCCCATCCACATGCTCCCGTTCAAGTGTGCACCTCCAATCATTGGTACGACCCACACTGTAATACACAGCTTGTGCCGCCATTACCTCTGGTATGAGCTGGGCTTTTTTCCAGCCTAAACTCAGTTCCGGCCCCTCTCAAGTACGCACCATTGCCATTATAAGAGAATAAGGGGAGCATTCATGGTGAGTTCCGGCACCTCTTTTTCTAGAAAAATAGCACTGGCTATGAGCCATTACACCAGGCATCCCCAACCTGCGGCTGTCCAGATGTTTTGGCCTACAACTCCCATGATCCTTAGCTAGCAGGACCAGTGGTCAGGGATGATGGGAATTGTAGTCCAAAACATCTGGAGGGCCGACGGTTGGGGATGATGGGAGTTGTAGTCCAACAACATCTGGGGAACCGAGGATGATACAATATATGGTGTCTTCCCATCATTTGTTTACACTGTTTTTCCTTAACATTGTGTCACTGGATGTGCTGCTGATTTTTCCAATCCTCATGAACACAGGGGTGGTTCACATGGGCAGAGATGATGTCCACAGTTTAGATCCTGAAGGAGCGTCTCCACCTCCATCGCTCTGCCCAGACACTGAGGTCCAGCGCCGAGGGCCTTCTGGCGGTTCCCTCACTGCGATAAGCCAAGTTACAGGGAACCAGGCAGAGGGCCTTCTCAGTAGTGGCGCCCGCCCTGTGGAACGCCCTCCCACCAGATGTCAAAGAGAAAAACAACTACCAAACTTTTAGAAGACACCTGAAGGCAGCCCTGTTTAGGGAAGCTTTTAATGTTTAATAGGTTATTGCATTTTAGTGTTTTGTTGGAAGCCGCCCAGAGTGGCTGGGGAAACCCAGCCAAATGGGCGGGGTACAAATGATAAATTATTATTATTATTATTATTATTATTATGATGTCTGATCTGGGCTGCTGCATGGTGGTTCCCGCCACATCCCAGCTGCAAAGCTTGGAGAAACACTGGCTATAACCTCTCCTCTCTGCATCTTTAAAGTGCTAGTGTGGTGTAGTGGTTAAGAGCGGTAGATTTGTAATCTGGGGAACTGGGTTTGATTCCCCGCTCCCCCACATGCAGCTGCTGGGTGACCTTGGGCCAGTCACACTTCTCTGAAGTCTCTCAGCCCCACTCACCTCACAGAGTGTTTGTTGTGGGGGAGGAAGGGAAAGGAGAATGTTAGCCACTTTGAGACTCCTTCAGGTAGTGATAAAGCGGGATATCAAATCCAAACTCTTCTTCTTCTTCTTCTTCTTCTTCTTCTTCTTCTTCTTCTTCTTCTTCTTCTCTTGGTGCTCAGCAACTCGTTGATTTAGCACAGCCTACCCCAACTTGGGACACCCCAAATATTGCTGGATGTACATCTCCCATCATCCGTCCCCATTGGGCATTCCGGCTGGGGCTGATGTGAGTTAAAGAGCCGAACAACACCTGCAGAATTGCAAGTTTCCCACACCTGGCATAGGGAATATGAAGATGAAGAGATGCTTTCTTTGGGATCAATTGCCTTTAAAGAACATCCATACACTTTCAAGCAACACAGAGCTCATCTTAAGGCAGAAGGAACAGTTGACTGTCTCCTCCCTGGGTAGCACACTCTTGTCAAGCTCAATGAAGCTGTTAAAACTGTTATATTTTAGCGGAAGGAATGTTGTTAATCTAATATTCCCACTTAGTGGGTTCCTAGCTGATTTGTAACTGTGCCTTTTTTTTTTTTTACCAACAAGAGATTTTCACTTTTGCAACTGTTAAGAATCTTCGTGATTGCCTGTTCCATGTGCATAAGGCAGCTGCTTAGCAACCAGAGTGAATTGCTTTCCGGAGCCGGGATTTAAATCTTGATTCTCCTAAGAGGGAGAGGAGAGGGGAAGATGGATTGATGACTACATAGACAGGCAAATTACCGTGTGCAGTGTGCTTTCACAAATGCCTGTGTTTCTGAATCTCTGAATAGAAATGCGGGGGGGGGGGGGGGTTGATGAATTAATACAGAAAGGCTCAAGAAAATGGTGTATTAGCAATATAACCATTATTCTGGAAAAAAAATGAAAAGCCCTATTTATTACTTTTAAGCTCCTTGTGATAGCTATCATAATGCTTCTAATGTGTTTTGCCTCAACTCCACGAGGCACACTAGTATTATGTCTGTATTGCAGATGGTAATATTGAGACACACAGAAAGTGATTAAGATAGTCTTCCGAGGTCCTTTTCATTGTCCCACGAGTTTCCAGAAATTTGACCAATGGAGTGATTCACTTGACATAGCCTGGAATCTTTTGGGTGCTTTTAATGCATCCAGCCCTTCCGATCTGTTGCTCTGTTTTCATGTTGACTTTGCTGCTGGTGGTATTATTCTTTTGTGGTGATTTTAGCGTTGCGCTTCCATGTCCTATTTTTGCTCTTTTAAATCACTGCGAGCCGCTCCAGGAGCCTTCAGGCCAACAAGTGGCCTATTAAACCTTGGTAACAGTCATGTTCTTGCTCTTGATGAGGTTACGCTTCCTCTGAAGGAGCAGGTTCATAGCTTGGGGGTCCTCCTGAATCCTTTGCTGTTGCTTGAGACTCAGGTGGCCTCAGTGGCCCGGAGTGCCTTCCATCAGCTTCGGCTGGTAGCCCAGCTCCCCCCTACGTGGACAGGGACAGACAGCCTAACTACTGTTGTCTATGCTCTGGTAACCTCAAGGTTAGATTACTGCAATGTGTTACACATAGGGCTGCCTCTGAAGACGGTTAGGAAACTTAAGCTAGTGAAGAGTTCAGCAGCCGGGTTGCTCACCAGAGCAAGACAGTTTGAGCATATTACGCTGATCTTGGTCCAACTGCACTGGCTACCAGTTAGTTTCTGGGCCCAATTCAAAGTGCTGGTTTTGACCTATAAAGCTTTAAACGGCTCAGGACTGCAGTACCTCAAGGACCGCCTCTTTCCATATGAACCTGCTCAGACCCTGAGATCATCTTCTGAGGCCCTTCTTTGTGTGCCTCCTTCTCAAGAGGTCCAGAGGGTGGCAACACGAGAACGGGCCTTTTCTGCAGTGGCTCCCTGTCTGTGGGATGCTATCCCCAGGGAAGTTCACCTGGCACCTTCAGTATACACCTTTAGGTGCCAGGCAAAAAGGTTCCTTTTTAACCAGGCCTTTCATCGATCTGATTGACACCCTACGCCCTTTTAAAATGTGTTGGGGCTGAACATGGATTAAAAGCCATATAAGGAAACTTGGTAGTGTCAGTTGAGAGTAGTGTCAGTTGAGGGCTGGTGGTTGCTAGGTTGCGGAGGTCCTTGTGACACGCCCTTCATTGTGACACCTCCCTCTGCTGGCTCCTTGGTCCTCTAGAGCAGTGTTCCCCAACCTTGGGCCTCCAGCTATTTTTGGACTACAATTCCCATCATCCTTGACCACTGGTCTTGCTAGTGAGGGATGATGGGAGTTGTAGTCCAAAAACAGCTGGAGGCCCAAGGTTGGGGAACACTGCTCTAGAGCCATAGCAATCTCCTTTGGTTTGACCTTTCAGCGAGTGAGAGAGAAAGTGGACAGAGATGTAAGTAGACTTTCTCATCAGCATCTGCATTCTGTGCTGGTAATGCTCCATGAGAATCTTAGGGAACATTTAAAAGATTAAGATCAGGAATAATTTAAATGCTTCAGCCAGCCCTTCTGGGCATCTTTATGACTCCACCCACTGCTTTGTAACAGTGAAGGGAAGTGAGTGTGGATTCTGCTTATACTTTAGGAAAAGGAAAACTAGTAAGATGTCACACCTTGGAAAAGGGCGTTCTTTTTAGGCTAGTGACACAAGAGTCGCTTGATAACTCGCCATGGGAGCATAAAGCATGCCCTCTGGGGCGGGTAATATATCTTCCTCCCCTTCCTGGCTCCCAGGGCCCATCCTTCAAAGGACAGCCAAGGTACAAAACCATTCAGCATGCTGATGTTTCTTCTATGGTACTATTAGTATGTGGTATTTGATGTTCCCCTTTTAAACGTCCCTTTTCCACAGTAAGTAAACCCACCTCTTTCAATGAGCTGATAATTGTCTTATAATATCCAGAGGGTGCTATTCTGGCTACAGTATTCAAGCACTCTTTTCACAAGGATACCCATTATGATATGCCTAGGAAAGTGAATTCATCTTGAGCTTTGAGTTGTGAATGCCCAAACCAGTTTAGGGATGTAGATCAGGAGAGGACTGTGAGTCCCATTTCTCACCTTTTAACAGGCCTTCTCTGCAGTGGCTCCCCATCTGTGGAGTGCTCTCCCCAGGGAAGTTCGCCTGGCGCCTTCATTATACACCTTTAGGCACTATGCAAAAAGGTTCCTTTTTAACCAGGCCTTTGGTTGATCTGATTGACATCCTATACCCTTTAAAAATGTGGGTTTTTTTTGGGGGGGGGGTAAATTGGGTTGTTTTTTTCATTTTTATTATGAGTTTTGTGGTTTTATATCTCGATTTTATTCTGTGAACCGCCCTGAGACCCCTGGGTATATGGCGGTATATAAATTCAACTAACAACAACAATTATTATTTTCTGCCTCGCAAAGAATTATTGAGCCTTAGAACCGGCAAGCTCGATAGTTCATGTTCTTAACCACTGCAGTAGAACTTGTCTCTGAAGTTGCAATTAGGAGAGCAGCCAAGGGTGTGTTTTAGCAACACTCACATGAGGCAAGTTGGAGGGCATAAGTATATAACCGTCGTAATGTGTTTAAGCCAGCAGTATAATTAGGCTGTCACCTAGTCACTTCTGGTAAGTAATGGTTTCCTCCAGGCAGCAGATGATATACGTTCCCCTCTGCCCTCCCTCGGTTATGCTGATAGTAAAGTGGAACCTTGGTTCTCGAACGGCTTAGTTGACAAACAAATCAGCTCCCGAACACCAAAAACCGTGTTTCGGTTTTTGAACGTTTTTCAGAAGCCAAACGTCCGACACAGTTTTCGCTTGCAGCCAATTAGAAGCTGTGCCTTGGTTTCCAAACGTTTCAAAAGTCAAACGGACTTCCGGAACGGATTCCGTTTGAGAACCAAGGTACCACTGTATGCTGAATATCGAAGGTCCCATAATGAGATGCTGGAGCAGCAATCTCTGTGCATATAGTATCCTAGGAATTACTGCAGCATGGCTTTTTCCCATGCCTCTTAGATTGATGGAGGTCCAAGCTCAAGTAGGAAGTGTCTCCACACTTCCCATCCCATGCCAAGAATGCATTGAGATGGGTCAAGGGTTATCAAGGAGTGCAGGAAGATGCTACCTGAATTGGCTTCCATGCTGTTCAATGTAACATTGGTAGGACCCAAGGGGGTACAGTGGTACCTCAGGTTAAGTACTTAATTCATTCCAGAGGTCCGTACTTAACCTGAAACTGTTCTTAACCTGAAGCACCACTTTAGCTCATGGGGCCTCCTGCTGCTGCCGCATCGCTGGAACACGATTTCTGTTCTTATCCTGAAGCAAAGTTCTTAACCTGAAGCACTATTTCTGGGTTAGCGAAGTCTGTAACCTGAAGCGTATGTAACCTGAAGCGTATGTAACCTGAGGTACCACTGTATTTCAGCCGGAACTCACTGGCACACACTTCTGGCACCTTTGAGATGGGCGCCATTGCCATTATAAAAGAACAAGGGAGGCGTTCATGATGAGTTCCGGCACCTCATTTTCTAGAAAAATAGCTCAGACACAAAGCTTCTTCCATGTTGCACCCATTCCCCAGTTGTGGAATACACAGATCTGTAGGAGTCTATTGGCTGGGTGCTGTTGCTTTGCCACACACCAAACTGGCCCCGTCCCAACTCTGTGGTAGCTCTTTTGCCCCTTTCAGTCTGACCTTGGCCTAATTAAAAATAGATCTTCTTCAGCTAATTTAGGATTGCCATATATCCGGAATTTCCCAGACATAGCCGGGATTCAGCTGTCTGTAACAGCGCCCAGGCGGAAATCGCTTAAATGTCCAGGAAAATCTGGACGTATGGCAACCCATGTCGGAAGTATAGATTTTGGCAAATTTCCTTAAAAATAGCTCAAAAACTTCATTTTTAAAAAAGAGAGAATTTTTAAGAAGCTCAACAACTTTTGTGTCTGGATTTTCACTTTTTGGAATATGGCAACCCTAGCTAAACATTTATCTTAATAACTTTATCACTTGCTGCGTATCTGTGAGTTTGGAGCCATGCTGCTTCGCCCAAATATTTTATTTCTCTCCATAGACAGGTAATTCTATTTATTGATTCAACTTACTGCTTTAAGTTTTTGATGCTATGCCTACTTACCTTGGAAGAATATCCATGATTTTCATCACTTGACTGCCGCTGTGATAATAACCACTGTAGTTCACGTATGAGGGACAAGATTTAAATGCAGTCCCAAACACAGTGGGAAGAATTCAGCATCGCGCTACACTTCTGCCAGGGCAAGCATTTTGACTTGACAGACAGAAGGATCCCTTCTCTCCCCTCAGCCGCCCATCTTGTTTGCTGCTCCAGGTGTTTTCCAAGCCCCCACCCAAGCCAATTTGGGCGTGGGGTGCGAGGGAAGCGGCTGGGGAAGCCCCGTTGCACAAGCAGAAGTCCTTGCTCAGGGCTTACACAGGTGGGACTTCCTATATCTTCAGTGGTGGCCAGTGGCGTAACGTGGGTTGTCAGCACCCGGGGCAAGGCAAGTAATTTGCACCCCCTAACCCGTGGATTTTAGCACTCGAGTCTCTTCCACTAGAGAGCTGCGAGTGCGAGCGCCCCTCCAGATGTTGCGCCCGGTGCGGCCGGCCCCCCCTGCACCCCCCACGCTACGCCACTGGTGGTGGCCATTTACACACTTGACTTTAAACCATCAAGTGAAGTACTGTCTATCTATATTTAGCTGAGTTATAGGTTATGCTGAACTTTTCTAGTCCAAAACAAACTTTAGTTGTGTTTTTTGTTATAGCACAGAGCAACATTATGAGCAAAATAACGTTTACTTGAAATGCTTAAACAATGGATATGCTATCTAAGCCATTTTATTTGCATTATTGTTACCGTTGTTATTTCAAAGGCTTCAGTTTTATCTTTACTCTTCCAAACTCTTCCAAACGCATAAATTCTTTTGATGGAGGCCATAACAATAGCAACAGTTTTCAGCAGTGCTGAAACAGAAAGAATCAGCATCTTACTAAATACACCATTACTAACCCAGGATGTTTAAAATATATATATATATTTAATACTGTTAGTTACAAATTCTAACAGGCATTTTGCAGGAGGAGAAATCATGTGGTGATCAAATGAAAGAAAAGCTTCCATTTAATTGGAATCCGTTCCGCCTCTTTTGCAGAGATCCAATATTCAGTGTGAATGCTCTTCTTTTGTGATAACCTTCCATGCTAAGATAGTGCCTGGCAGTGAGAGTGACTTGACTCATTAAACCTACTAATGGGTCTCTTTTAATATACCTCCTGATTGGGTTCATATCGACCTGCCCCCTACAGGGTCAGATCCCGTATCAGACCATGGAAACTGATTGCCGCGGTTCATATGATAAGGTTTATATTTGGTTTTTCTCTGCCGAGGAGCAGGGAGGAGGAAGATACGCCATTTGAAATACTCTATCCAGGCTGCATTCGCCAATATTTATGGTTGGCATGATGTGCTCAACAGCTGAGGCTGCTAGATGATGATTAACAGGCCCATCAGCTTCAGAAATTTCAGGAATTGACCTGAAAATCACACCCTCCTGCAAGGCATGGTGGTTATAATGTTAGGTTCCAACATAATGAAGAAGATAATGTCTTTCGTTGGCTGCTGTTTTATAGATCTACGAATTATTTTATCTTCCATAATAGCCCCTTTGAATGACGTGAAAGCAAATGACCCAAACCATTGACCTGACCTCAAACTTACCCAGAGTATGTCCCATTGAACGCAATGGAGCTAATTTCTGAGGAGGCATATATTGGATTGCACTCCAATGGAGTTCTGGAACAAAGCAATTAGATTTTGCTGGCCACTGATGTTGCTGCTGTGTTGGATCTGCCGGACTGCTTCTTGTGGCACTGCCTATAAAACCTGCTCCATCTCCCTATGAAAACCATCAGTGGTGTCCCCAAGCAACAGCCTCAGACTTTGAGCTTTCTTAAAAAAGAAGCAGCATGTCTCTAACCCCACCCCACCCCCAACCCCTAGAAAGAAAATTCAGAAGCACAATGTACAAGTACTCTTCTAAGTGATTTCTGTGGAATGAGGCAGCCTGGCTGCTGCCCATCAATGTTTTTAGCTAGTGAGTGAAGTCAGAGCTGTGATTGATCACAGAATCGTAGACTTGGAAGGGACCCAAAGCGTTTGGACGGTAGGGCTGCACCTTTTTCTCCCCCTAAATGCACTTTTCCCTGTGTCTGTCCGTTTTCTAGTCATCTCTGTAGTTTGTCCTTCTGTTTCCCCCTAGAAACCAGGATGCATCTTTCCTGTGGTGGGATAATCTGAGATGAGGTACTCCCTGGTAAAAAAATTTCTGCAAATACTACTACACAGTACAGTTGTACCTTGGTTTTCGAACAGCTTAGTTCTCAAATGTTTTGGCTCCTGAATGCCGCAAACCCGGAAGTGACTGTTCCGGTTTGCGAACTATTTTTAGAAGCCGACGGGGCTTCCGATTGGCTGCAGGAGCTTCCTGTAGCCAATCGGAAGTCGCACTTTGGTTTCCGAACGTACTGGGAGTCAAATGGACCTCCAGAACGGATTCCGTTTGACTTCCAAGGTACGACTGGAAGTGGATGTTAAAGAATCCCCTCCCCATATGGCAAATGCAAAATGTGAGAACTTTGCCAACAGGTTAAGCATTTCTCCAAAGTCCAAGCATTAACTTACAGTAAAACTGAATTCATATCTCTTTGCATAGAAGTCTCTTTGCATATGGGAATATTCACAGGTAAGCTGAGTCTAGCATGGCAGCCTACGCTTTGCTATAGGGTTGGCATTGGAGAAAAGTAGGGGTTTGCAGGCAGAAATTCAATAGGTTAATCCTTTCCAGTATGGAAATACAATTATGGGAAGATGTGCATTTGGTGCTAGGCGTTTGGAGCAGCCAGCAGAGAGGCAAGTCTTCATTTTAGAAAGAGCCCAGCCCTGAAATGTTTTGCAGTGTCTGAACATGAGCAGAGTACATTTTGTCAGCCACTTGCGTAATCAGACCTTGCTCTCCCCATACTTCTGAAACTATGGTAGAATGCTTCCATCCAAGCTATGGCTTTCGCAGAGGCTCTTTTCAAGCATTAACCCCTAGATGTAGACTTCTCCTCTTAGCATTTTATCCCAGCACTGGATTTAATGCAAAGCAGATGGGTAGCAAAATGCAATTAGCCTCCTAGACGCTTGCACAATATAATAATATATAATAAAATCACACTGACCTATTAAAACAGATTTTAAAAGACGAAGGGAAGAGTTAGGTTCACTGAACAGGAAAGCAAGAGTGGAACCCATAACAACAACATCGTTGAAGCATTTGTATAAAAGAGATGAGCAAATGCAAATAGGCAACAGATTATTAGTAGTATTATTAGGAACACAGAGAACCTATTTCACCAAATTGGATAATTTCTGCAAGCCATGTCTGGCAGTCTAGAATGAGAAAGGTCTGGGTAGTTTCTCCCGTTCTAGGTTATTATTTGTTCTCTAAGCATCCTGAAGTGCTCTCAAGGCTGTTGCTGTTTTGTTTTAAAGCTGATTGAAGCATTTTTGTTGTTATCAGACTCCGAAGCAAATCGTTTTACCAGTTGCCTTAGTACGTCACCCCATCCCATAAATCCCAACCATTGGAGAGAAAATGATAGCAAGTGTTTGTGTGTTCGGGTTCAGACCAGATACCACTATCATCAGTGCTGACGTTGTGTCTCTTAAATCCTAGTCCTTTGCCACCTCTAAATGTTCCTCGATCAAGGTTTCCCTTATTTATTTGTTTATTTCTTCTTCTTCGTTTAGATAGGGGAATGAATAATGTGGCTGTTTCCTTCCTTTCAGAAGGGCTTTAGCCCTTTGTCCCATCCTATCAATGAACCAACAAATAATTTCCAGGGACCTTGCAGTATGACAGTTTCATGCACAGCATCACCGGTGACGGCAATCGCAGATTTAAGACCCGGCAAACTTTACAGATGGCAGCAGGCTATAATTGCCATGAAGCCCGGTACAATGTTGGAATCATTATGTGCATGACGTTGCTAAATGAATCCTGTTAAAATCATGGCTGAGAGGGATGTGTGTGCCTGGATATAAGAATAGCTGGCCTTTATTTGACGGAGAACTTGGCAGCCTCAGAGCTGATCATCATCCCTGCAAGTCTCCTGTTAAATGGAGGAGTCTGTAGCTTTTCTGCAAATGACAGTTTGCCCAGCACTGGTACATTAAAAAACCTGTAAAATCCATGGCTTTTTTTCAGGCAGGACTTGGCAAAACTCAGTTCCTGCATTTCTAAGGTGGGTTCCTGCACCTTTCAGGTGGGCGTCATTGTCATTGCTCTCCCCAAGGAAATTCGCATGGCACCTTCATTGTACACCTTTAGGCGCCAGACAAAAAATGTTCCTTTTTAACCAGGCCTTTGGTTGACTTGAGGGATGCAGGTGACGCTGTGGGTTATACCACAGAGCCTAGGGCTTGCTGATCAGAAGGTTGGCGGTTCAAACCCCCGTGATGGGGTGCTCAGTCCCTGCTCCTGCCAACCTAGCAGTTTGAAAGCACGCCAGTTCAAGTAGATAAATAGGTACCACTCTGGTGGGAAGGTAAACGGTGTTTCCGTGTGCTGCTCTGTTTCACCAGAAGCGGCTTAGTCATGCTGGCCACATGACCCGGAAGCTGTACGCCGGCTCCCTCGGCCAATAAAGCAAGATGAGCGCCGCAACCCCAGAGTCAGTCACGACTGGACCTAATGGTCAGGGGTCCCTTTACCTTGGTTGACTTGATTGGCATCCTATGCCCTTTTAAAATGTGGGGTTTTTTTTGGGGGGGGGTTGTTACCGGGTGGTTCTTTTTATTTTGATTATATATTTTGTGGTTTTATATTTTGATTTTGTTCTGTGAACCGCTCCAAGACCTCCAGGTATAGGGCGGTATATAAGTTCAATAAATAATAACAATAAGAGATCAAGGGAGGCGTTCATGGTGAGTTGCGGCACCTCTTTTTTCTGGAAAAATAGCTCTGGTGAAATCCAACCCTTTTTAATCTTGGGCGTTTGGCTTGAAATAAGAAAAGAAAGTAAGACCACTTTACATTGGTCTTCTGTCATCAGCCATTGGTGCTTTTTTTTTTGATATACAGTAATGCTTCTCCAGAGCAAGCCCAAGGCATTTTGCTAATTTTCAGTGGGTTGCACTAGTTACAAGATAGTGATGTGAGGAGCCAAACCTGCACCAGGCAGGCTCCTCGTATTCAGATCTCTTTATTCTCAGATTACTGACATTCACGGTTATGATCTGTCAGCTGGTCTCGCACCCACTAATCTGTGCTCCATATTTCATTCTGAAAGTATAGAGTCGCGAAGCAGGATCCCAGGGTTGCTGAGAGTAGGATGCTGGTTAAGTTTCCTTCATTCCGGAATCAAGGTCTCTCAAGTGTAGGTTACGGAAGCAGGTTTAATTATTTTCCTAACTGTACCAATTTTTCACTGAAGGGTGGCTTGAACTAAATGCATCCTACACTTCTCCTCCAATAATGGTTTTCCGTTCAAAAGCTCACTTCAGGGTAATTCGGTCACATGCATTAGGTCTCTATGGAGATAGGTTTTTTCCTTTTTTGTATAATTAAGCCTAGCACAGCTTTGCATTTTCCTGCTTTATGCTAAATTAATACCTTGACTCTGCCTTTCAGCACGAGGCTCTGGTAAAAAGGTAAAGGGACCCCTGGCCATTAGGTCCAGTCGTGACCGACTCTGGGGTTGCGGTGCTCATCTGGCTTTATTGGCCGAGGGAGCCGGCGTACATCTTCCAGGTCATGTGGCCAACATGACTATGCCGCTTCTGGCAAACCAGAGCAGCACACGGAAACGCCCTTTACCTTCCCACTGGAGTACCTATTTATCTGCTTGCACTTTGACGTGCTTTCGAACTGCTAGGTTGGCAGGAGCAGGGACCGAGCAACGGGAGCTCACCCCGTTGCGGGGATTCGAACCGCTGACCTTCTGATCGGCAAGTCCTAGGCTCTGTGGTTTAACCCACAGCGCCACCCGCGTCCCATTTGGCTCTGGTAGTGCACTGTTAATTGAAAGCACCTTTATCAATGGGAAGTATTCAGGAGTAATGTCTGCCACCCTAAAAGAGGCAGGGTGCACCCTGTTCTGAAGAGGCCCTGCCTGCACCCTGGGGTATTAGGTGGTCAGGGGGCCTGACTGAACTCAAGTTAAGCCGCTGACATTCTAGCAAAACCTCGAGTCTGTGCAGCGAAGTAATTCCGATTGAATAAAGTTTATCTTGAAAGGATTGCAAGATAGCGAAGGTCTTGCGAAAAGCTTTGCAGCTCAGTTTCTGCACAACGGATTCAACTTTTGAGCAAAGCATCGTCTAGTTACCTTATCTCAGAGCTTAACAGCGGCTAGGTGCTGAAGGCTTTGAACGTAGCAGAAAGTGAGTAGGAAGTTTTGTCCATAGCGAGCCACAGTTCCTGCAGTGTTGCGCAAGAAACAGCAGGCTTGACAGGACAGAGTGTGAAATACAAAGTCGGGTGTAGGAGGAAACACATAGAAAGAAAGTAGGCAGAAAACAGACTGGAAGTCTAGGAGAGAGTTTTGGCGGAGTATGAAGCTCCGCCACTGGGTAAAGGATGGTTTTTATCAACCTACACTAGTGGCCAGAATTGTGGAAACCTTTTGGAAAAAGTGTATTTCCGAGGTTTAATGCCTCATAACACCTGATTGGCTCTCTAAACACTCCTGCTCACTGGCTACATTCAAATGAAGGAAACCTACTGTGTATCAACCTAAGCAAATTGTGCTTCCTTTTTCTGGTTATTTGGCTGTAACTTTTGATAGAATGGGATGCGGGTGGCGCTGTGGGTTAAACCACAGAGCCTAGGACTTGCCGATCAGAAGGTCGGCGGTTCGAATCCCCGTAACGGGGTGAGCTCCCATTGCTCCCATAGAGTACCCATAGAGTAGCTTCTTTTTAAAAAATTGATGGTTGAAAATTCTACCAGTCGGTGCTGTTCTGTTATTGTGGTTTTGTATTTCGAGTCTTTATGGGGGCTATTCGGCTTTGCACATTGCCTCAAGCCATTTTAAAGAGAGGATTTAGGTATTGTAGAAATAGATGATAATCACTCGGAGGTGAGATTCTGGATTCATTGCTGTCTCATCTGTAAAAATAGGGTTATATTGGGGCTCGCCCTCCTAATCTCATGTTTGCTGTTGCGTGTCTCTACAAATAGCGCTAGCTGAAATCCCCCCAAAACCTAATTTTCATGTGTTCTGGGATCATCTATGCTGTCTTGTTGACCTTCAGAGTTCTGGGAACTGATAGCCTCGGATTAATACCATGCAAAGTCTTTTACATCTTCATCATTAGTTTTAATCCAGGCCAGTTAGGAATGAGGCATGAATTACCATTATGAAGTTTGGCATGCTAATCAGCTTGACTGCATAGGATTGCAGGCTTAAGGGTTAGGTAATCAATCATTGCATTGTCAGGGGGCGCAAAATGTTCAGTGAGTATCCTTAATCAGATAAGAGCCGTCTGGAAATAACTCACGTAAAGTGCAAGCCTACACAGTGTCTACTCAGAAGTAAGTGCCATTGAGTTCCGTAGAGCTTACCCCCATATAAGGATTGCAGCTTTAGTTATCTAGAGAAAACCCATTCTGCAGTTTGCACTGTCACTGACTTGACTTAGATATGTCAATATCTGAATTTAAATTAAAGGCAGGCAAAGGCCATAGGGTTTAAAGTTCAGGCTACAAGGGAACGTTGGCCAGTTTGACGCTTTTTAACTTCCACAGTTGGTAGACTTATCCATATATTTGCAATATTCAATGTTTAAACTTCGACACTGTTTCAGATTGGCTCCGGGCAACCTGTTATTCAATATTAGCAATTTATTCAAGACTGCCTATTCATTATACCGAATAAAATCATTCGGTAGATGCTAAGAGATGTGAGGAAGAATGAGAGCCCTTCAAAGGGTTACTGGAATTTAAAACAGAGTAAATTGGTTATGCTTTCCATTTCTATAAGTTATGATTACTTTATTGCTTGTTGTAAATTTATTCATGATGATCTGATAATGGGAATCTTTGTACACTCAGAGACAATATTTATATTATACCATATGTAAGGACATGGTTAGTTTTAATAGTATTAAAATGCTGTAGATTTATTTGTCTATCAAATTAGAGATATGTTTATATTTTTAATTTAGTTAAAAAGAAAAACTCTAGTCACCAGTGATATAATACCTTCATCACAAAATCATTGTTTATTTATAACATTTATGTGTTATAAATAACACATTTATGTGTTTCCCTTTCAAATCAAGTTTGCTGAAGGCATCTGTTTTCCCCGCTTTTCCTCCAAAAAGCTCAAGGCTTCGTACATGGTTCCGTCTTTCCAGCTTTTATTTTATCTTCACAACAACTCTGCAAGGCAGACTAGAATGAGTTTAATCAACTAGTGCTATTGTTGGTTTAACAGTAGGGATAATTTCAATTGGTGGAGCCAAATCTTAATTTGTGGAGCCTGAAAGTCAAGGTCACACAATTGCTTCATTTTTAAAAAAGACGAATTGGTTATTTTATTCATGGGTTTCTGCAATAGGGATTTGAAAAGGAAATAGTAATGATTGCCTGTCCATCTAAGCCCATGTGTGCTGGTTTATTCAGAGTCAGAGAGCCTGACCGCATCCTTTTACATCCACAAACATTGATCCTCTATATTAGCATGTGAATATTGAAATATTGTAGGGATGCTCGCTGTCCGTTCCCGTCTAAAAATAAGCTGAAATGTTTGTTGCAAGCCTGTCGGGAGAACTATGTTAAACCAATATTCATTATTCGCTGTGGAAAAGCATCAATAGCATCCCTGGTGTAAGCACATTAATTAGCTGGTTGGGTGGCTCGCATTGCGTCAGGGGGAATTTTCCAGTGCCTTCCTGAGATACTGTTTATGAAAAGAAACAAATAATATTGAAGCATCTCTTCATCTGCACATTGTGATGTCTATAAATAGTTGTTTTCAGCTTCTTCTTGACAAGAGTTTAAATATTCAATATAAGCTTGGAAATATTTTTTTTAATGAAAAACAGCTGGGGGGGAGTAGGAGGGTTGTTTAAAATTAGAAATAAAAATGTGTTTCCCTTTTCAGTAGGGAAATGTGTTTCCCTTTTCAGTATTTATTATATGTGTTGATAATTACAAGTGCACAAGACTGTGCCCAGGCAATGGTGGTTGAGCCCACAATGTTTTTTCCCGAATGGACAAATGAGGATGGAGCTAAAGTTGCCAACTCTTTCTTGGCAGGGCCTTTGTGCGTTTAAGGTCTGTGTAACTAGGCGCACACACACACACACACACACACACACCTACCTAAATAATAACAGAAGTAAATTCTATTTTGAGAGAAGGGTTCAGCTGTTGAATTCATGCCTTCCATCAAAGGTGCAGGAGCCATTGCAGAGGCAGAGGAGAAAAAAGCAGACAGCACAAAGTTGTACGACTTGGAAAAGGGGGCATCATTATGCAACAATATTGTGCCCCTTTCCTCTACCCCACTAGGGCCAATATCCACCTGCCATGAAAGGTAGAGCTACTGTTAAATTACTTCCTGGGTAATCTGCTCTCGTTTTTGATGCATACTGCTCTTAGAATTGCACTGGGTGGGTTATTGGGTTATTGCTTTTGGTTTGCTTTTATATGTTGTGGTCTTGTTGTGAACTGCCCTTAGACCTCTGGCTATAGGGCAGTGTATAAGTTGAAGAAATAATAATAACAACTGTTTGCTTTGCCAGTAAAGAGCAATGTACATTGTTGTTTGGTTAGGCATCTTATGCTTTTATTTGCTGTCAGATCCCGCATCTGTTTAAAAGAATTGTGTTTTAATGTTGTAACCCACCATGGGACCTTGGGGTAAAGGGCAGGTTAATAATAATAATAATAGGAATCAATGTACTGGCAGGGAGGAGTACAGTGGTCAGCATGTGTGAATAATGTAAAGCATCTTCACTTAGCCGTTACGTTAGATTTACCAGATGTGGCAAACTCCTTTAAGACTTGGGTAGAAGAGGGAATTTCAGCGGGTGCCATGGCAAGCTACTACACCATCCCAAATGCCCTTCCTTCTTCTTCACAGCCCTTCTGATTGGTGGCTCGCACACTGGCTGGGATTAACAGAAGAGGCACCTGTATCGACTGAGACCTCCATGCAAGAGCTGCCTATTTTGCTCTGAGTAATACCCACCTGGGGGATGTGGGTGGCGCTGTGGGTTAAACCACAGAGCCTAGGACTTGCTGATCAGAAGGTCGGCGGTTCGAATCCCCACCACGGGGTGAGCTACCATTGCTCGGTCCCAGCTCCTACCAACCTAGCAGTTTGAAAGCAGATCAAAGTGCAAGTAGATAAATAGGTACCGCTCTGGCAGGAAGATAAACGGCGTTTCCGTGCGCTGCTCTGGTTCGCCAGAAGCGGCTTAGTCATGCTGGCCACATGACCCGGAAGCTGTACGCTGGCTCCCTCGGCCAATAAAGCGAGATGAGTGCCGCAACCCCAGAGTTGGCCACGACTGGACTTAACGGTCAGGAATCCCTTTACCCTTTACCTTTAATACCCACCTGGAGCCACCGGTTCACGTCGTTGAGCGATTTCTTGCAATTCCATCAGTCTGCAGAGGGTTTGGTTCATTTGGGTGCTGTCTCACCAACCCCAGTCTGCCATTTGCCAGCGTTGCCTGCCTTCTTGCTTCCTCCGTCTCAGTGCTGCCCCTGGCAGAACTCATCGGGGAACAGGATGCGAGTCAAAATCCAAATTAGTTGCCTTTGCCCGTCTCTGGCTTTTGACTTCATCTAGTTTTAGCCTTCCTGCCTTCTGCTTCGCCAATCCTAACATGCAGCAGTAAGCAGGGCTACAACGCTACAGATATAAATCTTATACAGTGGACGCTCGGGTTGGGAACGTGATCCATGCAAGATGCACGTTCGCAACCTGCAGTGGCGCATCTGCGCACACACGGGTTGAGATTCTGCACATGCATGACCACCAAAACCCGGAAGTAACCCGTTCTGGTACTTCTGGGTTTCGGCGGGTCCGCAACCTGAAAAAACGCAACCTGCAGTGTCTGTAACCCGAGGTATGACTGTATACTCAAGATATACCTCTTGTAAGCAAGCAAACAGATAGCCTCACACACTCCTAAACAGAGGGGGCCTGGCTGGCAGCTGTAGGATGGCATAGTTATTTCCCCCCCTCCAAATAATACTGAGATGGCTATGTTTGAGGGTGGATCCAGTCGAAAGTAGTGGTACCTCGGGTTACAGACGCTTCAGGTTACAGACTCCGCTAACCGCTAACCCATAAATGGTACCTCAGATTAAGAACTTTGCTTCAGGATGAGAACAGAAATCGCACAGCAGCGGCGCGGCAGGCCCCATTAGCTAAAGTGGTACCTCAGGTTAAGAAGAGACCTCGAGAACAAATTAAATTCTTAACCTGAGGTACCACTGTATCCTCAAGTGTTCAATACAGCTCTGTTGAAACTGACATCAAAATTATTTCCTCAGGGTGAAAAACCTGAGCTTTTCCTTCTTCATCCGTCTCTTGGGGCATCTACCAAGAGGCTTTATTGAATTTCAGAAGGTGAACGTTAAACCAGCTCTTTAACATTTGGCAGATTTCAAGAACCGCTGTGCGTTGTGGCTCCACTGTTTCTGTCTGGGACATGCATTTGTATGAAAAGAATCGAACAGTTCAGACAGAACACTCAAGTTGTAAATATCTCAAAAAAAGAAATTTTAATGAATGTTCTGCTTTCTTGCCCTTACAAGTTACGTGCTGTGGAAGTCTCGCTGTACCTGTATGTTCATAACGAAACCATGTTGGATGGTTGCCCTTTCTTTCTTGGTCCATGGCACATTGGGTTGGGGAGGATTTTAGGGCTTCAGCTTAGACACTTGTAAGTTGAATTCCCAGCAACTCCAAGTCTTAAAAGCTGCATCGCGTACAGTACAGCCCTGTGCATGTTTGCCCACAAAACTCTCTGGGCTTGCTCCCAGATAAGTGTGCCTAGGATCGTATTGATAACATACGCAGTTTACGTCCATTTTTTTGCATTTACTCATGTCTATGATTTGAACGGACTAGCTGAGTATGTAATCAATGTACAACTGGTACTATGAGGTTTTTGTCATCTAGCGTTTATTTTTCGGCGAATTTCCTAATGAAAGACAGGGCTTCATAAAACCTACATGCCTGCTCCCTGCCTTCCCGTCTGCATTTATCAGCCCCCTTCTTTGATCGAGTCTCTGATCCTGGATTTGTCTGCATTCGCCCTTATCAAAAGTGTAAGGAAACTTCAATAAGACGACAATCGGCTGCTTCCCTGCCCTTGCCAATCATAGCTTTTTTGTGTATCGTGTCTAGATTAGAAGACAGAACGCCACATTCACCTTCCAGTCCTTACCAGTTGAGGAGAGATGCAGATGATGACTAGCATCTATTACAGTGGTACCTCGGGTTACAGACGCTTCAGGTTACAGACACTGCTAACCCAAAAATAGTACCTTGGGTTAAGAACTTTACTTCAGGATGAGAACAGAAATCGCACAGCGGCAGCAGCAGGAGGCCCCATTAGCTAAAGTGGTACCTCAGGTTAAGAACAGTTTCAGGTTAAGAACGGACCTCCAGAACGAATTAAATTCTTAACCTGAGGTACCACTGTATACTGGATGCTTTGTGATGCTGCAGGCCACTGAAGTAATATATTCTTTCCCCCAGAGAATTCTGGGTACTATAGTTTACCCCACCCCCAGTGTGAAAATTCCCAGCAACCCTTAGCACACTACAGTACCCAGCATTCTTTGAGGCGGGAAATGTACATAGAATGTGCTTTAAAGATATAGTGTGGATGCAGCCCAACGAGAATGAAGCAAGTGTTAAGTCTCATTGAGAACAACGGATACAATCCCGCCAATTCACTGGTTTCCATGGGATGGATGTGCAATGCAATCCTAGGCATAGAAGTAACATTCACATTTCCCACAATATTCAGTGGGACACGCTCTCAGGTAATAAGCGGGAGTAAGGTATCCGGCTGCAGTAGCTTTCTTACTGAAATCAGTAAGGTGAATTTGCTTCTCCCCGCTGAAATAGAACAAAAGGCCACCCCATTCAACCCTCCCTTCTTCCCCTTTGTTTGCAGTGCAAAGCCAATATGGTGACCCTCCTTCCCAACCCCGGTGAAGTTTTGTCAGGTATCACCTGCATCCAAATTTTCCCTCACATAAAATTCAGTCAACCCCTGAATTTCAGTCTCTCTCTCTCTCACCCCCCCCCCCACTTTGCCTGTATACACACAGTGCTTTATACTGAATTTCTGCGGGGTTTTTTCTTTTCCTGTTCATAGCTTTCAGTGATAGCTGGCCCTGAGAAGTGACAAATAAATAAATGGAATAGCAAGAACAATTTAGGATTCCAATATATTTCACATCTCACTTTGATTTTAAGGTGCTATATTGTCTTCAGCACACGGATATTCAGTGCAGTTAGTGGGTTGGAGGAAAATCAACAACAAAGTAGCACATACTTAGCCCCAACCATTGACGTCATTATCAGAGTAATTGTTTCAGCCATAATGCCCAATGGGACCGCTGGTGAGCATTGCATAAGGGCAAGACTGCCAGTGTGCTAGCCTATGGCACTGTTTGAGTGCCCTCGGCTTCTCACTGTTCAGATCTAATTAGAGGGCACTGTAATTCAAAATCAATTCATTTCGTGCTGGTTAGTAACTAATTCTCTCATCAGTGTGAGTCAAGAGATTATTTTTGCAGGTTAGAACTTTATTTAAGCTACAATTGCACCTGAGACCAGCCGTGTGTGCAGGCAATAAACAACAGGCAAGAAGCAGACATCTTTCTCAGCCTTTCGTGTTAGGTAAAAGAAAGGTGCTTTAGTGGAGAGGGAAGGGTCTCACATGAGTGATGTACTGTACCTGAACCCTGCAAAGGCAAAGCCTACTGCAGCAATGGCGCAGAATAGAGCTATTTAACTTAGGTGGTTGTTGTCGTTTAGTCGTGTCCGACTCTTCGCGACCCCATGGACCAGAGCACACCAAGCACTCTTGTCTTCCACTGCCTCCCACAGTTTGGTCAAACTCATGCTGGTAGCTTTGAGAACACTGTCCAACCATCTCGTCCTCTGTCGTCCCCTTCTCCATCTTTCCCAACATCAGGGTCTTTTCCAGGGAGTCTTCTCTTCTCATGAGGTGGCCAAAGTATTGGAGCCTGAGTTTCAGGATCTGTCCTTCCAGTGAGCACTCAGGGCTGATTTCCTTCAGAATGGATAGGTTTGATCTTAAAGTTACAAAATGGTAAATGTTTCTAAATTGCTTGTATGTAAGGACAAAGATAGGGGACACGGGTGGCACCGTGGGTTAAACCACAGAGCCTAGGACTTGCCGATCAGAAGGTCGGTGGTTCGAATCCCCGCGACAGGGTCAGCTCCTGTTGCTCTGTCCCAGCTCCTGCCAACCTAGCAGTTTGAAAGCACGTCAAAGTGCAAGTAGATACAAAGTGCAAGGTACCGCTCCGGCAGAAAGGTAAACAGCGTTTCCATGCACTGCTCTAGTTCGCCAGAAGCGGCTTAGTCATGCTGGCCACATGACCCAGAAGCTGTACGCCGGCTCCCTCGGCCAATAAAGCGAGATGAGCGCCGCAACTCGAGTCAGCCATGACTGGACCTAATGGTCAGGGGTCCCTTTACCCCTTTACCTTTAAGGACAAGGATGGCTTGCTTAAGCTATGCAGTCCAAGCTTGGAGCATCCATTCTAGACCTTCTTACTGGCAGGGTTTGCATGGTGGAAAAGAGAGGACAAAAACCCTCCCAAGGTGAAAGGTATGCGACCTAAGCCTGCTTATTCTTTGGTCTTAACCTCTTCCTCCATCAATTAGAGTTAAACATCTTGGTTATATGAGACCGGAGATATCCCCCTGAGAGAGCAAAGACAACTTCTCCCAGAAAACATATCATAACCCCCTTTCTTTTGAGTACAGTGGTACCTTGGTTCTTGAACTTAATCCGTTCTGGGAGTCCATTCGACACCCAAAACCATTTGAAAACACAAGGCGCAGCTTCCAATTGGCTGCAGGAGCTTCCTGCACTCAAGTAGAAGCCGCATCAGATGTTCAACTTCCGAAAAATGTTCACAAAGCAGAACACTTACTTCCAGGTTTGCGGCGTTCAGGAGCAGATTTCTCCGACGACTAAGCCATTTGAGAACCAAGGTACCACAGTACATGCTTCACTTGATCTAGTGTAGGCCATCAAGCCTAAGGGGGGGGGGGGTTAGTTTCCTTTCTTTGTTATAATGGATTGTACAAGCCATGTTTTATTAGAAGGGAATGCCTTAGAAGAGGCATGAGCAAAGGGAATGATTCTTCTCATATTTATGTTATTTATTACATTTTCCTATGTTCCACAATTCTTTTAATTATCTCAAAGCATTCTACACTGCTGTTTCCCATTTATTCTCATGACAGCCCTGTGAATTTTCTCACATTTTGGAGAATGTGACTGATCCAAAGTGAGTGCCATGGCTGAATAAGTACTTGAACCTGGATTTTCCCGGTCCAACTCTAATTCTCTAACTCAGGAGTAGCCGACATGGATATTTCCAGATGTTATGGGGCTAACAGTAAGGTGAAACTGATAAGACAGAGACCTGGTGGGTGGTTTCTGGACACGTGTTACCTGCTAACATTTTGCATGTCCTAAAAATAGAGAACATGAACAGAAATACGTTTGCAATCCTTGGTTCGTTTAGGGCAGGGGTCTGCAACCTTTAAGACAAAAAGAACCACTTGGACCCGTTTCCGAAGGGAAAAAAAACCGGGAGCCG
Organism: Podarcis pityusensis; assembly: GCF_964106645.2. NCBI lineage: Eukaryota > Metazoa > Chordata > Lepidosauria > Squamata > Lacertidae > Podarcis > Podarcis pityusensis. The sequence continues at coordinate 16,907,262 of NC_138026.1, forward strand.
CAAAATTCGTCATTATAAAAATAACGTTTTTGTCACTTTTTTAAATTATTTCTTTGTTTGACCCCTCAGAATTACTCCTCCTCATAGAAATAAACGTTAAATTAACAAGTTACCTTTTTGTGTGTGTGTGTGTTCTTCACTCCCCTTCAAAACAGTGACCAGCCTACATGCCCCCTTTCAATGCAGTGACCAGCGTACGTGCCCCTTACAATGTAGCGGACGGGCGGGCGGGAAGGTGACGTCGGGACAGTGCGTGACTAACGCACGCACCGCCCCCATGTGACGTCACAGCCAGTACAGCACCCGCCACAGTGGGGAGTGTCGGGGCGCACAATGCGCCTCCTCCCCTCACTAGTATCCGCCCCGGAGCCGCGGCAAAGATGTAAAAGAGCCACATGCGGCTCCGGAGCCGCGGGTTGCAGACCCCTGGTTTAGGGCATCCACTTTTTCCTAGCAAGAGGACTGTGCAGTAAGACAGAAATACAACAGATGCAGCTTCTTTAGTATGACAATGAAGGGCAGGTTAATAGATAAGTTTTCCTCTCTTCAGAAGTTCCAAAAAAGTCCAGCTATTTTTTAAAAATGAAACCTATGGGGTCCCCCCCCAGCACCTTGTTTTTGCTGTGAACCAGTTCTGGAAAAAAGGACTCCATTCCCAGGGAAAATATTTACTTCTTGTTGTTTGAATACTGGAATGATTATGGTCTGGGTGGTCTCAGAAATTTAATTTCTGCAACTTGGTACTGTGTGATCATAACACATTTTCTTCAGAAGGATAGAATTTCAAACTTAGTTTATTCAAAATATTGCACACACAAGCCAACAGATTTAGAGTCATTGCAGCTTGAATTTATAGAGTGTAATCATTAGCATGTTGGCAGTTTCTGCAGAAAATCTAATTCATTAGAGCATTTTCTGAAGAGAAAAACCAATAGCTTTTTTTTCTTCTCCCAGTAGAAATTTTAAAAGTGTGACTTTAAGCACGACAGGTAGTAGTTTAATCATGTCAGCATTATTTAAACACATTGCTTTTGTTCATTAATTAGTGCAGCTTCCAGCTTTGCTTAGTTTTACTGTGTAGTTTGGCTGCTTGTGATTTTTTTTTTTTAAATGTGGTATCACGTGCTGCTAGACAGTGAGCCCAGTCCGATAATCCTCAATCAGCTCATCTTGTTAGTGGGGTGGGCTGAGTTGAATCTGCCCTTTCATATATAGATATTAGATGGGATAGGTAAAGGGTAAAGGGGACCCCTGACCGTTAGGTCTAGTCGTGGCCGACCTTGGGGTTGTGGCGCTCATCTCGCTTTATTGGCCGAGGGAGCCGGCGTACAGCTTCCAGGTCATGTGGCCAGCATGACTAAGCTGCTTCTGGCAGTGCACTGCTGCTACAGCAGTGCACGGAAACACGATTTACCTTCCCGCCGGAGCAGTACCTATTTATCTACTTGCACTTTGACGTGCTTTTGAACTGCTAGGCTGGCAGGAGCTGGGACCGAGCAACGGGAACTCACCCCGTCGCGGGGATTTGAACCGCCAACCTTCTGATCGGCAAGTCCTAGGCTCTGTGGTTTAACCCACAGCGCCACCCGCGTCCCATTAGACAGGATGCATAGCCTTAATAAAAAAGCAGTGCAACAAACAGTAAACGGTGGACAGGCGATGTTTACAGATGCAAACCCCATGTACTTCATTCAGCATCCGAGATCCCACTATTGGTCTCTTCCCTTCCCCAACCAAGGTTATTTTGTAGTGGGACTCCAAATTCCATCACTCCCAGTCGGCATGGCCCATGATCAGGGAAGATGGAGCTCATCTGAAGGGCTAGCATTTCCCAACCCCAGCTCAACTCAGTTGACCTCTCTGAATTCCCCAATAAAAGAATAGCAGGATTGATGCTTTGAAACAAATTAATCCCTTTTATACCCATGTTTAGGATATTGGGAATCCCCAGGCTAATTGGACTCCTAGGCACACAGCGTTTGGATACAAGCATGATACATCCATTTATAGTATGCGACCATCCTCCGAGGCAGTCTCAGCTGGTAGCGAAATCACCAATTTCCACTTCGTGTGAATGTTTGCGCCGAAAGATAGCAAGATACAAAATCATTTCCAGCTCACTTGATTAAGTTGATTAAGAGAATTATCTCAGTTGGCAGTTTTTTGTTTGTTTTAAGAAGGGTAGGGAAATTACCTACCCATTGATTTTTCTTGTGGAAACTGAATCGCAGGTATCGGTGTGTGAATACAGATGTGAATATGTGATTTATAAAAACAAAAAATAATAATTAGAAGACTATTTTGTACACAAGTCCAGTATTGGGGGGAGGAGGGTTTCTACTCTAGGTTCAGGAATCAGCTATGAGATCAAAAACCTAAGGTTTATTATTGTTACACCTGAAACTGGAAGACTTCATTTTTCACTGAGAGCATTTGAGATGCTCAACATTAGATATTTCCCTGCCTGCTATACCACATGGCATTCCAATTTTGCCAGTTTAATGTTAGTGCACGTGAGCAGGATTAAAAATGAACCTATTTTTGTTTGCAGATGATGGTTATTTTTAAAATTTGTGCCCGGACCTTTGCACAGACATGGCAAGGCAGATCCCTGTGGGCAGTGACCCGTTGTTACTTGCTCATTCAATTGCTTCCTATGCCCACTTAACTGTAAGCACAGCCCAGCTCTTTGGCTTCCCTGTTTTCTGCTCTCTCTCTCTCTCCAGAAGTGAGGGAAAGCTGCAGGCAGGAGCGATTAGAACAGGAATGGGGAACCTGTACCCCTTCAGGTGTGTCTCTTTTGTAGGAAACATATACAGTGGTACCTCAGGGTACATACGCTTCAGGTTACAGACTCCGCTAACCCAGAAATAGTGATTCAGGTTAAGAACTTTGCTTCAGGATGAGAACAGAAATCGTGCAGCGGCGGTGCTGCGGCAGCAGGAGGCCCCATTAGCTAAAGTGGTGCTTCAGGTTAAGAACAGTTTCAGGTTAAGAACGGACCTCTGGAACAAATTAAGTACTTAAGCCGAGGTACCACTGTACTCTTTTTAGGCGTTCTGCGTTTTCCAATTTTTGGACTATAGCTTTCAGCATCCCTGGTCATTGCCCATGCTGACTGGGGCTGATGGGAAGGTTAGTCTGGGAACATCTGGAGGGCCACAGGGCCCCTATCCTTGAGTTAGAGAATACTTGAAAGGCAGGCAGCACAATTGCCAGGTCTCTTCCTGACAGGGGCTCCGGTGATTTTAACAGCCGCATGGTGGGCAGAAAATTGAAACCGGGACAGCATTTCCTCTCACGAGGGTGCCGCAACAGAAAAGGCTACGTCTGTTGACGTTCTGCCTGCCATGTGGTTCTTCATGGCACACAACTTTGGGGGAATTGTGGTAACTCTGCATGAGTGTCTTCTGCCTATTTCACTGGATTCACATACAGTGGTACCTCGGGTTAAGTACTTAATTCATTCCGGAGGTCCGTTCTTAACCTGAAACTGTTCTTAACCTGAAACACCACTTTAGCTAATGGGGCCTCCCGCTGCCACTGTGCCACCGGAGCACGATTTCTGTTCTCATCCTGAAGCAAAGTTCTTAACCCGAGGTACTATTTCTGGGTTAGCGGAGTCTGTAACCTGAAGCGTCTGTAACCCAAGGTACCACTGTATTCCATTTACAGCTCTCTGAAAAGAGTTGCGAAGGAAACCTTCAGAAGTAGTATCTCGTATCAGTTTGAGCCTATGCACACAAGCGGCAACAGAACCCAAGGTGTTACTTTATTTCAGCAAGTACTCCTTCTGGTGCTAATACGATACATGTCAACATGCCTTGGCTTTTCATTATCAGCTTGAATGGAGCTAGCAACAAACTACTCTAAAGCACACTCCCCACCCCAAAGAATTAAGAGTTAAGAATTACCCATCCCTAGAAGGGTGCCCAGGGACGCGGGTGGCGCTGTGGGTTAAACCACAGAGCCTAGGACTTGCCGATCAAAAGTCAGCGGTTCGAATCCCTGCGATGGGGTGAGCTCCCGTTGCTCGGTCCCTGCTCCTGCCAACCTAGCAGTTCGAAAGCACGTCAAAGTGCAAGTAGATAAATAGGTACCGCTCCAGTGGGAAGGTAAACGGCGTTTCCGTGAGCTACTGTGGTTTGCCAGAAGCAGCTTAGTCATGCTGGCCACATGACCCAGAAGCTGTACGCCGACTCCCTCGGCCAATGAAGCGAGATGAGCACCGCAACCCCAGAGTCGGTTACGACTGGACCTAATGGTCAGGGGTCCCTTTACCTTTACCTTTAGAAGGGCTCCCAGGCCGTTTTCCCATGAGGCCCAGTGCAGAGTGAGCCTATTCATTAAAACAAGGCAATGCCCAGGTCTGTTAACTCATTCACAGATGCAACAGGACAGTGTCTTCCGAGTCTGTGTGCTGGGAATTGTTCAGTCACATCTGCAGCAGAAATGGGACAGCCATACCCATCCTCCAAACTGGGAGGAAAGACGACCAGAGCAGTGGGTAGGTGCATTCTGCTCAGAGCAGCTTCGCCTTCTTTATTTAGCTCATTTATATTCTACTTTTCCTCCAATCCAGGTTGTTCAGAGCAAACTTTCATCTCCAACCCCTTTTTATGTCCCTCGTAGATTTGACCCGATAGGTACTGACTGGCTTAAAGCAAGGGCCCATCTGCACTAGACATTAAAAGCAGTTATCGTGCCACATTAAACAGACATGGCTTCCCCACCAGAGAAGAACTGGAACCATACGTGGTTAAGGGTTCTGAGAGTATTGTCCTCATGGGACTACAACTCCCAGAGTTCCATGAATATAAACTCTTAAACCACTCTTGAGAACTGTAGGAAAATAGGGGTTGCCTAAAAAAAAGGGACGTGGGTGGCGCTATGGGTTAAACCACAGAGCCTAGGACTTGCCGATCAGAAGGTCGGCGGTTCGAATCCCCGCGACGGGGTGAGCTCCCGTTGCTCAGTCCCAGCTCCTAGCAGTTTGAAAGCACGTCAAAGTGCAAGTAGATAAATAGGTACCACTCCAGCGGGAAGGTAAACCGTGTTTCCGTGCTCTGCTCTGGTTCACCAGAAGCGGCATAGTCATGCTGGCCACATGACCTGGAAGCTGTACGCCTGCTCCCTTGGCCAATAAAGCCAGATGAGCGCCACAACCCCAGAGTCGGTCACGACTGGACCTAATGGTCAGGGATCCCTTTACCTTTTTAACTTTCACTACCGTTAACGAACCACAGTTCCCAGAATTCTTTGAGGGAAGCCACGGCTGATACCGCTTTAAATGTGTACAGCAGATGGGATCCCAGGGAGGTGCATGGTTAAAATTTGGACTCCCAAGTCCTACCCCAATGCTCTAACCATTACTCCACACTGTCACCGACACACAGGAAGAATTGCACATATTTTTAACAGCTCCCATGGCTACATTACAGAGCTAGTTACAAAATGAGTTGCCCTCCTTTTCCTGCCCCCCTCCCCAATAGGAGAATGACCTAATTATATCCCCCCTGGGACGGACCTACAGTGCTTGCACATTCACTCTCTGATGCAGGATTAACTAGTTCTAGGTAAACCTACACATTAACTGTAATGCACCGTGCGCTACTTTGGTGACAATTTTTATGAATGTTCTTAGTCCTGGCATCCCTCTGTCTGCTTCTCCTCATCCCATCACAACTAATTATGGTGTACAAGAGAATGTCTTAATACAGGGCATCAAAATAAAGCTGGCATTTGGGGCCATGACTAACTGAATCAAAAGTTTTGCTTCTGCCAGCTTGCCTCCATCTTATCCCCAGTTTTGTCTCTTGGTCTGCCATCTTCCCTAACTGCCTAGCTGACAAGGGTTGGCAATCAAGGACAGGGAAAGGTCAAAGTCACCTTTTCACTCTCTCCTGCCTGTCTGGTCTTTTGGCTCACTCTTTATCCTGAGTTCCTCCTCCGTCTTGGCTCGCTGCTATTCAAACACACAATCTCCCTCCCTTTTAGAATAGCCTTTTATTTGCTCTACTAATAAAGCACCCTTTCTGGCAAAGCATTGATCTCTGCTGCGTTTTCCCTCCCAAGGACGATCCACTGCCCAAACCAAAGATCCTAATGCTACCCACACTCTGCTAATTTATAAATCTTTCTAGGTTTTAGGCCAGCTCTGCTGGATTGTCTTTTCAGCAGAAACAGAGCCAGAAAGGCCACAGAGCAAGGAGGATTCCCTAGCAGCAGGTCTAACTTCCTTCTGTCAGTCTTGTTCCTGAAAGGTTTACTTCCTGAACAGGAATAGGTTTCAGAAATGCATAGTCACGTGCCGTGAGCAAGCACTGTTGCGTAGTACAGTCATACCTCAGGATGCAAATGCTGCGGATTGCGCATTTTCGGGTTACGGACCGCGCCGAACCAGAAGTACCGGAACAGGTTACTTCCAGGTTTCAGCACTCGTGCATGTACAGAAGCGCTAAATTGCACTTTGCACATGTGCAGAAGCGACGAATTGTGTCACGCGCGTGCACAGACATGGCACTGTGGGTTGCGAACGTGCCTCCTGCACGGATCACATTTGCAACCCAAAGTATGACTGTATGAATTTTTAAAATATGCTGGTGTGTGTGTGTGTGTGTGTGTGTGAGAGAGAGAGAGAGAGAGAGAGAGAGAGAGAGAGAGAGAGAAAGGAGAAGAGACAACAACCGCGAGGAAATTGAAACTACTCCCTTTCCCCTCATAATTATAATTTCCATCATGGCAAAGTGCATCCTTCTTAGAAACATTGGGCACCCGTAAGGTGTTTGCTTTAAATGAAAATCACAAACATGGGAGTGGCTTTCATTTTCAAGTAATTAAAAGATGTGTAAAGAGGCAGGAGTTCGACCTATCAGCCTGATGTGCATGTCATGATGGCCAAACCATGCCTTTGTGCAGATGTGTTAGGATCCTGTGCTCCTCTCCTAGTCCTGCTGTGCTACCAAGGCTAAGCAATATCTTGATAGCTCCAGGTCGTCATAATATAAAGGAATGGACAAAATGAGACTGGACAGGCAGAAATGGCAAAGGAGAATAAATATAACTTTCTGTTCTCCCTTTGGATAGCCAATATGTAGGCACCCATGAAATTCAATGCTACAGAAGGTCAGACAGACACACTTTGTCTTCATTTCATAAATGGACAATTTCATGGTTATTAGAATTCATAAGTAAGGCCAAAAGGAAAGGAAAAAAGAGAAATGCAGCCCTGATGAAAGCCAATAAGTCTCAGGCTTCTTGGCATAAGATGACAGCAGCTGGAAATAGCTAATTCTGTTTGATTTATAATATTATAAATTCTGCAGGCACTTTATAGAATTAGAGCCAAGATGTCATCTTCAAAGGGACCCAAGGCTACAGACTCAGAAATAGTTTGACTGAAGTCAGCTGAGTTACAGTGGTGTCTAATGGGCAAGAGAGTGAAGCACTGAAAAAACCAAATATTCCAGTAGGGCTAGGGGTGCTTAAGGCCTGGCTCTTACCATACTTCAATAGACAAAGGGAATAATACAGAGGTTTACATTGCCTCCTAATACTTTCATTTGTGTTTAATTTTGCAGTTTTTCCCCTACGGAGATGCTTCAAAGTTTGCCCAGCATGCCTTTAGAACCTTTGATAAGAATGGCGACGGAACCATTGACTTCAGAGAATTTATCTGCGCGCTATCTATCACCTCAAGGGGCAGTTTTGAACAGAAGCTAAACTGGGCCTTCAATATGTACGACTTAGATGGAGATGGAAAAATCACAAGAGTGGAGATGCTGGAAATTATAGAGGTGAGATTTTACACACATCATCCTAGAAATGTAGAGCTGGAAGGGACCTCAAGGATCATCTAGTCCAACCCTCTGCAATGCAGGACTGTGCAGTTGTCCCATACTGGGGATTGAACCTGCAACCTTGCCATTATCAGCTCTAAGCAACTGACCTATCCAGGCTGAATGAACACTGGAAGCCTGTTTCCAGTATTCTGTCACATGTGACTAAGAAACAGCTTTAAAAAAACAAAAACCGTTCTGTGATTAGTTTTATGGTTATGATTATAATGTCAATTCCCTTGGGGCCTTTGTGGGTAAACTGTCAATCCTAAGCAGAGTAGACATTCAATTTAGTGACCTTCCTTCTAGTTGAGTAGAGTTGTAGCCTAAATAAATTTAACACAGGATGGGGTTAAGAAGATAAGAGCAGGTCTGACCCCCAGTAACTGGCAATGCCAAATGCAGGGCATAGTCACTGAGTGGACTTCTTAATTTTGTCCTATATACCTGACATCATTAAGTCCCATGAGAAATAGAAAATGCTTCTGCAGTAACTGCAAAACTTGCTCTCTGTTCCCGGCCCTCTCTGGCAGATGCATCCCCAGTAGTTCTCTCACTGTAGCCTTCCCATTTCCAAAAGCCAAATGTTGAGCATTCCCTAGACATTATCTCTAGTGGTTTGTGAACTTCGTTGCAGAATAGCTGATGCTCATGCAAGATTCTCACTAGCTTATGAACACTATGTAGCAAACATGAAAATACTCGTTGGTATAGCAGATCAGCCTCACATAATGCATTTCATGTTTCCTGCTTAACTCTCTAGTTGAAATCCTTTAAATTTAAAAGTGCAAGACTGCGCAATTACAAGTTAAGTTGCAATGCTATACCCATTTACTTGTAAATAAGTGCCACTGAACTCAACAGGACTTGCCTCTGAGTGGACTCTGTGTTTCAAAGGCCAGGCTAATCGTGCTGGACCTTATGAACTTTTCTTTCTCTCTCTCTCTCTCCTCAAGGCCATTTATAAAATGGTGGGCACTGTGATAATGATGAAAATGAACGAAGATGGCCTCACACCGGAGCAAAGAGTGGATAAGATTTTCAGCAAGATGGATAAGAACCATGATGACCAGATCACACTGGATGAATTCAAAGAAGCTGCAAAGAGCGACCCTTCCATTGTATTACTCCTGCAGTGTGACATTCAGAAATGAGCTCATGTAAAAATGCTTTCATGGACTGCACAGAAATTTAAATGTTCCATTCAGTTTGCAGCTATTTCCACACACACACACACACACACACACAAACAAAACAAACAAAAAAATTGCTTGGACTACCTATCAATGGACTTGCTTCTTGTGTTTGAAACACTTGTGTGCATGAGAATGTCAATTGCTACAGAATTTTAAAAGTATATATTATAAGAAAAAAAATGCCACAATGTGATGTGTGCAATGTCATTTCATGAGTCTTATTCCTCCGATGCCTGTGCAGCACTTCCATGCTGCAATGAACTATATACTATTTATTGTTCATGTTTTACTGATGCTAGTTATATGTCTCCTAAACTGGGTAATGTTAGTGACACTGAAAACCCCATGGTAGTGTAAACTGTTCATTAGCAAACATGACACCCTTCTGCTGTATGTAGTGGACAGACAGAGGGAAGCTCCTCAGTTCTTGAGTCTGGTCCAGACATGTGCTTGTACTGTCAGTGAATATTAATGTATTCATTTGCATGACTTTTAGGTTTGCCTTAATTCTTACCTCATTTGCATCCTTTCAACCAGACAAAAAAAGAGAGAGCTATGTCAGAAGAATGAAGTATATGATGAAACCTTCTAAAAAAGCTAACCCTGCTATAAAGTGTTCCCTAAATTGAAAGTTAACATATAAATATATATAATATAAATATATATAAACACATTTAAAATACTGTTTTACTGGAAGTTTAAAAAAGTTTTGTTGGGAGTGTATTAATTTCTGCTTGAAGTTTTCATAAGCTTCCAAAGAGGTTGAAATCAATGTCCCGAAATAAATTTATAACATTTGACTTCTCCTTTGTTTTCTTTTACATGAATAACTTGTCTTTCTTGGGCAGAGAGCATCACTGCGGCTTTCTGTGATTTATAGACTAGTCCACAAAGAAGTCTGTAGAACATTTGGATTTTGAGGCATTTGGGGCCCACGCAAGAAAGCAGACATATGGCTGCAAGCTTCAGCATTTATGTTCCAATAAAATCACTGAGTTACTTTCAAGGTGTATGAGGAACTTTAACAACCCTGTGCATTTCTGCTGAGAAATCAATCCAGTAAGATTTACTCCCAGGAAAATGCTATAGGATTGCAACCTAGATAACTTAGATAAAACGCAAGTAGCTGAACTGTGGACCAGGTAAGGACTATCACACACACAAAAATCATTTAAGTTTTTGAATGATTCTGCAACATCAGAAAAATGTATCTGAGAAAACCCATGGCGGAGCACTCCTAACCAAAGCTTTCATCGTGGATGCTTTGTTATTTTGTGATTTACTTCTTATGGCAAGACCCAAAATTTCAATAGAGGGCACTAACACAGTTTAATTTCACACTGAAGCAAATGGGAGATTCACCATTGCTAGCACACAGGCAGCCCAATTCCAGCCCTCTTACCCAGACCCAGCCACCACACTAGGATTTTAACCCAAACAAGAATCTCTTACATTGCCATTTTTTGTTTTAAAAGCTAGTACAGTGTAGTTAAAGGGTTCTGGACAAGAACCTGGAAGACTAGGGTTCACATCCTCAGTCATAAAGCTTATTGGGACCTGTCTCGCAGAGCTGTTAGGATAAAAAAAAATGGGACGGGGGAGAGATGCACACAAAGAACAATGTATGCCTCCTTAAGTTCTTTGAAGGACAGGTGGAATATACATGCAATAAGCAAACCCCACATTCAAGGTGACAGGGAACCAACTTATCATTAATTTGGCCAATGTGAGACAGCTAGCTTCAGACAGCCAACACAATCTAACAAATGAAATCTTCCTCACCAGTTACTGTCAGATGGGTACATTTTATCATTTGTAAGAAAGTCAAAGACTTCTGGGAAACGATTTATAATGAGCTGGGGGCAAGGAGTTAAAGGTAATTACTACCGAAGAACCAGAAGACTTTCTATTAGGAATAATAGAGCAGGAGACCGAAAGACCACAAAAAACTGATTATGTATGCAAGCAATGGCTGCCAGAATGCTTTTTGCACAGAGAGGGAAAGAAGGAACTGTCCCAACCAAGGAAGAACGGCTGATAAAGTTAACGGACTATGCAGAACTGGCAAAATTAATGGGAAGACTAAGGAATCAAGAAGAAAGAATTTTCAACAAAGAATGGGGGAAATTTGTGGACTGTCTCAAAGACAGTAAACAACTAAACACACTGGCAGCATTAATCTAAAAACAAGCAATTAAAAGGTTAATTTAAAAGTAGAGAGTAATTAAGTAGAAGTGGGAGATGCAGTTTTGGAAATGATTTTATATGAAACCACAGAAGGGGAGTCGAATTGAGTATGTACTGATTTACATGTGATTATTGTTAAAATGAAAATTGGAAAATAAAATTTACCAGTTACTGTCAGATGAGATGTCAGGTGGGTGGGCAGAAGAAGCTGCAATTACCTTCTCTCCCAGCTGCAGATTTAAAGCTGTAAAAAGGAATCTGTGAGTTGCAACCGGGCAATTTTAGGGAAGGGATCCTCGTGCCCACCCCAAATCCATTCCAGTAAGTGACTGAACAAAGTACAACTATTATGAAGTAAAACATTTTATCACTTGTCTGCAATTCTTTCCAGAGATTGTACCTGTCAAAATTGCCCTAAATGAAAGCAGTGTGCAGGAACTATGCCATGCACTTAATATTATCAACAAATGCCTTCAAATTGCTACCAATGGAACAAATCCTTCTGAATTAAAATAGACCACGCTTCCAGAGTTTCAAGCAGGGTTCACAATGGCTGCCAGCAGCAGATAATTTAAAGATGTGGCCTGCGGCAGTAGATAATTTAAATCCTTAAAATGCCATGGGAATAAATTCACGCCATGAAGGAAAAAAGTCAGAATAATCAGCAAACGAACACAACCTTCAATAGACTCAAACGTTTGCTATTACAACAAATGCCACTTGCCCGTACTGTCTTGGCGAAAATACTGCCAACCTTCATGCATTTGGAGCCTTATCCTGGCAGAAAGGAACAGAAATCAGGTTGAGGAAGATTCTGCCTAAAGCAGCAAAGGGGGACTTTTGCTGCTTTATTGTGGAAATTAGCAGGAGCATGTGTCAATAAAGCAAGTTTTTCTGGAAAACTCAAAAGTGGCGCACCAGGGAGGAAACTTTTTGATTAAACAGCTGGTTCATATGAAGTAGCAGTTATCCCTGAGCCACAAAAACATCAAAGGGCTTAGGGGAGAGACTGGATTTTAAGTTGACAGATTGTACAAAGCCCCTAACACATTCAAGTTCCCATGCAGCTAGAGTCTCGGCGCTTCACCACAACCTATTTTTGAAGTGTCATCACAGCCTTTAGCAACATGTTCAGCCATCACCATCCTCTCACATCACCCAGCAGAAACATTGCCACCATCACATTACCCAACAAAAACAGCAGCCCTCCATATGCTGTTGGAATACAACTCCCATCGCCAGTCCTGATTTGTTTAGTTATTTATTTCATAAAATTTATACACCACTCGACTTGAGTTTTGCTTTTTTTACAAAGCAGTTTACAAAAAGCTTTCATTTAGCTATGACAGCCGATACCCATGTGGTCAGAGTTGCACTTTATTCCAGATATGCTACACCATGGATTTATACAAAAGCATTATCCTGGCAGTTTTGTCCCGTTCCTTTCTTAATTCCCCAGCATAAAATTTGTGCTTTAGGTCAGTTTGGAGCTTCTGGCAATCTGCTTGGATTCTTAGCATCCTGAATAATTGGTTGCTTTCTGCAAACTGGGCCACGCTGCTGCTCACTTGCTTCCAGATTATTTGTGACTAAATTAAATGCCGTAACATCACTCAGAGGACAGATGAGCTTTCATGATTTAGGAATTCTTCTATCAATCAGTCTTAAACGCAGCTAAATTTTATAATACTCGGCTGACAACCCATCGAGATATGGTGACTTGCTTGCCCCCATTTCTTCTCCCAGAATCTGTTAAACATATCATGTTGTCAATTTGAGACTTTTAAGATATACAATCCTCCTCAAAACTGGTTTTTAAGCTAAAAATCCTGTTTTTATAAGTAGTCCAAAACTTTTGTGGGGGTAGGGCAGAGAACACCAGATTATAAATTTCATCAAGGACAGAAGTGAGAAATTAAGATCAGCTTTCCTTAAAGCAAAAAAAGAATTTGATAGGATCAAGACGGTATCTTTCTTTTAGTAATGAAAATTTCAGACATGGGTGAAATATTCATAAAATGTATTGTTTTACGAAGCCCTGAAGAATAGCATTTCTTAAGGAATCTATGCTGCAAAATTTGATGGTTAAGGCAACTGAACTAGAAATTGGACAAAACATTCAGTTCCTCTGTGTTCAAGAAGCTGTCTAATCCAAAAGTCACCAAGCCAACCTCTGGACATTTTGAATTTTGAGAGTGCTGGGGGCATCAATCACAAACTATCTGCTATTTGGGGGGAGGGGCGTGTTTCACAGCGCAACACAAAATTACAGATGCAGTCACCCCTGACCACCTTATGCTTATCATGTCCTGCTGGTCCCAACTGTGTTTAAAATCAGTATTGTGGGATCTCCACAACACAGACGGTGCCGTCTAATAGCAACAGGGAACACTCCTTAGTGCCAGGAAAAACATACAAGGCGTTCACACCGCACTCGCTCTCAAACTTTTATTTTGTAAAAAAGAGCAAAAATAATAGTACCATGCCTGTCGTTCCCCAAGTAATCTATTTCTATTCTAACAAAAAGTGACTGCAATGCGGAGGAGCCAGATGTACAAGAGATGGCATGTATATTGCAGCATTTCCATCGCCAAAATGCTTTTTGATGCTCCCAAGTATAAACTCTACTTTTGATGCTGAGTGTTGCAAGCTGCAGTAAGAACAAAAGGCACAAGTTCACAAATGCATCTTACGGACATAATTAAAGGTACGGGTCTCATTGATTTCAGCAGGGCATGAGCACACGCTGAACTGAGATCTTAAATTCCTACAAATGTAACATAAAGCAAGCTGATAAAGAGCAATGTACATGATTAAGGCACTCATTCTTCATCCTCATCTTCATCACCTCTACGACGGAAAGTCAGCTTGTTCTGTCCCCTCTCGGGGTCTTGCATTCGAAGGATTCGAATGAGACGACTCGTGGGCAAGGTGCTAAATACAAATCATAAGGGCAAGTTAATAGCAGCGCACTCAAGCACGATTCTTTCACTTGTATCATGGAAATTCTTAGTTTTGAATATGCCATTTAATGAAGACAAACATCTGTGAGAGATACTTTAGATAGAGGCAGCGCTTGGTAATTTGCTGTTCCTCTATATGGGTAGCATTTGAAAATGCAACAAGTTCTAACAGGCAGGCCAAACAAGTAGATCGTGGCCTACTGGTAGATCACTGGCTCCCCCCAAAGAAGCTCAACAAGCTTGGCACTCCTAAAAAAAAACTCAACATTTTTGCCCTGCACCCCAAAAAAGGGTCTTTTTTCTTCATAAAAAAATTAGACCTGAACCCCCAAAAAGGGGGTAGATCACTGCCAGTCTTTAACTCCATGAGTAGAGCGCAGTCTCTAGGGAGGTGGCCACCCAGAAGAGCCAGCTGATTTTGTAACCCAAAAAGGGATTGCCAGCCCCATGGAATGGAGAGTTCCTAACAGTGGGAGAGCAGACAGAGGCAGCTCAGCTGAGCATATGCTGATTGCAATATGATGTCTTATCCACTGAAGAAGCAGAAATTTGCTCTGGTTAGAGCCTTTGACGGTATTTGTTTCAGACGAATTTATCCAGTGGATCTTAAGTGGTCCACCCCACTCCACCATCCACCATTAAGGAGAAACGAATACCAATGTTTCTGTTCCGGAGAGTTTAGCACCTACACTGGTTTACTGCAGAAGCCTTAGATATCCCAATTAGGTTACTTCCTGTGATCTTGCGATCAGGCAGGATAATAGTTTTTTGCTCCCTCCCAGACTTAATGGTGGGGAGAAAAGGATCCTCATTAATTCCTGCAGCCTCTGATGCAATGGCCTTGTTTGGGAGAAGAAATTCAGAAACAGGGGCTTGAGTACTAGCTAGCTTCTGATGAGCATCCTAGAAACCCAGTGAACCTCTTTACTACTGCTGCTAAGCAAGGTACATTTTGGAAGAAGAGGAAGAAAGAGGAGAGTATGGTTTCCTGTTTAGGGGAAAGAGTCCAGACCAGCTCCAAACAGGAGAAGTTGCAGCCAGGTGTCAGCAGCTCAACCAACAGACAATCTGCCATATTCTCTGAACTCTCAAAGCTGCTGGGTATTTCTCTTTAAAACTTACACAGCTGATGGAAGCTTCAGGGAAAGGAAAATGTTGCAATTCACCGCCACTTTTTAATTTATATATGCATCTGATTTTATGCCTCACTTTTCTATAGTCTTGTCTTTTGGCTTCCGTTTATTTTCTGATTAAAGCTATTTCCATCATAGAAGTTTCTAAAGTATCAATGTAGCTGTTTTCTATCTTTTCATTTAAGTTTTAGTATTCCTGTTGACAACACAGCTCATTCAATAAGCCTTTGAGATGCAAATTAAAATGAACCAGAAATGTGTATTTGATTTTGTTGAAGTAGCAAGGCAGAAAAATGGGTCGGGATGGGGAGGACGGAAGACTTATTAAAAATCCAAACAGTAAATATAAAAATGACTGCCACCGACATTCTAAAAACTCAAGAACCTTAATGGATACTGAATATGAAAAGCAGATTACCTCATATTCTGTGGGGTGAGCAAAACAAACTGCCGGTAACGTTGAGAATCTGCCATCTTAAGCATCATATCCATTGCAATTCGCCTGTTAACCATGTCCTAAAAACAAAAATTGCAATGTATCAATATATTTTAATACATAAATTTTATTCAAATTTAATAATACAATGTTGTCTCTTAAACCAGGGCCCAGACAGTAAAATCATGATGGTTTTGAAACCAATTCCAATATCACCCATTTCACAGATAAATTAATTTAAAGTGTTGGGTACCTTGGTTCAAAGATCCACTCAGCCGTGAAGAAAACTAGATCACCATGGACAAGTCACTGTCACAACTTAATCTATCCCCCGTGTTTCTGTGAGACTAATATGCAATAATGAAGAAACCCGCCGTCCTTAAAATAGCTTTCTTTTTGGAATTACTCCCCATTTCGAATTGCATCAGGGCTATACAGTCTTTTCCTCTGATAAATCTCTCAAAGAGAGCAACGTGAACATTTCATGGTTTTAT
Organism: Podarcis pityusensis; assembly: GCF_964106645.2. Taxonomy (NCBI): domain Eukaryota; kingdom Metazoa; phylum Chordata; class Lepidosauria; order Squamata; family Lacertidae; genus Podarcis; species Podarcis pityusensis. Next base: position 16,923,509 of record NC_138026.1, read on the forward strand.
TTTTCAATTTATGCTTAAAACGCTCAGTTTAAGGATTCTTTTTTTTTTTTTTTGCAAAAAGAATTAGATATAAGATACTGAACTATTAAGGGAATATTATGCACCTAAAATCACAAGAAAAAGAAACAATATATTCTCTTTCATGTTCCTAATAAAAACTGATAACTGATTAACAGCTATGGAGATCTGTCTAATGAGTATCTGAATAAGTAAACTCAGCCAACTGTACCATAAAGACATCAAATTCGTCCAAGCATCTGAAAGGAGATTCAGCAATAGACCACAGAGAAAGGATGAAACACACTGTTGAAAAGGAACGTTCACCTCCAGATAAAGATTTCATGTCATCTAAAGCAGCCTTGTTTCCCTCCCCAGGCTGGACCTTCAAATAAATAAAGAGAGAATAGTGTAACTGAAAAAGAAAGTTAACGAAAGAAAAAAGAGTTCCCTAATATTAGTGTATACTTACGCAAAGTAAAAAAAACAAAATAATACACTTTACTATGAATGTTCTGTTTGTGAAAAGGATGGCATTCTGCAATGGGTGACTTCCATCCATTTTTGAAATCGGAACTTCTAGAAGCTTCTTCTAAAAAGGAGGTCAGCATGCTGGCTGGGGGAAAGCTAACTACTGGGGAAAGTTGTGTCAGCTGGAAACTCATGAGCAAAGGGTTGAAGAGCGAGTTAACTGAGTTATCGAGAGCTTTCTAAGCAGTACACTATGCAAATCTAGCAGGGCTTTAAGCTCCAGCCCTGTTTTATGGAAAGAATAAATTCATCTGTTGAGGTATTGGACTCTTTCTTAAGCGGTAAAGGTAAAGGGACCCCTGACCATTAGGTCCAATTGTGGCCGACTCTAGGGTTGCGGCGCTCATCTCGCTTTATTGGCCAAGGGAGCTGGCGTACAGCTTCTGGGTCATGTGGCCAGATGACTGAGCTGCTTCTGGCAAACCAGAGCAGCGCACGGAAATGCCGTTTACCTTCTCGCCGGAGCGGTACCTATTTACCTACTTGCACTTTGACATGCTTTCGAACTGCTAGGTTGGCAGGAGCCGGGACCAAACAACAGGAGCTCACCCTGTCACGGGGATTCGAACCACCGACCTTCTGATCGGCAAGTCCTAGGCTCTGTGGTTTAACCCACAGCACCACCCGCGTTCCCGTCTCAAGAGGTAGAGAAGGCTGAAGTCTGCAAGTACACCAGGAACACAGTGATTTTTCCTACATTTTATCGTTCTTGGTGGATGCTTCCAGTCACATCCTTCTTCACCACCCATTTATTCTGGACAGGAACTCTCAGTGGTGCAGTATGTTATGGGGCACTGAGGTTTATCTCTTCCTGTCAATACTTAGCAGCAATATGAAGAAGAAAACTTGACAGGATCGAGAGGTCTGCTAGTGTGGAAGCTGCATGCATCAATGTTTAGTGACTACGGCTCGGCAACACCTGGTTTTCAACTTTGTGATACATTACCAGCCAAACAGCGAGATATACTAAATATATATAAAATTAGATCTTCCTCTCTACAGCAGGTGTGAGGATCTCCAGATGTTGATACAACTCTCATAATCCCTGGCTATTGGCCATGCTTACTGGGGCTAATGATATCTGAAGAAGTGTGAATGCACATGAAAGCTCATACCAATAACTAACTTAGCTGGTCTCTAAGGTGCTACTGGAAGGATTTGTTTATTTTTTTTATTTTGTTTCGATTATGGAAGACCAACACGGCTACCTACCTGTAACTGGGGCTAATGAGTTATAGTTCAGAAACATCTGGAGGGCCAAAGATTCCCCATACCTGCTATACGGCATCAGAAAATTACCTTAATTTACACAGAAAACATTTCCAGAAAAAGTGAATCACTGATCACAACCTATCTCACGGAAGCCTCCTCCACTGTGAAAAAAACTACTAACAGCCAGCAATACCAAATCAATCTGAAGCAAGAAGTTCAATTACAGAATTTGTGTAAACAGAGTATTCAGACCTAATTTCAGCGTGGCTTAAAACGAAAAGACTCTTCATGAAACAAACATGCAGTAGTTGCAGTAACTAAACAAGCTAGTGACAGGCCAATACCGTTACAAGTCCACAAAAATAAAACCAGTTTTCATTGACAATGCTTCATAAATTGCATCCAAACTTGTAGCACTGGGCAACCACAGAAAAATGATGCTGTGCTATACAAACATGCTAAGAAAGTGAAATACATGCCATTTTCAGCCTCTCTTCTGTAAAATTAATTCAGTATAGCCAGTCTTTCTTGGAATTATGAGGACACCTTGAGGTCATAACTGTCACAACTATTTCCCCTGTCAAGTGACACCACTGTATTTATCTATAAATACACCATGATCAATTCAAGCTAGATTCAGCTGAAGAATGGTCTGCATGACAGACTAATGGAAATCATTAGGTAAAAAATGTTAATGAAGATAAAATAATGCACAAGCCACTGCCTTTAAAATATGTTTAAGCTTGGCAGAAGAGTGGCAGCAGAGCAGCTTATTTTAGCCTTGTTGATTTTGATCGGACTAAGCTAACCAATATAAAACACTTAAAATATAAATAGTATATACCATCTATACATTTGAAAACTGTGCCTGAAAAGAACAAACATCTTTCCTCCCTGTAATACTTTTGAGGGGGAACTACGCTACAGTGCCCAAGATAGCTTTACAAGGAATTTCCATTAGCTTTGTGTGGAACCAGAGATATATGCATGTTAAACTATATAGAGCAGGGATAGGCACACTCAGCCCTCCAGATGTTTGGGGACTACAATTCCCATCATCCTTGACCACTGGTCCTGTTAGCTAGGGATGATAGGAAATGTAGTCCCAAACATCTAGAGGGCCAGTTTGCCTATGCCTGATATAGAGTGTCTTGCTTGTAGGGCTGGGACAGCACAGAAAATTACGCAATTGTGGAAATGTTTCTGGAAAGTCCTCAGCAGCTGAGAGTGTTTGGCAGCGGGGCAAGGAGGCTGAGCTCCCGAGTAAAATAACTCAAACAGTAACAGATATGTAGATAGAATGCCAGCTTAGATATGGAGGCTATCCAGTGTATGCACAGAATGTCACATGTCATGGCCAGGGCTTTTTTTCCATCTAGAACTCAGTTCCGGCACCTCTCAGGTGGGCACCATTGCCATTGTAAGAGAACAAGGGAGGCGCTCATGGTGAGTTCCAGCACCTCTTTTTCTAGAAAAATAGCACTGTATATGACTATATTTTTTGATAACTGCTGAGAAATTTTCTGTTGAGTGATTTGAGCAAACTCAAATTTAAAAGTAGGGAAATAGACAAAAGATGACATACGGAGTCCTGTTGTAAATGGATGAGGGCAAAAATATAGAAAATGCTTGACCTTTGGACACAGAATTTTGTGAATTAAGGGCTCCAATGCAAATAGGTCTGTGATTCTTCTAAATTTCTGCCTTTCGGGTTACGTAATTATTAAGTCACTTCCCCTACTCTTCCCCGCTTTTAGGTTCCCCCCCTTTTAAGATCTGTAATCCAAGAACAACTGTGTTATTTTAAACAGTATTTTGTAAAAACTGGGATTAAAGGGTCAACCTTCCTCCCCTAAACCAAGAAAGTGGTTTCGAAATATTGGCTGGTAAGTAACTTATATGAGCTGCTGATGAGATAAGCCTTTGACCAACTATCAAACAGCACACAGCAATTAATAAGGAAATCCAAAATGACTTACAGTAATTGAAAGCTTTTCATTCTTGTGGTCAAACTCAATTTTTCCAGAGTACGATCGCTGACTTAACAAGCAGTTGAAGTAATATTTGCATCGCACTGTAAGGAACCTTTAGATTGAAGAAATGAAAAAATATAGATATAATATATATATATATACAGAGAGAGAGAGAGAGAGAGAGATATGTATATACCCAAGCATGCTCCTGAATCCAGCACTGTCACTAGAAGCCCAGGTATAAACTGCTTTCTTCCAGCTCTGGCTGGCTCACCAGTTGCAACCATTCCTGAACAACAGGTGATGTTCAAGTACCAAACTGTAATTTGGGATTCTAGTTTTGCTACTCTGGTTCTTTTCAACATCTATTAACACAGTTTCTCCCCACCCCCACCCCCACCCCCGCAGTATGTCAGTAAATGTAAATAACATCACACCAACCTTCTAAACTTCAGGTATCTTTTATATCTCTCAACCATCACCTCGTCCAACAGTTTAATAAATTTCTTCAAATTCTTGACTTCACTCTCTGCAGTCTGATATTTTTCTTTTGCTTCCTGAAGCTCTCTGCAGGTCAATAAAATGTGTCCAAAATAAGGATCAATTAGTTGAAGACTGTGGCTTGGATGCTAAGTTCAATTAACAAAATTCACAAGAAAATCTCTGACCTCTTCCTTCCCCATGTGGCAGGCACCTATGTCCCACCAAACTTTTCTAGGGGAAGCCGTGAGGGTCTCTTCTGAGCAATGTGGCATGGGATGCAAGGGGCCTGCTAGAAAGGGGGAACTGGCCTCAAATTGGGCAGAGGCCTGCCCAGTTCCTCTCATAATGGTGGAATCTGTGCACACCAATAACATTGATTGCTGGTAGAGTCACAACAGAAAAAAGAAGAAAAAAGTCATCAGAAAAAGTGCTATTACTGTCAGAAAATTGGTTAGGTGTTTGCTTGCATGGCTCTAAAACGGGATTAGGTCTTAAGGAAAGAGCAGGAAGAATATCCCACCTCAAAAAGAACAGCCAAAGGAACCATTACATTTACCTGATTATTTCTTCTCTATCTCCAGTACGTTTTCTTTCTGAATTGATCTTTTCTTTTAAGCGGTTTATTTCTGTATCAAGACTCTTATATGTTCTATTTACTTCTATTCGCTCGGGATGGATTTCTGAAGCCTTTGCAATCATTTCCTAAAGTGTTAAAATGCAACAACAAAAAGAGATTTAAACTCTTGTGCATTTTGCTTAGAAGCAGGGTTAATAAAATCCCCCTCCATTTTAATATGACAAGCAAATGGGGCTTTTTTCTTCCACTTCTTTTTTTTAAAAAAAATGTGTAGATCACTCTAGTATAATAGGAAACGATACCCAACATTTTACATAATGTTTTGCAGTGTTCAAAATGCTTTGCATGCTGTGTATCAGCAATCAATGTAACCTTGTAGAGAATATCCCGGAAACATCCCCAAAGGATGGGGAACCTTCCCTTTCTTGAGGGCCACATTAGCTTTCAGAAAACAACAAACCTGGCCTCCTCCCCCCTAAAAAAAGCCCAACAACTTTGGTGTCCCCCCTCTAATGACAATGGATAGATCACTGCCAGTTTTTTTTATACTGGGAGTAGATCGCAGTCTCTTGGGAGTTGGGCGTACCTGGTGTATAAGGTATTATATGTCACCACTGTGACCAGAATCTTATTCTCTCTTTCTCTCTGACATAGCAATCAAGCTAATCTCCCAACCCCCCCAGATCCTGTTGTCACCAGTGCAGGCTGAAGAAAGCCCTCAAAAAGTCGTTAGCCCCAGAGACGGCAGTGGAGAAAAGGACAGGGCTGTTTCAACACAAAGGCTTCAGAGCCTCTGTGACAGCAATAATCAGCAGACCAATACTCCATTTCATAGCACACCTAACTGAAAAACTAGCTCCCGCAGTCAGCAACTCCATACCGCCAAAGCAAAACACTGCCTAGCAACTGACTGACCACATCTCTACTTGCATCAGTGGGGACCGAAGGCCAACGCTGAAGCACTCAGGGAGCCACAAATCTGACATTTGAAAGGGAAAATGCATAGAGAGCATGCAGGAAATGTATTCTGCAAAACACATCCCGTGTGCCATGTTTCATTAAAAAGGTAAAGGGACCCCTGACCGTTAGGTCCAGTCATGGACGACTCGGGGGTTGCGGCACTCATCTCGCTTTATTGGCCGAGGGAGCCAGCTTCCGGGTCATGTGGGCAGCATGACTAAGCCACTTCTGGCGAACCAGAGCAGCGCACAGAAACACCGTTTACCTTCCCGCCGGAGCGGTAGCTATTTATCTACTTGCACTTTGACGTGCTTTCGAACTGCTAGGTTGGCAGGAGCAGGGACTGAGCAACGGGAGCTCACCCCGTCGCGGGGATTCGAACCGCCAACCTTCTGATCGGCAAGCTCTAGGCTCTGTGGTTTAACCCACAGCGCCACCCGTGTCCCTCGCCATGTTTCATTTAGCCTATTCTAATTAAAATTAGCTCCACAGAAATATAGAGATGAGTAAATGAAAGGGTGCGTAAGAGAATGTAACAAACATTTTCAACATTTATTTCACTAGCAAAAAGAAGGGAAGGTTTAAATCAGATTAAACTAAATACACACCATTAATTCTTTCTCTTTTGTAGCTAGATCATTTTTATGAGTTTTTATAGTTCCTAAATGGGATTTTTCTTTTTCCTCATAATGCCGCAAATGGCTTTTACTTCGTTCCAGTTCTTCATCCACCTCATGCAGTCCATCCTGTTAACAAATCAACATGAAATGTAAACTAGTTTTAGTAAGATGAAAGTGGCATACAAAGTGTTAATTTATCAACTTCAGTTTAAGACAGCATACAGTGGTACCTCAGGTTAAGTACTTAATTCGTTCCGGAGGTCTGTACTTAACCTGAAACTATTCTTAACCTGAAGCACCACTTTAGCTAATGGGGCCTCCTGCTGCTGCTGCGCTGCCAGAGCACGATTTCTGTTCTCATCCTGAAGCAAAGTTCTTAACCTGAAGCACTACTTCTGGGTTAGCGGAGTCTGTAACCTGAAGCGTATGTAACCCGAGGTACCACTGTACTTGCGTACCAAATATGGCAAAGTATAGTGAAACTGGATAACATATAAACAAAACTATATTATCGTACTTATCTTGTAGCTAATTATAATTGAAGGATAATTATTATTATCAGTTAAGAACAATTGTTTTCAGTGTTATACATAAAGTCAAAATAAATCAGATAATACCAGTTTGGTATCAACTCAGTTTAGTGTGTAGCAAGCTTTTAAATTACACAGGAGTCAGAAAGAAAATGTTATATGTGGTGCATTTTATGGTGCTAAAGCAGTAAAATGTTTAGATTTGATAAGAAATGTATTTCATATATTTTGATTTTGTGGGGTATTTTGACAGCTTCACAACTTCTAGAAATGCCATCTCTTTAATCTCAATTGAAAAATTCACTTTTTGTTAAAATTCCTTGAGTCTGGTGCCATGCATTTGTGACACGTTGTATCCAACAGTGTTACTCAGCTGATGGTAATTGTATACCTGATATAGAATGAGGAAAGAAGCAATTTTCACTGACACCCCCTCCCTCTGTAGTCCCGTGCTGCCCCCCAAATCTCAGCACAATGGAGATTTAGAAGGGTTGCACAGCAGTGGGGGGGGGGGAGGGAGAGGAAATGCTGAAAATTGCTTCCTTTCCCATTCTGCTGAAGGAACCCTTACTATTGGGCTGAGCAACACCACTTGATGTAACCCAGTGTCTGCAGATTCTCCACAGGATTTTTAAAATGAATATATTAGTGGTTTTTTACCCGGACTGGGTCAGCTTCTTCTTCTACTCGATGGATTTTGTTTCTAATCACTTCAAGTTTTTGTTCTGCCTCTTTTAGAATACATTTCGCATCTTCCATTTTCTTTTTCTGTTGATGCATGTGCTCCTCTACAGTTTCCATCTTCCTCTTGTTATCTTGAGCTTCTTCTTCCTGTTAGAAATATTTCCAGGTTACGGTTAAGCTAATTTCAATTACTAATAATTAAACTGGGCCCCAATCCATTTAATTTATTTGAGGACACTTATAAATCATTTTGTATTTTAAAACATTCAAAGCAAAACCCTGAGACTAAGATTACAAAGCAGCGAAACAGTATAAAAATACATTACAAGAAATTTGAGCAATACAGTATCTATTTAGGCAGGAGTACAAACAAAGGTCATAGAATGCCTGTGTGAACTAATGTGTTTTTAGCATGTGACCGGGGGGGGTGTTATTGATGCATGCCAGATGCATGAGGGGAGACTATTTCACACATGGTATTTGCTATCACGAAAGGAAAGCGAAAGGAAAGTCCAATGCTGTAAAGAAAAATATTGCATAGGAACCTGGAATGTAAGAACCATGAACCTGGGTAAGTTGGATGTGGTCAAAAGTGAGATGGCAAGAATAAATATTGACATCCTGGGCATCAGTGAACTAAAATGGACGGGAATGGGCGAATTCAGTTCGGATGACCATCACATCTACTACTGTGGGCAAGAATCCCATAAAAGAAATGGAGTGGCCCTCATAGTCAACAAAAGAGTGGCAAAAGCTGTACTGGGATGCAATCTCAAAAATGATAGAATGATCTCGATACGAATCTAAGGCAGACCTTTTAACATCACAGTAATCAAGTTTATGCACCAACTACTGCTGCTGAAGAAACTGAAATTGACCAATTCTATGAAGACTTACAACACCATATAGAAATGACACCAAAGAAGGACGTTCTTCTCATTATAGGGGATTGTAATGCTAAAGTAGGGAGTCAAGAGATAAAAGGGATAAAAGATAAAACTGGCAAGTTTGGCCTTGGAGTTCAAAACGAAGCAGGGCAAAGAGTTCTGCCAAGAGAACAAGCTGGTCATCACAAACACTCTTTTCCAACAACACAAGAAACGACTCTACACATAGACATCACCAGATGGGCAGCATCGAAATCAGATTGATTATATTCTCTGCAGCCAAAGATGGAGAAGCTCTATACAGTCAGCAAAAACAAGACCTGGAGCTGACTGTGGCTCAGATCATCAGCTTCTTATAGCAAAATTCAAGCTTAAACTGAAGAAAGTAGGAAAAACCACTGGGCCGGTAAGATACAATCTAAGTCAAATCCCTTATGAATACACAGTGGAAATGAGGAACAGGTTTAAGGATTTAGATTTGGTGGACAGAGTGCCTGAAGAACTATGGATGGAGGCTCGTAACATTATATAGGAGGCAGCATCTAAAACCATCCCAATGAAAAGGAAATGCAAGAAAGCAAAGTGGCTGTCCAACGAGGCCTTACAAATAGTGGGGGAGAGAAGGCAAGCAAAATGCGAGGGAGATAGTGAAAGATACAGGAAATTGAATGCAGCTTTCCAAAAAATAGCAAGGAGAGACAAGAAGGCCTTCTTAAACGAGCAATGCAAAGAAATAGAGGAAAACAATAGAATGGGAAAAACCAGAGATCTGTTCAAGAAAACTGGAGATATGAAAGGAACATTTCGTACAAAGATTTCCATAATAAAAGACAAAAGTGGAAAGGACCTAACAGAAGCAGAAGACATCAAGAAGAGGTGGCAAGAATACACAGAGGAACTATACCAGAAAGAAATGGATGCCTCGTATACCCCAGGTAGTATGGTTGCTGACCTTGAGCCAGACATCCTGGAGAGTGAAGTCAAATGGGCCTTAGAAAGCACTGCAAATAACAAGGCCAGTGGAAGTGATGGTATTCCAGCTGAACTATTTAAAATTTTAAAAGACGATGCTGTTAAAGTGCTACACTCTATATGCCAGCAAATTTGGAAAACTCAGCAGTGGCCAGAGGATTGGAGAAGATCAGTCTACATCCCAATCCCAAAGAAGGGAAGTGCCAAAGAATGCTCCAACTACCGCACAATTGCACTCATTTCACACGCTAGCAAGGTTATGCTTAAAATTCTACAAGGAAGGCTTAAGCAGTATGTGGACTGAGAACTCCCAGAAGTGCAAGCTGGATTTTGAAGGGGCAGAGGAACCAGAGACCAAATTGCAAACATGCGCTGGATTATAGAGAAAGCTAGAGAGTTCCAGAAAGACATCTACTTCTGCTTCATTGACTATGCAAAAGCCTTAGACTGTGTCGACCACAGCAAACTATGGCAAGTTCTTAAAGAAATGGGAGTGCCTGATCACCTCATCTGTCTCCTGAGAAATCTCTATGTGGGGCAAGAAGCTACAGTTAGAACTGGATATGGAATAACTGATTGGTTCAAAATTGGCAAAGGAGTACGACAAGGCTGTATATTGTCTCCCTGCTTATTTAACTTATATGCAGAATTCATCATGCGAATGGCTGGGCTGGATGAATCCCAAGCCGGAATTAAGACTGCCGGAAGAAATCTCAACAACCTCAGATATGCAGATGACACAACCTTGATGGCAGAAAGTGAGGAGGAATTAAAGAACCTTTTAATGAGGGTGAAAGAGGAGAGCGCAAAATATGGTCTGAAGCTCAACATCAAAAAAACGAAGATCATGGCCACTGGTCCCATCACCTCCTGGCAAATAGAAGGGGAAGAAACGGAGGCAGTGAGAGATTTTACTTTCTTGGGCTCCATGATCACTGCAGATGGTGACAGCAGTCATGAAATTAAAAGACGCCTGCTCCTTGGGAGAAAGGCAATGGCAAACCTAGACAACATCTTAAAAAGCAGAGACATCACCTTGCCAACAAAGGTCCGTATAGTAAAAGCCATGGTTTTCCCGGTAGTGATGTATGGAAGTGAGAGCTGGACCATAAAGAAGGCTGATCGCCGAAGAATTGATGCTTTTGAACTGTGGTGCTGGAGGAGACTCTTGAGAGTCCCATGGACTGCACGAAGATCAAACGTATCCATTCTTAAGGAAACCAGCCCTGAGTGCTCACTGGAAGGACAGATCGTGAAGCTGAGGCTCCAATACTTTGGCCACCTCATGAGAAGAGAAGACTCCCTGAAAAAGACCCTGATGTTGGGAAAGATTGAGGGCACAAGGAGAAGGGGACGACAGAGAACGAGATGACTGGACAGTGTTCTCGAAGCTACAAACATGAGTCTGACCAAACTGCGGGAGGCAGTGGAAGATAGGAGTGCCTGGCGTGCTCTGGTCCATGGGGTCACGAAGAGTCAGACACGACTAAACAACAACAACATTTGCTATCACTGTAAAAGCTCTCTCCCAGGTGGCTGTAAGATGCACTTCTGATGGCTGTGAGAACCTCACCTGGCAATGATGGTAAGTAGACATTTGTATATGAGAGGAGGAGCTCTCTCAGGTAAGCTGGTCCTAAATTGCTTTACAGTTTAACAACAAAACCTCAAATCTTGACACTGCGTTCTGCCTTAGTTGTTGCTTCTGAACCACCATAATAATGGAGCACTCTGCGGTAATCCAGTCTAAGGGTTACTAATGCACAGTTCCCTATGACCAAGCTACTCCCTTTCCAGGAATGATCATAGCTAGGAAACCAGCAGAAGTTGGAGAAAGACACTCCTAATCACTACAGCTACCTGAGCCTCCAGTGACAACAATGGATACAGGAGACCTTCTGGCAAGTACCTGTTCCTTCATGAGGAGGGCAATCCCATGCAGGAGAGGCTGTTCACCAGTTTCCCAGATCTAAGAATCACTTACCTACAGGGACTCTGCCTTACTAGGATTTAGCTTCAGTTTATTGGCCCTCATCCAGCCCACCTCTGCATCCAGCCATGCTGGTCCAAGATCATAATTGATTTAGATGTTATAGAGAAGCAGATGGGCAGCATCAGCATACCGATGAAACCAAGCCCCAAATGGAAGAGGGAGGAGATGAGTCCCTGTTAAGAAACTTTTAACTGAGACTCCTGTTCAATAAGTGAGGAGTTCCTCAAAAGAAAAAGCTCACTCTTCTCCTGCCCGTGTGTCTGCACTGGCTCGGAAATGGGAGCTTTTAACTATGCATAGGATTATACTACTAGAGTCTTAAACGCTAGTAGGTTTATTGTGGCTTAAGCTTGTGCTACAACAAAGCTGTTAGTCTTTAAGCTACCCAGCACCCCTCTTTGGTTGAATTATAACCACTTCAAATTAACCCATTTCTTGCTCATCTTAAAAAAAAAAGCAGTAAGTTGAATCCTTAGAATTCTTATTGATCAGTATAACAAAATATGCTCTCTGCCACTAGCACAAACACCTCTATGATATATAAATACTTAGAAAGGTAGAAAGTGCGCAATTCTTACTAATGTAGAGATGATGACTGACTGCTGTTCCTCCACGTTCTCGAGCTCCATAATTTTTAGCTTTATTTCATTCACTTTTATCTGCAATGACAATAAAAATAAACGGTATGGGGGGGATCACACTGGATTTAATACAGACATTTAAGCTACAACCCAATATACCCTTACTCCAGAGCTTGCCACCCCAGGACCCACAAAGCCCATCGATGGTACCCCTTGGCAGAAGCCCCCCCCCCCCCCCGATTCTGAGCTTTCGTTGTTTTAAAATTGTCTCTAGTCCCTCCAAGAAAAAGTTATGAAGCAAAATGTGCAGGTAACCTCTAGGAGGCATTATATTGGCTTTCCACTGCACAGCAGCTCCAGCAGTTGGAAGGGCCCACCCGCTTCTACTTTAGCTAGCTGAAATCCAATCCGATTTCACTCGCTACCCCCAAGTAAACGACTTCGCAAACACAAGCAGAAAAGCAATTTAACAGCTACAAAATATTTAAGAGGCATAGATAACTCATGCCAAAGGTGAGCACTTGTAAAATTTTGCAGAGCACTCAGTGGATGTTTGTTGAACCCAAGGGTTCTTTTGAACCGTGAAGAGACAACCCTAAATACTGTTTAAAAGCCCATTGCCAATTAAAATTTACAAAAGCATTTGTTTTCCCTATACTGGTATGCCACGCAATGCTAGGTATTTCGCAACAGCAGCACACTTTTGAAACAATGCTTTTGAAACAATTAATGCCATGAAATTAGGAAAAACAAGGATTACTCATATTCTAAAAAGCTCCTGCATGTCAACATCAAACACTAACAACAATTAAGAATAATTATCCAATATGGGAGCTTCTTCCTACGTATCTCTTACTTTTAATTGTTCTTGGTCCCAACGATGAGTTTTAAGGAAATGTCCGTTTTCTCTTATAGAATTCTCAGTAGAACGTATACATTGTTGAATTACTGACAGATGGGTTTTTTTGTTTCCAACTTCTTTCTCCAAGTGACTTAAAGAAACAAAGTATTGTTAACAAATGTACACAGAAATTCTAAAACAACAGAGCACAAGAATTGAAAGCTGGTAAGTAACTGATGCTCACCTTATGTCTGCCTCCACATCTTTGCTGAGGATGCGGGGCCTTTCATATTCACAAGAATAATACTGTCTTGAGAACACCTGATCACCATCACGAGTGAAAGCTTCTCTACAATTTCTCGGAAGATTGTTTTGATGCATAATTCTACGAGCTTCCTCATTACTCTAGGGGAGAAAACATGGATAACAAAAACTTTCTCCTCTGAGACTGGAGGATTCAGAGCGGAGTAAAAAGGAACTTGATGTCTCAACTTTTAAATATACTAATTAATTAATGTGACCATTAAGCTACTTCCTGTCAGTCACAGAGCAACTGTCCTTTAAAATATCCAGTGGGCAACTATAACACACACTGGAGTGCTGTCTTGTCTGCATGCATCTTTAGGGGATGTGACATATTTCCCAGCAGAATTTTCCCTCTCTCAGAATCATGGATATTTCTTCCCTGCAGAGAGAGAACAGTGGGGCTACTACAGTCTACCTGCCTTAAATAAAATCAGCTGCCAATCTCTCTTGAAACTGTAGACAGAAACCAACGAGCTTTTCCCATGCACTGCAATAATCACACATCTTGTTAAATTCCACTCTCTCTAACATAACCAGCAAGTCAATTTGAGAAACACCTGGCATTTAAAATTATTTCTTTGTTACATGTGATATAGAAATAGCATGCAGTGAGTGGTCTAAGTGAGTGGTTTTCAACCAGTGTGCCGTGGTACCCTTGGGTGCCTTGAACGATGGTCAGGGGTGCTGCAGGCAACACTGGCCTCTATCCCTTTTTCCTTCCCTCCCTCCTCTGATGTCCTCTCATGTCTCTGCCTCCCAATGGCTTCCACAACTGTTTGTTGCAGCAGCCCTAGCTACAAACTCTGCAGGTGACTGGTGCCTCTGGGGCTGGTCAGGGGGTGCTGGTTGCCAGGAGCTGAGGTGGCCTCAGAGTAAGCAAGCAAGCCAGGGAGTCCAGCCCTTGCTGTTGGGATTGGACAGAAAGTCCTAGGTCCCTGTGGGGCAGTGTGAGGAGTCACCTCTCTTTGGGCCAGGGGGGCAGCTCAGAGATCAGGGGCGGCAGCAGTGGCAGCGGCTGCCCAGAGGACTCCCAAGGAGACAGTTGAGGGAACACTCCACAATGGAGGGTGTTTGAGAAAGCGTGAGAGACTGCCGGCTCTGCAGGCAAGGGGTGACATAACTGGGCTTCTGAGCCCCACAAGGGTGCCACAGAAAGAATGTAGTTGGTCAAGGGAGCTGTGGACTCAAAAAGGTTGAAAATCTTTGGTCCAAGGTAATACAGAATTATCTGAACTGTTATAGAAACATCAAGTAAGGCTTTCTATGCACTAGAGGTATGAGAATTAAATCTTACTTTGATTAACAGGACTGTTTCTACACGCCGCATGTCAATTAAGCAATTGGCTATTACTGCATTATCGATGTCTAACGCAGCCAAGACTGATGGGAATTCAGGATGAACAACTTCCCTATTACAAAACAAAAAACAAAAAAACAACCCGGTAGCATTTCTATTTTATTTTATGTTCTTACAATGCAGTCACTTCACTTGCAGTCTTACAAAAGATGGCATATAGAGCATTTCAGTTACATGTTCAGAAGCATAAATGTATTGACAATATTTGGAAAATCTATCTAAAATGATGTGTGTGTGTCGCCCCCCCCCCCCATGGATGAAGTCGTTCCATTTGCAAAGGGGTATTTAAATCAGTGCAGAACTCTGGAAACCTTTGCTGATTCCTCCTGTTTTGTGAAGCCCCTCACACCACCTCCCATGCCACAGGGTGGAAAAGGGTGGGGGGAGGAACCAACAAAAATGGCTTCTCTGCCTTTCATTAGCAGAAACGTCACTTGGCTCAAATGTCCTTCCATGAACAGAAGCGCACCACTGCATACAGCAAGATGAATTCTAATTAATCAGCTCAAAGCTGTAGCAGTGTTTGAATATGTAGCAATTCAGAGTGAAGTACCTGATTCCACTGCAAACCAGCATAAGCAGCCAAGTTCATTAACATTATGAATAATTTTACATAACCAATAACTAATCTTACAGCCCAATCTTATGCGTGTTTATTCCAAAATAACTTCCACTGAGTTCAGTGGGTTTAATTACTAGTAAAATACTTATGGTGTGCACCCTTAGACACCGCACTTTGATATTCTGCAAACAGGCTGCTGTCAAAGAACTGGGAAATGAAACCATTTGTATACTATCTGAAAGAAGGTCTCTTGTCCCATAATATTTGTTAGAACTAAGGGTGACAATAACAAATATATAAGTTACCATTAAGTCAATAGTTCTATCAATGACCCTCAACAGTAATGCAGCATAACTATAAACCCTTAATGAAAATTCAAAATTCCAGTTTACACAGACCACGTGTCAGATACACTCACCTTTGGCTTACATCATGAAGCTTATTTTGGAAAGAACTAACAACGATTTGAGGACGAGAAGCAGGTTCACAGAATCTGGACATTAACATCTGTAAAGTTCGTTCATCTTTATGATTATCACAGCAAAATCCCGAGATCAAGCTTTTTAAACATGTCTCAATAGCCAGCGCAAAATCAGGATCTTTCAGATGAATAAAAGCACCTGAATGCAAGAAGAAAGTCTCAGCATTGTATGTAATGTCAACATTAAACCATCTGAACGCCGCAGCCTGAAGTTCTCACCCCCTCTTCTGTGAAAATGCCATAGTAATATAAAAGGTAGCTTGGAGGTAACTCCATTTTCAGAAGTTCACCACACTAGACATCAAATCAATTTAAATGCTCATTAATGGGGGGTTTAGTAGCAACTGCAGGAGTTTTGGAGCTCCACATCCAAAACTAATAGCAGCTTATGTGGGGAGGGGGAATCAGGGAGGGAGGGGGAGAGAGATTGAATGTGCATATGCAATGGCTGTTTAAAATGTAATGAATGTGCGGTTTACATACCTGCAAACAATTAATGTCAAATTTAGTTTGGGCCTGTGACTATGTTTCTACCATGCAGGAGATTTAAATCCTTTGAAACCACCAGTAGAGACAATGCTTATCTTGGCCTATGACTGGCACAGTTTAATTTTTGAATTTTTTTTTTAAAAAATACCTCAAAACTTCAATACACTTTCCAAATATTTTTTTTTTCTTATCCTTGCTTTTTCCATTTTTTATTCAGTGTAAAGTTCTTGCCTTTCTATAGAACGCAACAAATATCAAAAAAGGTTTGAACTTTTATTCTAAAAGCAACTTCCCAGAAGATTATTCCACTAAAATGAATGCAAATCCACAAGCTATAACCTCCCGGCAAGGCTGAAACCACTTTACAATGAAGCAAAGGTGGCCAGCCACTCCTAAGAACGCAAGTGCGGCCCTGTTAAATAAGACCAAAGGCCTACCTAGTACAAAATCTTTTTTTCACACAGTGGCCCAAAACAAAACAAGAGTAAATATTCCCAATACTGAAGCACGCAAAAAAAGCACAACAAAGTCATGGTAGTCTGTTTTTAAAATGCAAATCCTCAATATATGCACGGTACTTGGTGGTCAGTAAACTACTTATAGACCAACTATGGACTGCTTGTACATTAACTTGCAGATTAACTGCAATGTGTAAAACTGGGGATGGGGGCAGGGGTATGCAGGCGATTCGTGCAAATATCTGAAGAGGGTTATAAAAGCACAGCTAAGACTGTGAAATAGTTGGGGAATAGGAATTTAAGAGTCTCCCACTGTCACCATTTTTCTCAAGACCTAAAGAAAATTACTTCCTTATTCATCCTGGTGAAGAAGAACACAGCCATGGACGTACATCAAGAAATCACAAAGTTTACTATTTCTATTTCAGGATCAAATTTGAGAACCATTAAAATTGCGATGCAGTATCCATAGTCTACTTTTCAATGTTTAAAAATTATTTACAAGGAGAATTATAAATTACCTACGGGTCCTAATGGTTTGTATTTAAACTGCCCCTGCTGGTGAGCCTCTTCAACTGCTTTACAGAGCTTTGGCATATAGTGTCCAAACCTTTTCAGTTGATCTGTTTTACTCTCCTTTAACTCTTTTAGCTGTCGTTGCTGAGAATCCAATATTTGCGTCAGTTCCAATTCTTCCTTCCTAAAACAACAAAGAAGCTACTGAAATATCATGCATTATTATTAAGGCCTAGTCCATTTTATAGAAACAGGTAGCCTTTTGCACACCACCTGATTGCTTATAAGGTACAATTGCTTTAGCAGGGCTTCCAAGTCAATCATTGATTCACTTTATTTGTATGCCACTTTTCCACACACAGAAACAAGCTCAAAGTGACTTATAACAAAGAAACAGGGTTGCATTTCAAACAAACACTACTAAACAATTTCATAGTAACATAGCAAAACAAAAACAGAATAACATACAAACAAGCACATTTGAATACTATTAATATACAGTCATACCTTCCCGAATGGCTTTGATTTGTTGTCAAACAAATCGGCTTCTGAAAGCTGCAAACCCGGAAGTAAGTGTTCCGGTTTGCGAATGTTTTTTGGAAGCTGAATGTCCAACGCAGCTTCCGTTTGAGTGCAGGAAGCTCCTGCAGCCAATCGGAAGCCGCGCCTTAGTTTTTGAACAGTTTTGGGAGTCAAATGGACTCCCAGAACGGATTAAGTTCGAGAACCAAGGTTTCACTGTAACAAGATTAAGTAAACAACATGCCACATCCAATGACCAAAATAAGGGAGCTTCATTTCTGTATGTTTAGCCTGAAAAAGAAGCAACTGAGAGGAAACAGCCATCTTCAAATATCTAAAAGGGCTGTCACATGGAAGATGGAGCAAGCTTGTTTTCTCCTGCTCTTGACAGTAGGTCCCAAACCAATGGCTTCAATTTACAAGAAAGAAGATTCCAACTAATCATCAGGAAGCTGTTTGCAAAACTGCAAGCCATTTGTATTTAATAACACATTCTCCAAATTGGTACCTTGGGTGCCCTTCTCCAGAGGAAGCTTATAAAATAACTGCTTTTATTGTTTTTCATTTTTTTAAAACCAAGATGTGTTTGTTTGCAAAGTGGGATGTCAGATGTCTTTACCAAAAAGGCAATCACCTCTACCCCTTGAAGAAAAACAACAGGGAACTGAAACTGAAACGATCCCTTGTCCCTTCCCAAAACTAACCAAGAAAGAGTTGAACATACATGCTTCTCCTCAGACAAATATGCCCGACAGGAGAGAGCTGAATGAAGGTGCTAGCTGTGGTCCACAGAGCAAGAAAAATAAATGCTCAGAAGCCCAACTTATAGCACAAAACACAAATCAAGTAATAACGACAGTTACATCTCATAAACTTACTTAAGCCTCGCAGCCTCTTCCTTGTATGTTTTTATAGCCTCTTGAAACTGCTTTATTTGGTTATCATTTGATTCTTCTTGATCAAGAAGTGTCCTTAACTGCTCTTCCTTAGCTGCTCGTTCAATTCTTGCTTGTTTTTCCAACGTTTCAGGCTCCGAAATTTGTTCAGCACTGTAACATCATGCAAACCAACCAGTATTATATTAAAGAGCTGCTCTGGAGGAATACTTTTGTGACATACATCTTTCCTTTGGGGCAGCTTTTATGCATGCAGCATTTGAGTTTAATCAAAACTGGCTAGCCACAGTTTCACACTTGCATTTTAAAATAAACACGAATACAGATTTTAAGGCTGCATTTATAGATTTTTAAAATCCCACAGAGACTCATGTTATTTACCATTCTCTGAACAAAAGGCAGCAGCATGTGCTTTTCTACCTGCTTTTAGCAAAGCACTGTAGATTAATTATATAATTATTATTTATACATCACTCTTTGCATCTTAGAGACATCTTTCTGCCTGCAAGGAATATACACTCTAAATAGAAAATGGGGAAAACAGAGAAAGGAAACAGGGCAAGGGGGATAAAGTGGGCAGATTTATATTTGATAATGTCTACCACCAAAGGTTTCAGAGTACACTTAGCTGTCATACAAAATGACACATCCTCTTATGGATCAGCAAGCGATGAACAAACAAGTAGCAGAAAGGAGGGGGAGACAGAAAATTATCACAAAGGAGGGAAGTAAGCAGCCAGCCCCCACACTCATCTTTATTAGAGATCAGTGCTATTTAAGATGCTTATACAGTGGTGCCTCGCAAGACGAAATTAATCCGTTCTGCGAGTGTCTTGGTCTAGCGGTTTTTTCGTCTTGCGAAGCAACCCTATTAGCGGTTTAGCGGCTATTAAAGGCTTATCGGCTTAGCGGATTAGCTGCTAAAAGGCTATTAGCGGCTTAGAAAAAGGGGGGGGGAGCGGAAAGAAATCTCAAGACTCGCAAGACATTTTCGTCTTGCGAAGCAAGCCCATAGGGAAATTCGTCCTGCGAAGCAACTCAAAAACGGAAAACCCTTTCGTCTAGCGGGTTTTCCGTCTTGCGAGGCATTTGTCTTGCGGGGCACCACTGTACATTTATCTAGATTCCAGTGGAGTAACCAATTTTTAAAGATCTTTACAACCCAAGCAGCAAAGGGCTCCAAAAGGGTATTTCCAAAGTGACTGAAAGGGCAACAAAATAGCAAATGAGACTCTGTGTAAATAAAAGTAAGGTGCTGTTCGGGGGGCGGGGGCTAGCTTCACATCTATGCTGATGGAACTTGTGGTTCTGGTGGATAGTCCAGTAGCAGTTGTAAAATAGTAATAATATGAATAATAATAATAAAGGGCTTCTCTGGGAGATTTGTCCAATTGACAAATCATAGTACCATTATACACATAGTGTTGCTGCATTTGGAATAATGCTAAAGTACTAGTTACCCAATATCAAAAAGGGTATTTTAAATCCAGAAAAGGAAAATCAAAATGGGCAAGTGATTGTGGCACTTCTAAAAAGAAAAGCTAGCATCTTTAAGTGAGGGGGCCCTCATAAGGGTTTTCTTTTTCCTTTAATGAAGCAAGGACGCAAAAAGCATTTAAGGAGAGTTTCTGCATGATGCAGAAGTGGCATTAAAGGCTTCTGACAAAAAATAATTATCTGAAGATGGATATTAATGATTTTGCAATGAAGTTTCCAAAATAGAAGAGAAGGCAGCCAGATAGAAGACTGGAGTAGTCAAAGTGTGAGATAACCAGAGCACAGTTTTAGCCGAGTTTAATAAGTAGTTAAATAAATTTAATATAATTAAGTTTAATAAGCTGATATATACTCAAGAGATAAAAAAAGGCTGCTTATAATAAATTTCAACTTCTCTGTTTTCAACTTGGTCAGTCTTGTTTAAACATAAAGTGAACTTTTAGGAAATTATCGATAACATAGAGATGTTTCAACTTCTTGTTTGTCATTACATTTCTTTCAGATAAATATGTATATATAGTGGTTTTGGGTAACAAAATGCCCGTTTACTCACTTCTCTTTTTGATACAACATATTTAGAAAATGAAACATTACCTGGTCTTCAGTTCCTCAATTTTTTTGCAAAGCTGTTCATGGTCTTTAACCAAGCGTTTCAATTCATTTTGAGACCGATTATATGCTGCCTTAAACAAGGAAAGCAAAACTCTGGTGAACAACTGAGTGGAACAAACTTACAGCAGAGATTGACAAAAATATTATAGATGAGGAACAACTTCGATCTGTTATTTCTTCTGCCTTTTTTGAAATTATACTCATTTGACCCATTACTCTGCTTTCATGCCTTTTACAATCCAAGACACTCAACTCTGCTGATAAAAAGAATCTGTGTGTTTGATTTCAGTGCAGATCTGCACAAAATACTAAAGTATGCCTAGACCATTAGTGTGTGGCAAATTCTTACAGAACTTCTAAGTCTGAACTTTACCCCTACAAACCTCTGCATCATTCTTCGCTCTTCTTTTAGATATAACGTCTGCTTTCAAAGCAGCACATGATGGTTCTAATGCCTGAGCTTCTTCCGTTATCTTCTCTAGCTTATCTTGCATAGTTCTGTGTTTTCCTTCTGCATCTTTTACCTTAGTCTGAAAAGACAAAACAATCAGAAATCTCATTATACCAGGGAAATTAGGTGAATGTGCAGAGACTGATCTAAAGGAAGTTGAGACAAATCAGCCATGACTTGGAACGGGAGAAAGGGTCAACAGTTTGCAGATGAAGTATGATCACCTTTTACTTTCCAGACAACACTTCATTCTGGATTTCATTAACATAATGTCAGGCCTCTGATTTTATCTGGGAACCTTAGAGCTGAGCCTAGTACAAACGGATGGGCAGCCTAGCACTGTGAGTAATTCAATCTTGGAGTCCTCTTCTGACACAAAAGAGGGCCAGGGTATCCATCCCAGCCCCCTTGGGCAAGATGAAGCCCCTGGCAAAAATACCAGGAATATGTTCTTGCCCTTTTCTGATCAACTAAGCAGCATCGTATCCAAGCTACACTTTAGGTTCTGGCCAGGGATAGCAGCCAACCAGAGGTGGTTTGGGTAGACCTATCGATGGCTTCGGCCTGGCCGTAGTATCCACTCTTGACCAAATGGTTGTCTCAACTTGGCTTCATTAAAAGACACATGTAAACAAAAAAATCAGCTCAAATGCCAAATATTACAGGGCAGTAATAGGAACACTGAATTATTTTCTACAAAATCTTTGTTCATCATTTATTAGATTATATGCAAAGCCGATCAAAGCTGACACGTAACTCAAAGTAACTCAAAACTGAGATATTTGCTTCTCCAGTCTTCTAAATGCAATTTACTTATATGAGAAAGCTCACAAGTAGCACACATTTAATTAGATGGCCAAATAGCTCAGGCGAGGGCATTCATGTGGACCTGTACAAGAAGCATCTGTTCTTTCTTCTTGTGATCCTTGCATGAAGGCTAAGGCTTTGATGAGAGGTGACAATAAAGCAGACTGCTTAACAGATCTGACATTTTGTGATGCAGTCTCAGAAGACACCAGTCACACTAACCTATTTTTTAAAGTGTACAGGTAAGATTTTAAAACTGGCTGTTAGTCTCGCCAAGTCATTAAAGAAACAAAAACAATGCTTCACTTTAATAAGAGAATCAAAGCAATTCAAGTCAGTATTTGCAATAAATGCATATATACCTGCCATTCTTTCACTTTCTCAACAAATTTTCCAGTTCTCGCTTCTAGAGCACCAATATTATCTCTGAGTGTTTCAACTTCATTTTCAGTGTCTCTCACCTAAAATTTAAGATTAATGTAAGCATCACACAATAAATATCACACAATTTAAACCCATATATAGGTACTGAAACAACAAATTACCATTGCCCAAGCTATTTGGTGCTGTAACTTCTTCAGTTCATTCTGCATTTCACTCACAAAAGCAATACTTTTGTAACGATCCTCCTTCTCCAAATAACGCTTCCGAAGTTCTTCAAGATACTAAGGAGAGACACAAAATGTTGTTGGAGATGACAGCAGTACAGATACTAGGACCATTTCTTAGTGTTTACTAGGGACAGAAGAAACCCAGAGGAGTTGTCTAGGAAGCTCAGTATCAGATTATGTATGTTACTAAATGTTTTACTGCATCTGTGCATTGTTTCTTTAAGTTGCAGTTGTGTTTTTACAAAATCATTTGTATGAGATTCTGTTGTAACTGCTTTTGCTTGTTTGCACAAAATCTTTAACAAAATAGTATATATTTTTTAAAAAGTTACTATGATGCTTCATGAAGCATAAATCAGTGTTAGGAATTTATTTTGTAGGACTAAAAGGTAAAGATAAAGGACCCCTGACAGTTAAGTCCAGTTGCAGATGATTCTAGGGTTGCGGCGCTCATCTCGCTTTACAGGCTGAGGGAGCCAGTGTTTGTCTGCAGACAGTTTTTCCGGGTCATGTAGCCAGCATGACTAAACCGCTTCTGGTGCAACAGAACACCGAAACCAGAGCAGCGCACGGAAACGCCGTTTACCTTCCTGCCGGAGCAGTACCTATTTATCTACTTGCACTTTTTTTTTGGCATGCTTTCAAACTGCTAGGTTGACAGGAGCTGGGACTGAGCAACGGAAGGTCACCCTGTCATGGGGATTCAGACCGCCTACCTTCTGATCGGCATGCCCAAGAGGCTCAGTGGTTTAGACCACAGTGCCACCCGTGCCCCTTCTTTTTGTAGGGCTACTGTTCTTATTTTAGCACTTCTCAGTGAACCTAGAACCAGTATGAAAGGCTGGGGGAGGTGGAGTTTCACAGTCCAATATGTGGGCCTGGGAAACATAACATTACTGTTTATAATACCTTTGCTCCTTGTTCAATCTGATCATGAGTTCTTGCTTTGGTTTCCATAATGTATGCATAATCTTCTTTCATCTGCTCCAACTGTGTTGCCTTCATAAAGAACTAATGCAAGAAAACACAAGTTCATGTTCTATAACTGACTTTCTAAAAGACTAAGAATTATGAATGTAGTCCATTTATACTTACACATTTTATTAAAGCCCTAGTTACCTGCTCCACCCACCTCACTCAAGGCCCCCCTCCCTCGGCTGTGGTCCAAAGGAAAACAGAACAATATGTTTGGAACCAGCTGGGCATACTGACAGCTTCTAGGAGGGTGGGGACCAAAGGTGGACAAACTACCCCAGAAGAAGCACAACATGTCCCCCACCAGAGGTACTACCCCTCTACTAACACCCCATACACTCCCCAATGGATTACCAACAACATCATATGGTAGTTTTGTTTACCTTGTATTTGTCACCTTCATTTTTAGATTGCAAGAACTGTTTGCTCATTTCCTGAGTGAGTATAGATACAGGATTATCCACCTGCAACAACAAAAGTCACTTACTATTTTGTTTAGCTTTGGCAAGTAGTCAATATTTAAGTAAGCAGTCACTTGAAATTCAGAAATTCTCTTCAACATCCATTGCAAGACAAGATAAATTATTATTATGGTTGTAACAGTATCTCAAGCGTAACGGCTTTTAATTAACTACATAAAAGTTCATGAAGATTTTCCTTTACGGCACCTTTACTATTTTAAGAATTTGAGAAGTCACAAACGGCTCACTGAAACAGGATGTCAGAAGAGCTTTAACGGGCAAGTTTGTTTTTAAAATGCAAATGCAAATTCCACATAACCACTGGCCACAATCCAGAGAACTGCACTGCAAACAGTACACCCAGAGGAACCTTTTGACAATACACTCAGTCACTACCACCCAAAACCAGTTTCTCGTGACGCACAAAAAGTTGCTGTAAGAGTTTGAGCATAGGGGCTTCAATTCAAGGAGGGGAGGAATCATAAGCTGCAGTAATTGTCTACACACCCTTAAGCAAAGAGAATCAAATCAATTTTTAAAAATCATCTATTAGGTGTTATACGTAGAAGTAAACAAATTTAGACTTACCTGGATATTAAAGTGATCTAGGATGGCAGTAAGTTCTTCCTTCTTGGATGAAATTATGGCACCTGAATATAAAAGTGAGAATAAACCATAATCAGATTTTTTAAATTACTACGTAACACCAATTAAATTATACCTTTAGTGTAGAACAGAATATTGGTGCTGAGAATGAACACTTATTTATATTTATTGCATTTATATACCCTCCATTCCCCCTAAAAATGTCCAGGATGTTGCTTTGTCTTGGTGCCCAAATGGACTATGATCCCTCCTACTGCTCAGACTGCAGGAACCGTGTGACCAGATTTTCCCCCTGGAGACCTCTACTTCTACTGTTTCCTTAGTTCTGTTCTGTGGCTGGCCTTTTATAGAACTCCTTAGTAATCGGGAGGGGAGAATATCAGCAGGACCAAAATTTGAACAAAGGAGGAAAAAGAAAAAGCCAGTATAGTCTGGGCCTATGCAAAGCTGAATGTTCGAGAAAGACATCTCTAGGAGATGGGGGGGGGGTGTGTGCGCGCGCGCGCAAAATACTTCAGCAGTTCAGGTTTCGTGAGGCACAACCAGGCCATACCACTGAGTTTGGAGGGCAAATCAACTCTCTGGCCGTGGCTACAGCCAGGACAACTAATGTACCGTGGAAAGCACTGCTGCTTTTTTTATGAACTTGTACTGTAATAGTAGAGGAAGGGCCAGAGGAGCTTGCTCTGCAGCTACTGCCAAGGCTTTCTCCTGCTGCTTTATCACATGTTTATGTTTAGCAAGGCAGTGGATTTCTACACTTTCCCCTTCCTCTGTGAAGTCATAACAAAGGGGGGTAGGGCATGGCACCAGAGGGAAACATGCAAAGCAAGAAGAGTGGGACACAGAAGGTGACTTGGAGGAGGAACAAAATTGAAATGCCTTTTTTATTTAAACAACCGCAAAAGTGCATGATAGGGGAGAGAATAGAGAAGAAGACTCGCACCAAGGAAGACAATCTGACAAAAAGAAGAAGAGAAACAATCCTGAGTTTTCCTAGTGTGCCCCTTTAAGAAATTGTTTGAGCTTCCCTATGTACAATTTAGATTAAAACTGATCTAATACTAATGATCAGGCTGGGGCATGCAGATGGACTAGTAACATTGACAGGGAAGCCTGAGGAGTGAAAAACCAGGCCAATCCTTCTGACTTATTACTATGCCTACAACGTCGTGGTAGACACCAGTATAATGCAGACACAATCCTATCATTACCCTTGCTAATGATGAAGCAAGCCAAAGCAGTCCAACAAAAAAAATATTGATCAATACAAGGTATCTGCATGCTCATGTTATACCAACATTTACAAGAGGATACAGGAGGCCCACAACTTATGTGGGGGTTACGTTCTAGGGATCACGCCTAAAATTGCAGAGTCAATAGGTTCAATGTCAGGTAGGATTGTCAACTTCATTTTTCCCAGAACCCCACCCCCTTTTTCATTTTGTTCAAAAAATTGCCATGCAGGTAAGCCTGAATGCATACAAGTTAAATGCACACAAGCTATGGGCTTACTGTATTTAAGAAAGGCAGCTCACCTCACGTTTCTTCTAAAAATAGAGCTTCTTTGAATACTTCATAAAAATTAAAAGTACCTGTGCTGCTTTTCAGTTTGTAATTACGATGTCCTTCCAAGTTTATGCGTTGACTGATGGTGATACAGTCACCATACTGCTGTGGTTTAAATGCATCTTCACCTCGGTTTCGCAGCGTTATTGAAACATCTGCAGAACTGAAGACAAAAAATGAGCTGATTTTAATTAACATGTAAATTCAAGAAATTATCTTTTTAACCAAGTTCAAGGTGTTGCCAGTAGCATATAAAGCCCTTAACAACTTGCAACCAGGTCACCTATGAGATTGCCTTACCCAACATGTGCCCACTAGACTGCTTCAATCGGCAGAATTGGCAATACTACAGGTGCCATATTAGACCCATTCCGCAGTTGTTAAGTGTGACAGCAACTGCACTTTGGAACTCCCTGCCTCTTGAGATCAAGCACGCACCTTCACTGTACTCTTTCTGGTGCCTGCTACAAACATTCTTGTTTAGACAAGCCTACCCAGGAGCTTAGAAGTTGAGGAGATTTTAATCTGTTTCAGTATTTTAACTTTTTGTATGTTTAAAAGCATGGCTGTGCATTTTTCTTGATTTTATTGTTTTATCTTTTTTGTAAACCGCTTTGAGCTTCTTTACAATCACGTAGTGTATTTTATGAAATAATAAATAAGTACTCTAAGCCTTATGCCAAGGAAGATATTATTTTTAATCCACAGTACGCAACACCTTTGTAAAAATGAGCACAAATATCAGTAAACAGTGCCCAATGTTTCTAGACCAGGAGGCAGGGTAAGAAAAAAGGCATAACCTAACACTCAAGCCGTAACATCTGCAGACTGCAACAATTCCAAGATGGACTGGAGGAGTTGTACAGACTTACGATTAACCTCTCCTGGGAACTAACAAATGGCTGACACTGGCCTCAAAGATTGCTGACACCACAAATGGTTGGTGTAGGTAGCTAGCTAATATGTATTACTCTTGCAGAGATCTCACCACCTGACACTGGCCTCAAAGATTGCAGAGTATTTCTGGAGTAACAGGAAATTCTTCCCTCCATCCCTGGTACTGTTCTTACTCGTTCTGCCTTAATACTGGATTTTCACTTACCTCTGTCCATCTTTCACAAATACTTTCAAAGATGTTCCTCGATTTGTCACTGTAGCTTTTCCTCCAAGACCAACCATAAGGGCCGTTAACACAGCACTCTTCCCACCTGAATGAAGCAACATTTATTAAGCTCTTAATAGTTGGCAAGCTATTTTTAAGGCAGCAAAAAATGGCTCTTATTCTTTTCTTTTTTTTAAAAGACCATTCCTAAAGAAGCTACTGGGTTATAAAGCATGTGATCACATAACATAAAAACACTCTTGGGTAGAAATAACTCAATGACACTTTTTCTCATGAGAGACAAGGTCAGCTATAGCTTCAATATTCATTTGTTTCATATTTGCTGCTGTATTGTGAAAATGTGTTGCATTACTGGGTTTTTAATGTACACTTTAATAATGTATTGGTATTAATTGCATCATATAGCTTAATTTCTATTTTTTACAAAAGTGACCCATACATTTTATGAAATAAATACAAGAATTTTGTAACTAGCATTCTCTTAAGTGTTACACAAATATATCGCAGCAAGCCATTGATGGTTCTTTCACATCTCGTGGGTCAGGAGGCCCTGAACCAACTGGAAAAGCTCAACTGAGGAGCATGAGTACATACTGCTAATGCTTTTTTTGACAGTCACAAAGTGGGCTTTGATGATACCTCAGTGTGTCAACATATTCACTGCAAAATTAGCAAGGTAAAGTTAGAAAATAGAGGATTCTTATTCCGTTCAATGATTCAATAGAAATAACTGCAAAATAATAAGTAAGATAAATTTCATTAGTGAAATTCATTTGGTTATAAGCTTTTGTGGAAAAGAGCCTAACTGATTGTTTTGCCCTCTTCTGATACAGGCTCAAACTTATTTGTAGGGAGAGAGGAAAAATATGAACAGTAGGGCAAAAAGTCCATGTAATGCAATATAGTTTCTGATAGGCAATGATGTGAAAGAGCATGCCTGAGACTAGAGAGCTACTGTCAGCTACAATGTACAACACTGGACATGACAGTCAAGTCTGACCTGATAAAACACAGTTTCTGTGTTCCAAAGAAACGCTTAAATACATATAAGAATAATGACCACTCATAAGAGAGGCTTTCTCTTTTTGATTTGGGGGTTTTCTTTTCCCCCTTCCCCATAATCTTCTGCTGTTCCTTCTCTCCAAGCATCTTATCTCTCATATGTATCTTAGTTATTGTTTGAGATTTGCTTCTTTATTGTTTGTAATCTTTTATATGTATTTTATTAGTGTTCTATTCTGCTTTTTGTTCAGAAAAACTGGTATATTAGAAATTGATAAATAAGAAATATGCTACAGAATGGAAGAAATGCCAATATTATAATTTTCCATATGATTTAAAATAATAAATAAAAACTTACTTCCATTATTTCCAACTATAAAATTGACATTGGGTCCAAATTTGAAGGGGCCCAGCATTGAATGGCACATGAAATTCTTCAGCTGGATACTTTCAATTATTCCAACTTCTCCTGACACCTAGAGATACATTACAAAGATGTTTAAAACTGATCACCCATCTTTTGTACACAAACAGAAAGTCACAGATCATCACAATGCTTGCATATTTTTAACAATACCATGGGGTGTCTGAATAATCCTTACTAGCAGAACATTCAGCTCTCATTTGCCATTTCCCCACACAATTAAAGTAGTAGCCTAAATAGCAGATCACAAACTGTGTCCAATGAGTCTCCCTAAAAAACGTGAGAGCAATGGTAAAGCCCAAGTGCAACTAACGAAATATAAAGAGATATTTTGCCTGACAGTATCCACTTTAGGCCCAGGGATAAGGAAGTTGAGTGAGCAGGTAATAATGAACTCCTGTGCATTTTTGTCACGTGCAAGGCAGTTTCAGTCAAGCCACACTTACCATAATATCTGGTGTTCCATATACAATACAGTGGTACCTCATGTTAAGTACTTAATTCGTTCTGGAGGTCTGTTCTTAACCTGAAACTGTACTTAACCTGAAGCACCACTTTAGCTAATGGGGCCTCCTGCTGCCGCTGCTGCACGATTTCTGTTCTCAACCTAAAGTGTATGTAACCTGAAGCGTATGTAACCCAAGGTACTACTGTACTTGAAAAACTACCTCCTTCCTTACAGATGCTCAGGGGTGCAAAGACTGACCAATGACCAGACTCAGCATAAGGCATCATTCTTAATGGTTTTGAAGAGTTCATTGCACAGAGCATACTCAACTTGCACCCTGCAAGCAGGTAGTCATACATACACTGTGCCATAGTACCCACACCCTTGCTTCTAACCTTTCATTATCTGTTTTTTGTTTACTGGGCTTATTCGGTAAGAAAGTTTAAATCTGTAAGATAAAAAAGGGAGAGGGTTGGCTGGCATGGCCTCCTCCTCAAAGGTACTTAACTTTTCTACCCATGGCTAAGTTCCACCAACTTCTGTCGCAGACAGGTGAGAGTTCAACTTTTAAAGCAGGCTCTCAAGTTAATGGAAACTTAAAAGACCCCTGGAAATGGCTATAACAAAAGCTGACAATAAGCGGTAATTAAGGAGATGTAGAAATCTGGCTCCAAGCATGCAATCCCCTATTCCAGCTTTAGTACTTACTATCAGTAGATAGTACTTACCTTCTCCTAGCACAGGTGCTTAACTTACATGTCCGTCCCCCCCATGCTTGTCTGATCATCAATAGTTTCATTTTTCTCTCAGGCATAATATAAAACCACATTGTGGGACAAATTGCTTACCGGCTGTGAGTAGTAACCGCTGTCACTCTGTAGCTGTGACAACTCCTCTTCGTTAGGGTCATCATCAGAATCGAATGTGGCTTGCCTAGGTCTTTTTTCAGATGATGGTGCTGAAAAGCTTCTCTCTTTTCTCTTTGACATATTGGCCTCTGTGCTTACAGAAATTCTTTTGGAAATATTTCATCAGAAATCTGGCAAATTTCTGGCGCTGTAATGTTGGGGAAGTGGAGGGAAAGTTAATGAAACTATATAATAAATGTTTCCTTATTTTATAGTATTCAACGTACAAGCACCCTGGCCAACAAATTAAAATGTAAAGCAAACCCACTCAGTCACCCAGACCAGCCACGCAATCGGACGAGCAAGGGCAATAGAGGGAAAAACGTACAAGCACCCTGGCCAAAAATTAAAATAAAACGCACAGCCACCAAGGCAGAGGCAGGGGAAGGAAAAATGCACGGGGAGAGAAAACGCACAGTGCAGCGAAGAGAAGAGGGAGAAAGAAAGACGGAGCCACACTCACACCTCGCTGGGGGCGGAGAGACCACATGCTGGGCAAGGGAACAAGCTGCAGCTTAAGAAAGGTAACAGACAAACTGGAGAGCCCACATGCCAGGAGTGAGGGGAAATAGAAGGTTAAATGTAGGTTTTTATATGGAAAAGAGGACACAGCAAAGCAGCTTGCGAAAACTAACGCAGATAGCGAACCTGGATGCCTGGGTTTTTAAAAGCAGTAAAGCAATGAGCGCACGCAAGCCTCCTAAATTTAAAAGGCAAGCCAGGAACCAAGAAGCCTCCACACACACACACACACACACACACACACACCCCGACTCCAAACCTCGTGGCTGAGCTCTTCCCTGCGATGACTCCTAGCTGACTCGCAACGAGAAGGCGTAAAATGAGGCGGAATGGCTGGCACAGCAGTAAATTAAACTGCAAACCACGCCCCCTCCAAGCCGCCTGGTTGGGCGCTTACCTGTGGGCGTGGTGTGCCAGCCGGGTGAGTGGGGCAGGGGGCGTAATGCCCCCTGCGTGACGCAGAAATCGCGTCCCGCCCACAACACCTCCCCTCTTGGAAGAGGAGAGGCTTTACTGTAGTTGTTAAGTTTTTTTCTGTTAAGAGTATATGCCTGTTAGCCTAACCTCCCTCGACATTTTGTGGGGGTTAAATGAAAAGAACCATGTATGCCACCTTGTGCTCCTTGGAGAAAAAGGTGAAATATAAATGCAATTAACAAATAATAAAAAAGCAGATTTCATAAGCCTGCACTTTCCAGCTTTAAACCAAAGGAATTTTCCTTTGATTGCCATATGGGAGTAACTGAACATTACTTCTAAGTAAATATGCACAAAATTAGGCTGCTTGGTTTTTTTTAATTTATGCTTTATAATGGAGATGCCAATAATTTAAATTATCATTTTTTACCTGGCATGTGTTCTTGCACTTTTTTCTTTTGTAATGTACACTCCATGGTTCTCATATTAAGGCTTTGGTTCCGTTGTATCACAACTTGATTGGCACTGAAATACGCAGTACAGTACCTTGCACTGAATATCTAGATAGGATATTTAGATACTGAATATCGACAGGCAGAGTCCATGAATGCCCCACCACCTCTCTTACATGGGCCAATGAGCCAGCACTTCAGCTGCCTCAAGGAGCCTGACCATGTGAGGGTTTATCAACTAAACAGAAAATGAGCCTTGCATCCTGGTTTTGGGTGAGCAAGCAAAGGCTGCTATGAGTTAAATTTTTGTTGAAAGAAAGAAATAACTATGCACTCTACACTCCGGATTTGTGTAGTTTACTCCTTATGCCTTTTCTTCTCCTGAAGATCTCCTGAAAGGCAGCAGAGCTTTAGGATATGAGTTTTCCTTCTCCTAGATGGCCAACCTTCCCAGGTTGACAACACACATCTGCCCCTCATGTCCCTCTACAACACATACAGAAACCGCCTTTCCACTGGACCCACTATTGGTCTCATCCACTCAATCTGCCAGAGCCTGTCTTTGCATGTAGGGACAGTCCCTAACTCACTGAGGGTTCGAGACCCATCAGCTACCACCCCGATTGACTACCCATGTATTTTCCTAATTATACCTAAACAAGCCCTTATCAGGTTACAATGCTGGGGGGGGGGGAGACGACTAATGATTAGTGCAGGAAGAACACAGGCATCATGACCAATAGACACTGGCAACCTTATCCTCTGAATTTGCCTAACCCTCTTCTTAAAAACAAATCAATTTTTATTTTCCATTTATATACTTTACAATTATTTTTGCAATTGTAACATTTTCAATTTCGACTCCCTTCCCCCTCTTTCTGCAGTTCCTTACATTTATTTTCATCTTTTCCTGCATACTTCAAATTGTCTTAACTTACTTCTTTTATCTGTCTATTCTAAGATATACCATATATATATACACATACACATTCACACACACACACACACACACATATACAGAGTACACATAAAAATATACAAATATATATACATATGCATGTATATGTATATATGTGTGTGTGTATATATACACACACACACACACATATGTACGTGTATGTGTGTGTGTATATATGTATACATATATATATATATACATATATATATATACATACATACACACACACGTGTGCATCTATTAATTATATATATATATATATACGTATGTATATAATTGGCAGGGACACGGGTGACGCTGTGGGTAAAACCTCAGCGCCTAGGACTTGCCGATCATCAGGTCGGCGGTTCAAATCCCCGCGGCGGGGTGCGCTCCCGTCTTTCGGTCCCAGCGCCTGCCAACCTAGCAGTTCGAAAGCACCCCCGGGTGCAAGTAGATAAATAGGGACCACTTACTAGCAGGAAGGTAAATGGC
This sequence comes from Podarcis pityusensis, assembly GCF_964106645.2. Classification (NCBI taxonomy): domain Eukaryota; kingdom Metazoa; phylum Chordata; class Lepidosauria; order Squamata; family Lacertidae; genus Podarcis; species Podarcis pityusensis. The sequence goes on from NC_138026.1 coordinate 16,956,254, forward strand.
GTTTCCGTGTGCTGCGCTGGCTCGCCAGATGCAGCTTGTCACGCTGGCCACGTGATCCGGAAGTGTCTGCGGACAGCGCTGGCCCCCGGCCTCTTAAGCGAGATGGGCGCGCAACCCCAGAGTCGGACACGGCTGGCCCGTACGGGCAGGGGTACCTTTACCTTTTTATGTATATAATTTAAAAAACACTGTAGGTTTTACTAATAATCCTGCCCATGTCTTAATCTGTTTCCTTTTTTGTAAATACTCAATAAACCACCTCCATTCCTTTCTGTTCTCCCGGTTTCTCATTCTTCTGGCAAGTTTCGCCATTTCCGCATACACCATTCGTTACTGTATCCTACCTTCTTTTGTCGTGGCCTTACCCTCTTTTTAAAAACATCCCAGCCTCTTTCGGAAGCCGCTTCCATAGTTCTAGCTATGCCCTCTTTCTAGTCTGCCCTGGGCCTGACACAGGGCTCCCTGTGTTATTAATGAGGCAAATGTTTTCTCTTTAATGTCTCATTTCCCCCCCCCCAACCCCTCGCCTTGCTTTTTATTGAACGTTGGGGGGGGGTTGTTTTTGTAAAGACGCTTAGCGGCAAGAAAATGAGTCCAATGAATTTCACTAATAATAACAACAATAACAATAATAAGTTAAGGCTTACCTCTTGAAACTCATAAAAATTAAAGAAAGCAGGCGACCTAATTCTCCCCTTTTCCTTCTACGCCACTCACCTCAGGAACAGAAAGCGAAACCACGCAGCTGGCGCTTCAGCGGGAAACCGTTGAAAGGCTTCGCGCCTGCGCACTACGCCCCGAGGCGCGAGAGCGGCGAGTCTCCTCCCCGCGCCATCCAATCAGCAGCCGCCGCGCGCTGCGCGAGCGAGGACGACGCGCGTCTTTACGCTTCCTTTCTTTTTTCCTTTTTCTTTTTTTTGCCTCTCCCAACGGCAAAGCACCTCGTCCCGCGGCCTTAGGGCGCACGCGCAGTTCTGGCAAGGAGAGAGGAAAGAGGGTAAGCGTCAGCTCTTCCTTCCTGTCGTCGCTTCCGGCTCCCATCCGAAGGGCGCCATGTGCGGGGAACCGGCCTAACGTGACGACGATAGAGATAGAAATTACAAGAGAAGGAGATGGTAGAGAAAGAGCCCCTCTGATCTCACCCAAAACACTCGAGGGCGTCCAGACCCCGCTTTCTTGGCACGGGTTTCGCCCACCCACCACCCACAGACGTTCAACTGCGAACCAGAAATGTGAGGCATGCCGCTTCCTTCCCCTCAGCGGCAAGCCGTCCGATTCCGCCGTTCTGGCACCTTCCCTCCCGCTTACGTCACGATTTCGCGCAGGCGCGCTTGGCGCCCGCGGAATTACGAACGTCGGCGCTTGAGTGCCGTTGTTCACCTCAGCGCGGAAGGGCCTCCGACGCTGCCGCCGTCGTGTCGTCTGAGGGACCCAGATGGGTCTGCGCCCACAGAGTCGGCTCTGCTCCCCTCGGTGAAATCTCTCTTTCTTTTTCCCCACAAGGCGACTCGCAAGAACCTTTCCTAGAGCCATAGGGAGGTAGAGTGGGAACGGGACACCCTAGGGTCATCTAGTCCAGCCCCCTGCAGTGCATGGCATCTCAGCTGAAGCGTCCGTGACAGGTGGCCATCCAGCCAAGGAAGGAGAATCCAGCATTTGCTGTCAAAAAGAAAGGACTTCTGGAGGTTGGTTGGTCAGTCGCACCAAGAACCATAGCTGTCAACGATTCCCTTTTTTTCAGGGAAATTCCCTTATTCCGAATAGCAGTGGCGTAGCGTGGGGGGTGCAGGGGGGGCCAGCCGCACCGGGCGCAACATCTGGGGGGGGGGCGCGCTCGCACTCGCAGCTCTCTGCCCCTACCTGGCTCACTCACTCTCTTTCACTGCAGTGCTGGCTGTGCGAATCCGATCTGAGCCGCTGGGTCACCGCCCACTGTGGAGAGAGAGCGAGGGACTATCTGGGGGAGGGACAGTGCAGCGGCCGCCCAGCGCAGCGCGGGAGAGAACCACACCAGACCAGACCAGGCAGCAGCAAGAAGAAGCTGGCAGTAGCGGCAGGTTAGGGGGCGCAAATTACTTGCCTTGCCCCAGGTGCTGACAACCCACGCTATGCCGCTGCCGAATAGGATTCCTCGGAAGAAAAGGGAAAAGTTGACAGCTATGCCAAGAACGGGAGTCTTGCGGGAACTCTAACGACCCTAACATAGAGTTACCAGATTTTTTTCAATAAATCCAGGGACACTTTTTTAAAAAAAAATAATTAAAAAGATTTTTTTATTTTGAAAAGAGAAAAAAAATTAAGAAAAAAAGTCAACAGCACAGATCAAAGTTTGCTTTAAAACTGAGCTTTGGTTAATTTAAAAACAAACAAAAAAACCCCACCATGCAATGTATTAAATCCGGTGGAAGAAACGTGTAGGTGTGTTTGAAAGAATCCTAGCGTTTTTCCTTCGCCCCCACTTAAACTCCTCTCCTGCATCCAGTTAGGCTATGGTTACCAGATTTTTTTTCAATGAAGCCTGGCTCCAGACTGCTGAGGCTGCCGCTGCCACATTTCCTGGGGACATTTAATGAAATCTGGGGATGGAATTTGTCTGGGGACAGATTTGCAAATCCGGGGACTGTCCCCGAGAATCAGGTACATCTGGTAACCCTACCCTAACAGGTTTATTATGGCATAAGAAGCTGTCGTGGACTAGAGTCTGCTTCACCAATGGCACAAAAAGAGCCCTGCACTTCAAGGGGTCGGACTAGATGACCCTGGGGGTGTCCCTTCCAACTCTACAATTGTGTGATTCTCAGATGTTACCCTCTTTTGGCAGGTGCAGCAGGGAAACGATTCTAAGAGCAGAGGGGTGTTTGCGTGTGTTAAGTTGGCAAAGCTTTTGCCCAACGTTTTTTGCATCGCACTACTGGGCTGCGACCCAATGTGCACTTATGGTAAAGGTAAAGGGACCCCTGACCATTAGGTCCAGTCATGGCCAACTCTGGGGTTGCGGCGCTCATCTTGCTTTATTGGCCGAGGGAGCCGGCGTACAGCTTCCAGGTCATGTGGCCAGCATGACTAAGCCACTTCTGGCAAACCAGAGCAGCGCACGGAAACACCGTTTACCTTCCCGCCGGAGCGGTACCTATTTATCTACTTGCACTTTGATGTGCTTTCGAACTGCTAGGTTGGCAGGAGGCACTTATGGTACTTGGGAGTAATAAAAATAATAATACCCTGCCCGTCTGGCTGGGTTTCCGCAGCCACTCTGGGCGGCTCCCAACAGAATATCAAAAACATGATAAAACATCAAATATTAAAAACTTCCCTATGCAGCGCTCCCTCAGTTGCCCTTCACAAGTTAACACAGCCTTACGTGGCAAACTTCTGAACGCAGCAGGGCTTGCTTGCAAGTAAAAGCCATAGGATTATGCTGCCAGTTATGGATCCTCAAAATTACAGTCTCCATGCTCGCATTTTACACAGTATTTCCAATTACACAGAATTCTCCAAGGGAAACTAAATGGAGTTGACTCCATGCTGTATGCATTGATGTGGGTGTTGTTTTCTTTTAAGAAGGGCTAGGCACTTGTATTATTGTTATATGATGGGGGGCTTCTCTAGATGTCATCTTAGGGTTCCTCCTAAGCCTATGGTTTACTGTTTGTGAGGTGGGGCTCTGTAGAAAGAGAGAATATGAAAGTCGCCAAGCCAATCTCTTTGTCCAGTTAAGGGTTCTGGCCAAATCCACTGAGCAGATCTTGTCATGGCCACGCTGAAGACTCTTGAGTAAGCTTAGCAGTCGAGGAATAAGAGGAGAGATCCTCTTGGGAATCGCAGCTTTACAAGTTGAAAGGACTCTGTGAATTGAAAACAGACGTTGCATGTACCCATGTTAACGATGAAAATCCGTTAATAAAAACAAATTTTATAGTTAAAGTTGCAGGAAGCAAAGAATAGGACTAAACGGATAGTTCTCCAAATGAATAACGAGAGGTAGAAAGTTGATTCCCACAAGGATTGGTATTGGCACTTACTTTGGGAAGTCAATACACACAGTTGAATCATGAGCAGGCTGGTCTAAAAGCAACAGCCCAGCAGGCCATGCAAGAGGGATACCAGTCAATTCCTGTGCTTCAGTAATGGGTGCTTTTCTGTAGCTCTAATGCTATACACATTTGTGTCCATTAGATGGCACTGCTCTATTTTTTTGGTCAAAGGTGTCCTAGTGAATTCCTTTTTCACTAAATTTCAGTTTGAGTGTACCAAAAGTTGGCCTCATGCTTAGACCCTCGGGTAAGGCTTGCTTGCAAGATTGTATTTAATGTTTAGGATGATTTCTTATATTATGTGTTTTACGCACATGCATCAAAATGTGGTTTATTCACGCAACAAAACACATGGACTACATCTCCCATCACCCAAAACCAGCAGTGCCAATAGTGAGGGATGATGGGAGTTGTAGTTCACAACATCTGAAGCCTTGGCTGCTCCTGATTTGTAGGCTTGGCAAGGTAATGTTGTGTTGCTTTGTGACAATGTCCTGTGAAGCCCAGAAGCCTGGCGAATGGGAAAGTTTTCATTTGAACAGCTACACATCTTAATTGTATTGTTTTTTGACCAACACAGCTACCACAATCGGGAACTTCTGGGCATAACAGTTTAAGGAATGAGCTGGAAGCTCCCACTTCAAGACTCAGCTCAGCCACAAACTTCCATGGGGTGGTTTTAAGGCAGCTGTGGGAACACTTGGCCCTCCAGATGTTGCTGAACTACAACTCCCATCATCCCTGGCCATTGGCCATGCCTGCTGGGGCTGATGGGAGTTGTAGTTCAGATGCATCTGGAGGTTCCAAAGATTCCCCACACCTTGCCTCAAAGAGATTAATGCGTCTCATCTTCCACTTGCCCCACTCAGGGTGCTATAAGGATTACTGAGCTATGCTAAATGCTTTATCCTTCTGTTTTAAGAAATCCCTGCTCTGTACACTATGTCATAGTACTCTGATTCATCTCCTGATAATCAAGACTTTCTCAAAAGCAGCGATTTCTTGAAAGGCAAAGAGCTTGCCAGACCCACCGTTCTAACCATCTTCTGACATACAGTGGTACCTCGGGTTAAGTACTTAATTCGTTCCAGAGGGCCGTACTTAACCTGAAACTATTCTTAACCTAAAGCACCACTTTAGCTAATGGGGCGTCCTGCTGCTGCTGCGCCGCCGGAGCACGATTTCTGTTCTCATCCTGAAGCAAAGTTCTTAACATGAAGCAATTTTCCTGGGTTAGCGGAGTCTGTAACCTGAAGCGTATGTAACCCAAGGCACGACTGTACTGTCGCTAGTTTCAACAGGATGCTAATTGTGTGTGAGAGTTTTGTCTGCAAAGCTGTAATATAAGAAGTAATCATTCAGACTGTTTGCATAACAAGGTCGCTTGCAGTCTCAGGCTGCAGTCCTATACACACAGACTTCACGGGAATAAGTTCAATTGAACTCAGTGGGGCTTAACTTCTTCGTTGTCCCATATAGGATTTCACTGTTAGTTTCTTCCCATCCCCTCAACTCTTAAGATCCTATGCATAAATACAAAGCTGCGTTAACTTAAAAAATATTTATTAAAGATTTCCTTAGATCACAAAAGTGCATACATCATCTCTGTTTTCAGATCATAAAGTCGTTTCTACAGACCAGTTCTATTCAATGTGAGAGACCAATATTGTAGACAGTATAAGGTGGGGGGGGGACGTTGGGAGGAAGAGAAGAGGGAGGATATTAAACTTTCATCCTCTCACATAGCGTACGTGCAAGGGTTTTGTGTCAGCGTCACATGGGTAGGTTCTCTTGTTTTTAACTACATTATTTCTGGCACAATGCAGAAGAATAGCCACACAATTTCATTTGCAGAAGGGTAACTACAGAGAAACTTAGAGCAAGGCAGAGGAGAAAGAGAGCCCTAAATTAGGCTACTAATAAATAGGCTGCTAGAAGAGAGTGGGAAAGGGTGAAGTGAGAAAAATAACAAGGGGAAATGGGCATCATCAAAGGCAAAAGGGAAAGTGCCAGAAAGGGAAATCAGGAATAGGAAGGGACTATTGCAAGGAAGGGTCAGGAACAGATGAAGGCTGCAATCCTTTACATATCCCTGAGTTCAAGCACCAATTAATATAGTGGGACTTACTTCTAAGTAAGCATGCATAGGGTTGTGCTGTAAAATCAGTTGGTGAAAGCCAATTCAGATTGATTTCACAAGTTATGCTTTAAAGTTTATTATGCTACATTTAGAATGGGCTGGGTGACAAATGTGCAATACAAAAGAAAAGATGATGTAGAGCAAGAAGCTCTGTTTAAGAAAAGCAGTTCAGAGATTGAAGGGAGGCGATACCAAGAGTTTAAAAGGGCTGTAAATGGAGATTGCTAAAAGAATGCTGAGAATTTTAAAAAATATAATAATTTTTATTAATTTTCAATTACAATAATCCAATAATAGCCTCATTATAAAAATGCCAAATTATAATACAATTACTGATACCAATTGTTCAGATGCCAAATTATGTAATTTAGGTAATTTAAGTGTCTCTCCCCCCCCCTTGCTAGAATTGATGGTTTGATTATTTACTTCATTTCCTCATTCCAAAATCTTATTAATTTCAATTACCTCCAGTCAAAATCACAATCCCTTATACAACAACTGCAGTATTAACGAATTCCATTCGTAATGACGCATTAAATGATTTATAAATCTACAGGTGAAGCATTAAAACTACCGTATATCCTTGTTCTTCCTTTTTGTGGCCATTATTCTGTCTGTGATGTTTCTTTCTGTCCTTGTAAAATATTGTGTCTATCTTTTCCCAGTTGTTGCTGCTCTCCTTCATGCCTTGGGCGGAGCTAATATCCCATTGTTGTTTCAGAAGTTTGCTCGTTTGCTGTTTATTTTTTATCATCAAATGCTATTTGAATCATTCGTACTGAACGGAATAGGGATTTTTCCACTGTAGCAAAATGTGCTTTGTCAGTGTACTTTGGCACAATCCTGTACACGTGAGAGAGCCACTGTGGGGCAGTGGTTAGAGTTTTGGACTAAGACCAGGGTTCAAATCGATAAGAATCCTGTGTGCTCAGATTTCAGTCCCATTGCGTTCAATGGGGCTGACTCTCATGCAAATATGTTTAGGATTGCAGCTTTATAATTTTTATTTCCTTAAAAATTCTTCTTTATTGTAATTTAAATTTCATCACAAGAGACCTCCATTATATTTTATGTTGATCTCTGCAGCTGATGTCCTCGTACTGCCAGAATATTTGTGACGATGGGAGTTACCAGCCTGTGGCAGATCCTGGAACCTGTAAAACAACACGTCCCCCTCAGCAGCCTTAAAGGAAAGACCCTGGCTGTTGATTTAAGTCTCTGGGTGTGTGAAGCACAAACAGTTAAAAAGATGGTTGGGATAGTCAGAAAACCTCACCTTAGGTACGTACAATGCTGCTGTCTTACATTATTGTCAGCGGCATACAGATTATAAAATTCTTTGCTTACCCACTAGTGTTTTCCCAAATCTAAGGTATAGCTTAAATATTTTTCTAAAACTTGGAAGGAAGTTTATTTCCCCTGTTCTCCCCGCTCCTCACCCAGTTCTTGAGCAAAACTCAAGGAGAAAACAGTGAATGTAACCAATCCCATATTTATTTGCTTATCTTCATTGCTACCTAGCAAGGTAGACAGGATGATCTTGGACTCGGCCAGATTGGTTAAGAAAAATCAGTTTATATGCATTATATATGCAATATAACGCTGTGACACCAGATGGCACTGTGAAGGCCTGTCTTTCTGCACCGGATTTCCCTGTATGAATTTACAGCACGTTTAACTGAAGTGCGTCTTTGACGTGTCTAGATCCAGCCCTTGTTACTGGTGAAATTATTTTTGTTGTGCAGAGAATCCATAGCTCCCATAGCCATTGATAAGGAGTACAGTGGTACCTCGGGTTAAGTACTTAATTCGTTCCAGAGGTCCTTTCTTAACCTGAAGCTGTTCTTAACCTGAAGCACCACTTTAGCTAATGGGGCCTCCTGCTGCTGCTGTGCCGCCGGAGCACGATTTCTGTTCTCATCCTGAAGCAAAGTTCTTAACCTGAAGTACTATTTCTGGGTTAGCAGAGTCTGTAACCTGAAGCATATGTAACCTGAAGCGTATGTAACCTGAGGTACCACTGTAAAGGACGAAGCATAGTCAAGGATGGATCACTTTCAGAAGCCTCTTCTCCAGTGAACTCCAAATACGGCTCTCAAATTCTTGCTGCGTGCCTCCTTTCCCAGACCATAATTCCCTATGAAGTTTCACATTTCCACATGTAGTGATTGCTTCACGTATTTCGGTGTGTTTGATAGGCAACATAAAAAATGGACACAGAGATAGTGACTGTTGATCTTGCATGAATGTTGTACATCATGGTTTGTTTGTTTTAAAAAAGTTAAATATAATTGATCGGTCTTAACAAATATTTGGCCAACTTTAAATCCATTGTCATCGTCATCATTATTAATGCTCATATCCTACCCTTCACCAAATGGGCCCAGGGTGAGCTACAAAAGCACCCACAATTAAAAGCAAGTACAAATGCTATTAAAAATCTCAAAAGAAAACCACAAAACTATCCAATAGTAAAGTTTGTTAACAGCAGCAGGGAAAAGCAAGGCAGCAGGAGGCAAGATGCCAACTCAGCCAAAGCCCTGGCGGGTCTTGACCAATAAGTAAAAACAGCACGTGAGACCGGTGTATGATGTACATCAGAAGGGAAGCAATCCCTTCCACAAAAGTGGCTCAACTCTCTTGCTATTGCAGGAATCTTTATTTTCGAGTCTCTCTGTTAACGCTAATGGGAATCCATTTGGTGTTTGTCATGGAGGGAGAGTCCCCAGAGCTGAAAGCAGACACAATGCGAAAGAGGAGAGAAGCTCGCTTTGGCCCATCCAGCAAACCCTGGAGGGCAAGAACAGGGAGATCTCGTTTTAAATCTCAACTGAAAGAGGCAAGTGTCTATGGGTGGCCGAATTTCAGTGTTCGGGGTACTGAATACTGCTGCCATTACCTTTATACAATCACAGGCATAAATTTATTTATAATAAATTTATTTATTAATAATATTTAATCTATTTACTTTGTATAATTTTTAAAAAATATTTTAAAATAACGTATTTGACCAAGTCTAGTTTGATTTGTTAATGTTTGTGAACTGCAGAATAATTATGCTTAATTGAGCGTGAAGCATTTTTCATTTTATTTTTTGGGAAGGCATTGTTTCAATGTTGCATGTCAATTTTATAGCTCCAGACACGCGTTTGTAAGATTTAGGGTTTGTCCTGACTCTTGTCTATCGTTTATGAGCTTCACCTCCTATTGATTTAATGACATGAGAAGATGTTCTCTGATTTTATAGCGCCGTGCTTTCATACGGCTTGTCTCTTTTAAAGAACTTATGAATTATTGCAGGGCAGCGATCTGTACCTCAATGAAGTGTCTATGGAGCAGAGCACAGGGGGAAAGTTGGTTCAGAAGTTTGTGGCGATTCTCGTGACCATTTGATGGAAGCATGCATAATTTTGCAAAGAACTGAATTCCTGCTTTAGGTCTAACTGCATCTTCTTTTGGGATTTTTGCTTCCTTAGTGCCTTGAAATGTTGGAGTGCTTAGGGGTCCCTTGGGTTCAGGCAGCCGGTGAAGCAGAAGCCATGTGTGCTTATCTGAACTTGAACGGCTATGTGGATGCCTGCATCACCAATGATGGTGATGCCTTCCTCTACGGTGCTCAGATAGTTTACCGGAATTTTACCATGAACATAAAGGTACTTTATTGGGGCTTTGTTTCAAAGAGCTTCTTTTTGTAAATAAGCTAAAAGATGAAAACCAAACCGGACCAGAATCATTCCATGGTCTGATTGAAATAAGATCCAAAGCCCGGGTAAACAATAATGCTTTTTGCTGGACGCTTAAAGGCTGGCTGTGTTGGCACGTGGCAAAATTCTCTGGAGAAAGAGTTCTATAATTGGTGAGCCACCACTGAGAAGGCCCTTCTTTCATTGCCACCTTTTGCACATGGCGAAGGTGACCCTGCAGCGAGGAAACAAATGCAAATAACTATATTTTATAGTTGGTACTCTTAGCAGTTATCCTGCTGTGGTTTGTCTTTTAAATAGGTTTATTTATATGCATTATTTATTTCCCACTTTTCTTCCATCATGGAATTCAAGGGGCATGTGAGTCTGCCTATCTATCTATATTTCATTCAGTCTTTGATGTGTTAAGTCAGAAGTGCACTAACTTCAAGAATCCTTGAGAAATCTTAGTTACTGCAACACCCTCCTCTCATAAGCTCTGATTTCCCCCCTGGCTCTCAGCAAACCATAGTTTGCCAGTTCATCCTTCTGCTTGGAGGTTCTCAGAGCCATTGGAGGAACATTTCTTTCTGCTGGTATTAGCAGGGATGTTTCTCAGTGCTCATTGAAGAAACTATGTTAACGACATTTCTTCCTGCTTTGTGATCTTCTTTCTCCTTCGGCGATCACTCATAGGCGAGTAAGATTTTTTTTTATGATTGTTGTAACAGTGTGTCCGTAAGTGACTGCGGAGGTCAGTTCTGGATCTGCACATCCTTCCACAGTGGGGACATAGGTTTTCCGGGCGGGAGTTGATCACAGTGAGGGTTTACCAAACGTGCCTTCCTCTTAGTTCATTTCTCCCTTTTGTCCTGAGTTCGTGCTTCTTCAAATTCCATGACACCTTTGGTGAAGGCTGTTCTCCAGTTGAAGCGCTCACAGGCCAGTGATTCCCAGTTGTTGGTGTTATGCTACATTTTTAAAGATTTGCCTTGAGAGCGTCTTTAAACCTCTTTTGTTGTCTACCGGCATTACACTTTCCACTTTTAAGTTTGGAATAGAGTAGTTGCTTTGGAAGACGATAATCAGGCATCAGAACAACATGACCAGTCCAATGACGTTGATGTTGAAGAATCACTGCTTCGACACTGATGATCTTTGCTTTTTTCCAGTACACTGGCATTAGTTCGCCTGTCTTCCCAATGCCAGAGGGTGTCGCCATCTGACTGTGTTCTTTTGCAGGACCCGCACATCGACTGCTATTCAATATTAGCTATTGAGAAGACACTGGGCTGCAACAGAGAATCACTGATTGGATTAGCAATTCTACTCGGTTGCGATTATCTTCCTAAGGTAACAAAACAAAACCAAAAAATGTTGACGTTCTGGAGTGAACAGCTGATCTTTTTTCATTAGCTCGTAACCTTCCCCGGACATGACACTGATCAGATTCTCCAGGTACAGTACAGATTGCTTCATGTCAACTGTCTTCGTATGCTGGTTCCTAGTCGTTGTTTCCTAATAGATTTATTTCCCTTCCCCCATGCTTTTCCAAGGCCCTGATCCTAAGCTCTAAGGTTCTGCTGAAATACTTGAGACTAGCATCCAAGTAAATGTGTGCATAGTGTTGAGAAATGAGATTCCCAACCCATCTTTTGTTCTTAAAGGCGGGGAAATGGGGGTGGATCCTGAAGTGTCCCTTTTGTGAATGAAAGGACTCCTTCCATTCATTGAACAGACCAAGATGCACTGGAGCCTCTTGCTGGAGAGAGGAAGGAAGGTGATTTTCTCTGATTCAACCTGCAGTCCACCATATCGTCTCCCATACTCTTTTGTGGGGTCCTCCAGCCCTCTGGAGCAGCTTCTCAGTGGGCTGTAGGCAGAAGGAGGAATCCACGAAAACGTTTCCCCCTCCACTTCCTCCAGCTGGGGTATCCCAAGAGACATTCATGGGGACTCTTGATCCAGCCAACAGACGAGTGCTAGTCAATAAGGATATTTTCATAGAATTGTAGTGATGGAAGGGACCCCAAGGGTCATTTAGTCCAGCCCACTGCAATGCAGGAATCTCAGCTAAAGCATCCATGGCAGGTAGCCATCCAACTTATGCTTAAAAACCTCCAAGGAAGGAGAGTCCGGAACCTCCCGAGGGAGACCGTTCTTTAGTGGTAAAGGTACCCCTGCCCGTACGGGCCAGTCGTGACCGACTGTAGGGTTGTGCGCTCATCTCACTCAAGAGGCCGGGAGCCGGCACGTCTGAGGATACTTCCAGGTCACGTGGCCAGCGTGACGAAGCTGCACTGGTGAGCCAGCACCCGTCCCGCACACGGAAACGCCGTTTACCTTCCTGCTATAAAGCGGTACCTATTTATCTACTTGCACTTAGGGGTGCTTTCGAACTGCTAGGTGGGCAGGAGCTGGGACCGAACGATGGGAGCTCACCCCGCCGCGGGGATTCGAACCGCCAATCTTACGATCAGCAAGTCCTAGGCACTGAGGTTTTACCCACAGCGCCACCCGCGTCCCATTTTGGTGGCATATAGGGCTTAACATTTGAAGCCAGGGCATGTACATTTGGATTCAGAACAAATTTGCTTGTTTGTTCCTTTGGCACAAGCAGTTCTTTGGACTGTGTAACTTTTGCTGTCTTTAGTCGGGCTAAAAGGGCTCGGCTCTCATTTGTGAATCAGGCCAGCATTGAATGGGAGTATATGCTTGCTGGAAAAAGAATTTATAAAGCAGGAAGGTGACGGAGCCTATACCCAGTTGAACAAATAAGTCACATTGGGTGAATTGCAGCCCATTCTGCAATTCCCTAATCGTTCTTCCTGGCCACACACACATTTTAATTTTCCATTGCTCTCTGCTTTAAAACAGCGATAATTGCAGTCAAACTACTCTGCTTCGGTCATGTGCGTACAGGCAAAGCACAAACTACTGCAAATTCTATCTAGAGATCTCAGTGAGCCATACTGTGTGAAAGCTTTTGCAATGCCGCTGTTTCAATGCAGGCATACTCCTGCTGCAAACATTTGTGTCTCCTTTGACTCCCGCGACCTCCCTTCAGGTGATGCAGCTGTCCGAACAAAATCTTCCAGTGTTTTGCTGCCAGCTTTCAATTTCAAAATATCATCCTCTTCATCCAGCCAGCTACTTGCCCTTCCCTCCGTTTCAGTCAATCTGTTTTTGAGTTTTCCAGCAGCAAACCCATGTTTTACTGCAAAATCCCGGGCTTGCCTTAGCAATCCGATTTGTGAAGCTTTTAAATCTGTTTCTTCCAGAAAGTTGGGTAAAGCAATTCAAAGCTCTTCGGTCTGCCACATGTTTGATAGAGAGATTGAGGGAGAGAGAGAGCATCCTTTAACGTATTGATTTTACAAAACCAAAACCAAAAAAACAAGCCTTTGCTTATAATAATTCTTTGCACATTCTCATACTAGTCACCTTCCCTGACCCTGTCAGGCTGTAACTGATTGCACTGTTGGTGAGCAATGCATCTCTGCAGTAATCAGTGTGCTTTTGTCAGAGGATGTTTGCCTTTTGATTCTCTTTAGTATTTGTTTCACATTTGACCTTCCACCCCCATTTTAACTTTGCGTAGCATCGGAGATTTGGAAAGGGACATTGGGGGTAATCTGCTCCAACTTTGCAACATCCCAACCAGACAGAGGAGCTTCACACATAATTTGCTACAGGTCAAACCAACGTGAATGTTAGTCGCTCCTTTCCATGTTGACCACATTTTGTCTGCTGCAACAGATAAATGTCAAAGCTGCTCATTGCATTTTAAAAAATGTGTACAGTGGTACCTCGGGTTACAGACGCTTCAGGTTACAGACGCTTCAGGTTACAGACTCTGCTAACCCAGAAATAGTACCTCGGGTTAAGAACTTTGCTTCAGGATGAGAACAGAAATCGTGTTCCAGTGGTGGGAGGCCCCATTAGCTAAAGTGGTGCTTCAGGTTAAGAACAGTTTCAGGTTAAGTACGGACCTCCGGAACGAATTAAGTACTTAACCCGAGGTACCACTGTACAGGCATTTTGTTCATTCAGTCATTTGTTGTTTAGACCATCACTGTCATTTAAACCACCTGCCCCATTGATGATTTAAAGTTTGTATGAAAGATACTGCGGGAAAAGTTTCATATTTGCACTGCAGTGCTCAAAATGTTGCTGTAAATTGCTACGTCAATGTATGTGATATTCTCTTGTCTCTTAAAGGGAGTACCTGGAGTTGGAAAAGAACAAGCTTTAAAGTTGATTAAGACTGTGAGGGGAGAGAGCTTACTGCAAAGGTATATTTTATCTTATCTTGTAGGCTAGAATTTACAAATTGTCAGCTGTACATTTGTGTGAGCATTGTGCGTCATACAGGCCTAATGCTGAGTTGCTTAGTGAAAATTAGCATCCTATAAACCCTGCATGAGTTTTCAGATACATTTCCCTGCTATGGATGACATCCAACATTAGTCATACTTCAAGCAGACTTATTGAAATCAGTGAACTAGCCCACTGATTTCAGTGAGTGTACAGTGGTACCTCGGGTTACAGACGCTTCAGGTTACAGACTCTGCTAACCCAGAAATAGTACCTTGGGTTAAAAACTTTACCTCAGGATAAGAACAGAAATCTCATGGCGGCGGTGGCGGGAGGCCCCATTAGCTAAAGTGGTACCTCAGGTTAAGAACAGTTTCAGGTTAAGAACGGGCCTCCAGAACGAATTATGTTCTTAACCCGAGGTACCACTGTATTTGTAAGATGTGCATTGCCTTAACATGTAAGCAGCAGATCTTATGAACAATGGTGATTGTGTGCCTCACCTTAAGTGCTCCGTGCTACTCTCATCCTTTAAATATTAGGTTTGCGCACTGGAAAGACCACTTCCAAGATTATGACATCCCAGCCCTGGCAGTAAACAAGGTGATTCATTGCACCGTGTGTCGTCATCCAGGTGAGTCGGCCTGTGAACTTTAGAAGTGCAGTGCACAGAGGCCTCCTCTTCAACGGGTTTGCAGTAGCATTAAAAGGTTTCTTAAAAGGAGACTGGATTGAGCCAGCGCCAATCCATGAAAAGTGAGTGATAACCAAATCCTTTTCTCTCTACAGAAAATTATAATCAGCCTCTCCCCGAAGGAACGTTGTGTAGCACAATTGGCGTACTGTTTGTTATTATTGTAATAATAATCTATATCCTGCTTTCTCTCACCATGGATAATTCAAAAGGTCTGGTTCGCATGACACGCTAAAGCATAGGCAAACTCGGCCCTCCAGATGTTTTGGGACTACAACTCCCATCATCCCTGACCACTGGTCCTGTTAGTTAGGGATGATGGGAGTTGTAGTCCCAAAACATCTGGAGGGCCAAGTATGCCTATGCCTGCACTAAACCAAACCAAACCAAACCATAGTTTAGTGCGAACATGCAGGCTGTCAAGAGGGGTTCAGGGAAGCTGAACCCCTCTCTTTCTGGTTGTTCTGCTGTTGTGGTGCCAGGAGAAAAGTCATGGTTTGGGTTAGTGTGTTGTCCAAACCTGGCCTTGTCATTTAGCTCTTCCACAAGCTGCAAACTGTAGAACAGACCTTGATTACACCTTGTGGTTTGCCTGTATAGAGCTAAACCATGAGTTTGGGTTTGAACAACAAGCTAAGCCAAGCCAGCACAGCAACCAAACAAACCCCTATACAGTACCTGGCATTTTATTTTTATTTTATTGGTTTTTATTATTATTATTTTGTTTTGTTTCATAAAATGTATATACCATTGATTGTAAGAAAAAACCCTCAAAGCAGTTTACAGATAGAATGAAACCTACAGAAAGCTTCAGCTACTTGTGCAATTATACCTCATTCAGAACTTTATGGGACACATCTCCCCATTTTCAGAAGCCTACACTCTCCTTTCCATTTTCTTTTCTTTTTTATAAATTTATTACAAATTTACAAACAATCCCTAAGCGCCCAAAACACAAAGAGAATTCCATAAATTCCCATGGACTTCCCTCCTCTCTTTTGTGGGTCCTTGGGTTAACTTTTTTTCTCCCGCATCTTCCCTGTTGACGCAACTCTATTAAATCTCCATTACAACTGTCGTCACCATTTTCTTGCAGGAGCTTATAAAGATCATGAGAGCGCCGGGTGCCGTCTCTGCGGCAGCGCAGCATGCTGTGAACCCCACGATGCAGAATTCTGCTGCCCTTGTGACTGGCACTCCTCTGAGCAAGACCGGCAAGTCAGCGCAGTGGAGAATGGCATTAAAAAGTAGGTGTGCTTCCATGTGCATTTCCCCAAATTGCTTCAGGAAAAGGACGCCAGTTCTCTGGGGGTCTCACCTGTGCAGTCACACAAGTGGGCAGCGTTTTCAACTGTATACAGTTATTTTCCATATATTCAAAAAATGTTTTCCACTCTTCTTTAAACATATGTTCTTGCTCTCTTATTATATGCAAGTTGTGCATATTCTATCAACTTAAATTGCCAGTCCTCTTTAGGTAGGATTTCGCTCACTTTCCATTTTGGGGCTAACAAAGCACGGGCCACAGTTGTTGCATACATAAATAACCTTTTCTGACACCAGGGAATTTCAGTCTGGGTTATCCCCAACAAAAAGGACTCTGTTTGGGGGGGGGGGGGTAAGTCATTTTGAACATTTTTTTCATTTCATTATAAATCATTTCCCAGAACCCTTTTACGTTTTTACATGTCCACCACATGTGGAAGAATGTTCCCTCCACTTCTTTACACTTCCAACACTTATCTGATTCTGATTTGTAAATATTAGCCAACCTACTAAGAGTTAAGGTGACGCGGGTGGCGCTGTGGGTTGAACCACAAAGCCTAGGACTTGCCGATCAGAAGGTCGGCGGTTCGAATCCCCGCAAAGGGGTGAGCTCCCGTTGCTCAGTCCCTGCTCCTGCCAACCTAGCAGTCTGAAAGCATGTCAAAGTGCACGTAGATAAATAGGTACCGCTCCGGCGGGAAGGTAAACGGCGTTTCCATGCGCCGCTCTGGTTCACCAGAAGCGGCTTAGTCATGCTGGCCACATGACCCGGAAGCTGTACGCCGGCTCCCTCAGCCAATAAAGCGAGATGAGCGCCGCAACCCCAGAGTCGGTCACGACTGGACCTAATGGTCAGGGGTCCCTTTACCATTTTACTCAGAGTTAAGCAGCATCTATGAATCATTTTCAAGTACCGTATTTTTCGCCCTATAGGATGCACTTTTTCCCCTCCAAAAATGAAGGGGAAATGTGTGTGCGTCCTATGGGGCGAATGCAGGCTTTCGCTGAAGCCTGGAGAGCGAAAGGGGTCGGTGCGCACCGACCCCTCTTGCTCTCCAGGCTTCAGGAAGCTATCCGCAAGCCTTGGGAGCCCGCGGGAGTTCCCGCCGGGCTCCCCCCGGCTTGCGCAGCGCTGCCTCTTATCCCGAAGCCCCGGCGCGCTCAGCAGTCGCGCCGGGGCTTCGGGTAGCCCTGCGCAAGCCGCAGGAGGGCTTGCGGAGAGCAGCCTGTTCTGGGGGCTAGGGTCGGGGGAAGCTCGGGCTTCCCCCGCCCCAGCCTCGCACCTTGGGGGGGAAATATTTTTTCCCCCCTTTATTTCCCCCCCAAAAAACTAGGTGCGCCTTATGGGCCGGTGCGCCCTATGGGGCGAAAAATACGGTACTTCTCTTTCAGTAAATAGCATGCTGTAAATTTCAAGCCACCTTTTGAATAAACTGCAGAAACAAGGAAGCTATTTCCGAGTCCAGAATCCAGACTGGTTCAGCTCAGCTGCCTGTCGCTTCACCTCTCCTGCCTTTTCGCCTTAGGCTTACAGCTCTGAAGGCAGCTCCTTTTCACACTTCACATTTCTAACCTCTTCCTAACGTATGCATTTTTATTCACAGGAAGGCTAAAGCATGCAAGGGATTTCCATTTCCTGAGGTAATTAGGCCCGATTTGAAAATTTGAAAATGAATGCTTCCTAGAATCTTATTATCCAGAAACCTCCTTTTCACTTGTTCTTTTTTTCCTGCCAAGGTTATCCAAGAGTATCTAATCAGCAAAGATAAACCGATGAAGTTAAATGGGTGCCGGAGGCCCAATTTATTGTCCTTTCAGGTACAGATAGTAGATTTTGATGGTTCAACTGATTGTATGCATTAGCATTTAGCCCAGCTAGTAATGATGAGTAGTTGCCATTTTGTTGGTTAGAAGAATCTTCATATAAATAGAAAAATTACGGAAAGTAAGCACCAAAAAATAGTAGGAATTATTGCAATGTCGGTTAATTGTTTCTGCATCTGAGCACTCAAATTAAGGAGAAACTTAAGCAGTTTTAGAAAATGAAGTACTCTGGATGACTTTCAACAGATTCATGGAGGAACAGGCTATCAATGGCCACAAGGGCCATTGTTGGAGGCCGTTGATGGGAATCACAAGTATGGAGCATGCTCCTGTGCTCAGGACTTTCTTTCAGGATAATGGTGGGCTTTTGGTAATAATAATAATAGTAATAATAATAAAATCATTATTTATACCTCGCCCATCTGGCTGGGTTTCTTCAGCCACTCTGGGAAACTCCCAACAGAATATAAAAAATGCAATAAAACATCAAACATTAAAAACTTCCCTAAACAGGGCTACCTTCAGATGTCTTCTAAAAGTCAGATAGTTGTTCATTTCCTTGACACCTGGTGGGATGGTGTTCCACAGGGCACCCACCACTACTGAGAAGGCCTTCTGCCTGGTTCCCTGTAACCTCACTTCTCGCAGGGAGGGAACCGCCAGAAGGCCCTCGGTGCTGGACCTCAGTGTCTGGGCTGAACGATGGGGGTGGAGAGGCTCCTTCAGGTGTACTGGGCCGAGGCCATTTAGGGCTTTAAAGGTCAGCACCAACACTTTGAATTGTGCTCAGAAACGTACTGAGCCTATTTCGTGTGCTAATGGCAAGTGAACTGTTTCATACATGGCACTTGAAAAGGTTTTCGCCAACAATACTGTGGCACCAGTTTTAGAGGACACATGTTTAGAGCTTTTCTCACACTTACAGAAATTTGCTTTTGAGAAAATGGACTGGTCCAAGCATTACGCTTGTGAGAAATTGTGCATCCTCCTCACATACTATGACATGAACAGAAGGAAGTCTGGCCATTTTGACGCACAGCAACTGCAGGCACTAAGGTAATTTTATTTGGTAGTTGAAAGAATTCTCACCCCCTGTTTCTTTTCATATCTGTTGCTGGAGAAAATCTTCCTGACAGCCTTGTGGAAGTGGAAAATATATGGGGGTTTTTATACATGGGGGTTTAAATCAGTCCTGTATTTCTGATGTAGTGTAAAATCCCCAGAACATAACCTCCACATAAATTGTGGGATTGTTGTATTCTTTTACATATTGCAGCCACGTGGGAGATTAGCCCCATATGTAGTGGGTTTTTAAGGTTTTTATTTATTTTAATGCCATTCTCATATTTCCTAAATAATAGTCAGTTAGCTTTTTCTGTTCTTTTCTTAAATAAGCACTGGATTCACAGAAGATTGACACACACACCCCTTTTTTTAAAGTAACTTAAATTCTGAATTTCACACAAACTGCTTGGGCATTTTTCTGTTTGCATTCTTCTATTTTAAAATGGTTTATGTTTTTGCTTTTTGTGGAATATTGCAGCCAAATATAACTAGCAAGCGTAGTGCTAGTTAGTGTATGAAGGGGTAAAGGACCACAAATAGACTCAGCCAGGTCACGCCACAAGAGGGAGGAAGTAAAGCCTTTCTTCTTTCTTTCTTTCTTTCTTTCCCTCTCTCTCTCTCTGTCTCACTCTCTCCCTCCACATCATATAATGGGATAGACATGTGTGACTTTGCTCACAAGGTTACAGCACATGTTTGGAATCATATTCTGTATTTTCTACCAAAGTGTATTTTGCCTTTATTATTGTTGCTGCTGCATGGCACAATGCATGACTGAGACCTTGAATCTGTAAGTAAAGCATTTTAAACTTACTTAACATTGTGTGGGCTGCTAATTGCAAGAGGGGTAGAAAGAGGTCAGTTGCTGTGTGGAGTTGGAACGGGATAAGAAAAGTCTAACAAGCTATATTCCTAATGCTATACTGCTGCTTAACTTTTGTGAGTTTCATGCTCTGCTACTGGGGCTCTTTTGTGCAATCCCTGCGTTTTGAATCTAGGCAACCCAGCCAATTCTGTTCTTGTTCACCCACACATGTGGATCCACAGGGATTCCTATATTTTAATTCCCCCTCATTTTTATCTTTGTTTTACAGGATAATCAAGACCCGGACTAAAAATGGCATTCCTTGCTTTGAAATAGAGTGGCAAAAGCCAGGTTGGTGCTGTTTGTTTCTGTGTTCTTTGGGCTTATCATACAATGCTGCTTTAAATGCTGGTTTAATGAAAAGTTTCCTTACCACCTTGAAGGAAGGAAGACAGGGATGATGTGATAAGAAACTAACTTTAGCAGTATTGGAATGTTAAAAATAAAAGACAGACTGGCCCTGTGTGTCTAGTGATTGCTGGTTGGGAAAATGTTTTTAGATTTATTTTTAACACACACACACACACACACACACACATAATTAATATATGTGCTTGCTTGCTACCCTGGGCCACTTTTGGGAGGAAGGGCAGGATAGAAATTGAATAAATGAATAGTGTGAATAAGCGAAAATTGGATCTTTAGATCTTTGCATGCTGTTCAGACGAGTAGAGCAACACACATCAAATCCTAACTTTATTCCTTTCTTGTGGCAGCCATTTCTCAGTTGCAGAGCATCAGCGCAGCCTGCAGAAGGCTCCAGGTTGAACTCATAACATCTCCAAATAGGGTTGGGTGGGGCTGGGAAAGGCTTAATATATTCATATTGATGATGATAATAAATTTATTTATACCCTGCCCTCCCCAGCCAAGACCGGGCTCAGAGCGGCTAACAACCAATAATAAAAACAAGCTGATTAAAATACAATTTAAAAGATTAAGATACAACATTAAAACATTAGGATGCAGCCTCTTCACAGGAGGAGAAAGCAAAAAGAAAGAGGGGGAGGGAATCAAACTGATTCTAAGCCAAAGGCCAGGTGGAACAACTCCCGTCTTACAGGCCCTGCGGAAAGAAATCAGATCCCTGGTCTCATGAGACAGAGCATTCCACCAGGCCGGAGCCAGTGTTGAGAAGACCATGGCTCTGCTTGAGGCTAATCTAACTTCCTTAGGGCCCGGGACCTCTAGGGTGTTGCTATATATGGACCTTAAGGTCCTCCGTGGGGCATACTAGGAGAGGCGGTCCCGTAGGTACGAGGGTCCTAGGCCATGATCACTGGAGACAAGGCAAGTTTTAAAATAAGAGACACTCCCCCCCCTTCCCCACCCCTTACAAGCCAGTGGCATGAACTCTGCTCACTGTAATTTGACGCTGGTCTAATTTAAATCTGCTTTTCTTTATGCTGCTGGAATACAAATTGTGGGAATGTTAAGGGAGGCAGGAGCGGACATATTGTTTCATTATATCCTTCCCAACTTGTGTTAACAAGTTCTACAATTTAGCAGAGTAACATTCCCCATTTTAAACTTACACAGCGGATAGGTTTGCCAGACTTGCATAAGCCTTTAAAATAAGTTTCCTGGTATTTCCCCTTTTATTCCCTCTTTTAAAAAGAATAGACCTGACACAGACTTGTAGAAAAGTATAAAATAGTTTACTCACTCATTCTGTTCACCGATGGATCCCAGAAGGCAGACTTAAGTTACAAAATATATACACTTAGAATCTATCCCGTAAGGAGATAGGGAGCATCCCAGGCTGATGCTTCTTTGACGAAAGCAAAATGGAGAAGAGAGATGTGGTGGCCAGCCCTGTGCTTTTGTTACCTGCACAGGTAAAGTCACGCCCACCTGTGGCCACATGTAGAGGAAGTTTGTCCCAGCACAGGAGGAAACAGGAAGTTTATCTACTGGCTGGACAGACATCCCTCCTCATGTCTAAACATGTCCACTCTAGGAATGTTGTATTTGACTGCTCTGTGTTTCACACCTCACATAAATAGCTTTTGTTTTAAATATTTAAGAATGAACCACTGTTTTGTTTTTAGACACGTTGGAAATTTATGTGCTGAAATTTGCTTAACAGTAAAATTTGTAGAGGGACGCTGGTGGCACTGTGGAGGGACACGGGTGGCACTCTGGGTTAAACCACAGAGCCTAGGACTTGCCAATCAGAAGGTCAGCGGTTCGAATCCCTGCAACGGGGTGAGCTCCCGTTGCTTGGTCCCTGCTCCTGCCCACCTAGCAGTTCGAAATCATGTCAAACTGCAAGTAGATAAATAGGTACCACTCCGGCAGGAAGGTAAACAGCGTTTCCATGCGCTGCTCTGGTTCTCCAGAAGCGGCTTAGTCATGCTGGCCGCATGACCCGGAAGCTGTACGCCGGCTCCCTCGGTCAGTAAAGCGAGATGAGCGCCGCAACCCCAAAGTCGGTCATGACTGAACCTAATGGTCAGGGGTCCCTTTACCTTTTTAAAATTTGTAGACCTCTTTTCCACCACCAGAGTGGTCCCCAAGCGGTTTGCAACAAAAGTAAACAAACAAGCAGGGACGCATATAAATGTCTATATGAGTAGCAGAGCAGTAATAAATGCATACATACTGCATTGCAGGGGGTTGGACTGGATGACCCTTGGAGGTCCCTTCCCCTCTACAATTTTATGATGCTATGGAATGAAAACTCCAAAGCGGAGTCAACCAAGCCCTCCCAAAGCCTGGGAGAACACATGTCTTTTTACTGGGCAACAGAAGGCCATCAGTGACTTCTTGCCTGAAAGTCCTACCTTGGTGATGATACTTTTGGAGCAGATTGCATCCCCTCCTGGCAATTTTTCTCTCTCTTAGATATTCATGGGAGGTGCAATGTGGGGGGGGGGAGCAATGTGGAGACCAAGGGGGGAAAACCTGGAAACAACCCCCCTCCTAAAAAAAAAAAACAACCCACAGGGCTTAGGAAATGACAGTTCATTTGCTACTCCCTTGGATTGCACAGTGCCTAAATGAGAACAGAGTTATCTTTTCTGCAGCCCTGAACCTGCCCATCTGTATCTGATAGTATTTTGTTTCCATGCTCTGGATTCATTGCTCCAGATCATTACACTACAGCAGACGATCAGCCTGCAGAACCCTTTTTAATTACAACAGAAGAGGCGTCACTATTTGAGGCTGCATATCCAGAAGTGGTTGCCCGATACCATATGGAGAAGTTGGAAATATGCAAGGAAAGGAACAAAGGTAAATCTGAAGCGTCGGGTTTTGATTAAATAGACACCGTGCTCCTTTCGTTTTGTGAAATTGCCCATTATCCTCCCGAGATGTATGCATCTTAGTCAGCGAAGCATTATAATGTAAGCAGATTCTCAGTCACTTTCCCCAGCCCTTGCTTAACTGCCCTTTAAATCACAGATTGCTTCTGTTAACTTCATCACAAGGAACAAAGCCTCCTTTTTTACAAGGTGACTTTGTTTTGTCTGGTTATTTTAGGTAAGAAGAAGAAACCTAAAGAGAGAGAATGCTTAGCTGGGGACAGTGAAATAGCAGATCTTCTTTCTCGGCTGAACATGCAATCTGATGAGGAAACCCTTCCCGGCAAAGATCCTAAGCCCCCATTTACAACTGTTTCTGGTTTTCAAACAGTTCCAGAAAAGGGCTCTAAATTTCAGGGCCTACATGTCACTGCACATTTTCCTACTGCAGTCACACAAAGTCAAAACCCACCATCTACCTTGCTCATGACTACTTTGCAAAATACAGAGTATAATTGCATTCCTGACAGTTCTCTGAGCTCGCAACCTGAAAACTTGCATGCATCTTCCCAAATTGCCCATCTGCAGTTGAGTGACATTGACTGGGAAGGAACATCCTTCAGCATTTCTCCAAAGCGGGTTAATATTGTGTGTTCGGAATCCGAGTCAGATGCGAGTAGTAATTTTCCAAATCAACACACTTCACTGCACTGCAAAACAGCTGAAATCATTCCCCCGTCTTTGAATTCTGTGCGATATGATCCAAATCTACCAGGGAGTGAGGAGTGCTCTGTCTCCAAAATTGACCTTTATAAAGGTCAAAATGATTTATCTTCAGAAGAGCGGGCAATTCTGAAGCCTTCTGCTTTGGAAGCTTCTCCCAGCCTTTCAGATATGTCTCTGTTAAACTCTTTGCAAATGGTAGAACAAATCAATGTTACATCTAGCCCTGAGGGAAAAGCTCCATCTCCTTCAGCTCAGCTAAATGACAGTGCTCAGGAAGTTGAAAGTATATTACCAGGAAAATATCTGCGGGGACTTGGCTTGCCAAACTTGCTCAAAAACTATGAAAATCCAGCCTGGGCGTCAGAAAACCTCAATAGTCCAGGAACTTCAGTGTCTCTGGGTGCCGGAACACGAAAACCAACTTACTTGGGAAACAAGTCACCAAGATTGTCTCGCAAGTCAACGAAAGTCCTAGATAGCTGTCGGATGAGGGGAAAACCCGTGCCGGCCACTCATAAAAGCTCGCTGAAGAAGAGCGTGTGCCAGAAGATTTACTCCAGTGAAGACAGTGATGGTGAAAATGTGAAAGGTAGAAAGAAGGCTCACAGAAGCCCTAAGTGGCGAAGGAAGGGTCGTGTGGTTCAGCTGAAGGACAAGTGTAGGGACAAAAGGAGCAGCCATGAATTGGTGGCTGAAGTTGTGCCAGGAAAGAATTCTCTTAAAGGGCCTGCCATTAATTTACCAGTGGAAGAGCTTCCTATTGCACACATTCACAATTCTCTGACACTCTCAGAATCTAAGCTTTGTCGGTCCTCTCCTCCTCTTCAGGCAAGTGAGGCTGCCGCCTGGTCTGATAGCCCCCTTCCTTTGGCCGAACGGCTGAAACTAAGACTGCAGAGCAGTTGAGGATCCCTTGGCATTTTGCTCTTCTGGGCATTTCTTAAATTCTCATCTTCTTCCCCCTCCGTAACCTTTGTAAAAGCTCAACCGACAGATCTACGTAAAGAGACACCACCTTAATGAGTGAGGGTGCAGGGAGAGATCTGGAATGAGCAGAACTAAATGCTGGTGTGAAATTAACTAGTCTCTTCAGTCAGCCTTTATAGCTCTACCGTGGTTTCCTGTAGAACTGGCTGTGGATTGTTCTGATGGCTCATAAGCGTATTCTTCTTTTGTTGAGGTGCATCATATCTGCATCCCTTCTTTTCTTGAGCTGCACTGCATCTGCAGCAATGAATGAAAGCAACTTTTGTTCATCAATCCAATTACCGAACGTGTGGCAAGTTGTTTCTGCCCACCCGGATGGTGGTTCTGTTGATACCAGATATCTTCACACTTCAGGGTTATGCAATATGACTCGGTCTTTTTTAGAGCTTTCCATGGACCAAATCACAGAACATACCCCCACGGGTCTGGGATCTTAGACTGGGTTTGCAAGCAAAACAAGAATGCTGTGGTGGGAGATACTACTCTTGAATTCTGCCCCATGTAAGAACCTCAATACTCAGTTATTGCAATGTGTTCTATGTGGGGTTATCCTTGGGCCTGGTCTGAAAGTGGCGCAAAAGGCTGTGACTAGACTTTTGATGGGGAAAGTCTATCAACAGTCCATAACTGTTCCTCAAAAGTTTGTACTGGCTGCCCATACACTACCGAGCCAGATTCAAGGTCCTTGTATTAATTTTCAAGTCCCTTAACAACTTGGGTCCAGGATTACCTCAGGGACCGCCCGATCCCTTATATCCCTGTCCAATTGCTGGGGTCTTTGGGGGAGTCACTATTAGTGGTCCCCTGTGGCTCAGAAGCACAGCTCATAGACACCAGGGACCATGCATTTAATATTGTGGGCACAGTTTTGAGATCAGACACTCCATTTGAGATCAGACAGGCCCCCTCCCTGCTGAACTTTCAGCCCCTGCAGGCAACCCCATTCCAGCAGGCATTTTAAACTGATGTTTTTGATTTTATAGTTTTAACTGATTTTTACTTTTTGTATTGTATCCTTGTAAACCGCTCAGAGGTTGTTGTAGTTAAGCAGTATAGAAATTGTTTAAATAAATAAAGAAGAAACTCCCTGCAAATTAAAAAAAGAAAAAGCCCGACACAGCAAGGAGAATGAATCTTACCTATCCCTTTGCCTGTTGTGTTGGTTTTCTATTTGCAGTGAGTTCTTAACTTAGGGAGAAGGGACATAGGTTGTACCGCTTCAGTATACAGTGGTACCTCGGGTTACATACGCTTCAGGTTACAGACTCCGCTAACCCAGAAATAGTGCTTCAGGTTAAGAACTTTGCTTCAGGATGAGAACAGAAATCGTGCTCCGGCGGCGCGGCGGCAGCAGGAGGCCCCATTAGCTAAAGTGGAGCTTCAGGTTAAGAACAGTTTCCGGTTAAGAACGGACCTCCGGAACGAATTAAGTTCTTAACCCGAGGTACCACTGTACATCACTGCTTCTTAACCTGAGGTACCACTGTATACTGGGTGCTTTGTGATGCTGCAGGCCACTGAAATAATACACGGGTAAACCAGATATAATGCCTTCAGTAATCATGACAATCCCAGTTGCTGTAAAGATGCAATCTGCTCTCTTCAGTAGCTGGAAGCTGGGAGAGCGTTGGAAGAAAGTGAGATGTCATTGTTCAGGCAGCTTCAATGCAAACAGACAGTGGCATCTTGATTATTCTCTGCTTGTCCACTGTCACACCAGAGCACAAACAATCCCATCCATGCAGTGCCTCCCCCCCCCCCTTTTCCTCCAAGTTCAGCTAGATGCAGCTGTAGCTACTCACTTATAGTCAACCCTTTTATTCTCGGAGCATACTGTAGCTCAGCTGAATTTACTGCTATGCAGTATCTTTCCCTGGAAAGTGTTTACTACAAGTATATCAGCAGCAAGTCAATGGATCAGTGTCACATGTTGGCATTATATATTTACCACATCAATATTGTGCTCTTTCTTTTGATTTTGTGAGCTCTGGAGCCAAAAGCCTTTGAATTAAACATCAAAAAGAATGGCAGTTTACCTCCGGCCATGGGGTTAAATCAAAGCCTAAATTAAATCTAGGCAGTATTATGTAATAGCCAAACACCTCAACCCTTTTGATGATTAAAGTATTTTACTTCTTTATACTGGAGTCCTAAGTGCATTTGCCGGGAAGCAAATCCTATTGATTTCAGCTGAACTTTTCATATTAGAGTCCCTAGGATTGCACGCCTTATCCTATACTGCAATTCTGTACACGTCTACTCAAAATTAAGTCCCATTGTGTTTAATAGGGTTTGCTCCCAGGTATGTGGGTGTAGAATTGCAGCCCAAGAGAAGTGTCTGAAACCCGTGACTATCTGTGGTTTTAACTGCCTAACTACAGCCTTATAAGCATTGTGTAATTGTATAAACCTTGTGTATAAATGCAGGGGTAGCTAATCTGCGGTTCTCCAACAATTCCTAACAGCCCCAGCCAGCCCACTTGTCCCAAACAGAATTAATTAAATGGTGAAATGATGTGCAGAATAATTTATAGTGCACTGTTACTCATGTTTACCTGGAACAAGCGTTGCTATGTCCATTGTACTCTTTCCCCCAGCAAAAAATTATCTGGTCCCAGATATTGCATGTCTATCATGTCACATCCAGATGCAAACCACAGGTTATGGGAGGGAACCGAGGCAATATATATTTCTGCATTCCTATAAAGCAGGGGGGTTGTTGTAAAGTTTGCTACCTGGTATATTATTTTGTAAGGTGGGAGAACTGCATGGCGTTTTAACCTATAGACATGCACAGAAGTGGTTTGTGGTGTGCCTAGGATGGTCGTTGCAAAAACTAGGAATTAAGGCAAAATCTACGTAAAGTTAAATAAGGTACTTTGAAATTGCACTGGAAGAGACTTACGGATGTGTTTAATTCGCCCATTGAAAATATGGGGCTTGGGCATGCACAGCTGTGGCTGGGACATGCCCTAAAACCGGGTTTGTAAGAAATTGGGAGGACTTGCTGTTTTAGATGTAAAACACACTAACCTGCAATGCAGGAATCTTTTGTCCAGTGTGGAGTTCAAACCCATAACCCTGAGATTAAGAATCTTGTGCTCTACTGACTGAGCTAGCTCAGAAACAGCTGCACAGCTGTGGTTTGTGGGCTGTAGGCCCTCCAGAGAAGTCGCTGGAGAAGTCCCTTTTAGCTGCATGACCTGTCGGAACACGCCTGGGGTCACACGCAGCCCCTGGAATGAGACAGACCTCTCCGGGCGTCTTCCTGATGAAGCGCAGCCCGGGACGTTCACAAATCAGTCCCAGTGTGCACCAGCGACACATATCAAAAGACATGTGCATGCTCACTCAGCAGAGTATAGCAGAAACGACCGTGGAGCACGAGTATAGCATTCTAAGTGGTTTATTAAGCAATATATACAGGACAAAGCAACCATGGCGTCCTCTCACATCTTCTCCAAGAGAGAGAGAAAGAAAAGTACAAAAGTACAGTACAGCAGAAGACGGATAAGACTGACTTCCATTCTCACACTTTCCAAGCCTAGAAAGTAAACACTAATGTGATGTAACAATCACACACCTAGCAACGGAGGAATGAAATGCTAACATTTCTCCTGAGATTGGGAGAAACTGACCATCGCACAAGGCAACAAGTAGCAATGTCACTACATCCCATCCTAAGTGCTCCTTTTCCAGCGCAAAGTATCTCATGAGTGGAAGCATCTCAAGCCTTCTGCCACTTGTGCGTTGTTGAGAAGAGTCTTGCCATGCAGAATTCTGCTCAGCTTAGAATAGTGAATTTTATCTGCTGTGGCAAATCACACTGCTGTCGGGCCAACAGACCTGCCATTAGTGTTTGGCTGTGTAGT
Organism: Podarcis pityusensis; assembly: GCF_964106645.2. Lineage (NCBI taxonomy): Eukaryota > Metazoa > Chordata > Lepidosauria > Squamata > Lacertidae > Podarcis > Podarcis pityusensis. The sequence continues at coordinate 16,984,975 of NC_138026.1, forward strand.
TCACAAGTTTCAGATAAAAATACATGTTATTTCAGATACCTGTATCCAAGTTGTCTACTTTTTCTGTCTTTTGCTATATGCGCAAGTTAGTTCGTCTTATTGGTCAGAAACGTGACAAAGCTGTGAAGGAAATTTAAGAATTTGGCACTTCTTAAACCTTCTCTCTAAACTTCTATTCATTACCCAGGTTTTATACACACACACACACACACACACACACACACATATGAAATCTATTGTGGCACTCTGCAAATGTGAATATAAAAGCCTGAAAGCAGCTTAGCCAGCATGGTTTACCTTGTTCCCAAGGAATCTTAAGAAGGGATAACATTTTCTTGTAAAACTGCATATCACAGGGTCTGTTAGTGAAGGTATTATATTTGTGTTTGCGATGTAAACGTGTCATGTTCTTTTAGGGTTTTGCCATAGCCTAGAATCCTATTTCTTCAGATAAATGCTGGGATTCTCAGTACTGTAACAACTATGGAAGGCACTGATAAAGCCTTGCAGTGACTAAATAAAATTGGCTGTTTTGTATTAGCAGATCAGTATATATATCTAGCAATGCATGCAAGTTTCAGTTTCCTATAAGCCTTACTACTGTACAACTTTCCTCCGAGATCTAAGACTATTGTCCTCTGCATTCTTGGGGTTAAATCAGTGAGACTTTACCACATTATAATGAAAACTAAGGTTAAAGCTACAATTCTATGCACATTTACCAGGAAATAAATCCTACTGAACTCAATGGGACTTTTGAGCAGACGGGTCTAGACCTGTGCTGTATTATTATTATTATTATTATTATTATTATCACCATCATTATTGCTATTATTATTTATATACTGCCCTATTCCTGGAGGTTTCAGGGCAGTTCACAGAAAAGATCACAACATATATAAATAAAAACAACAACCCACTAACAACCCCCCCCCCCCCCGAAAAGAGCCACATTTTTAAAGGGCATAGGATGTCAAACAGATCAACCAAAGGCCTGGTTAAAAAGGAACCTTTTTGCCTGGCACCTAAAGGTGTTCAATGAAGGCGCCAGGCGAACTTCCCTGGGGAGAGCATTCCATAGATGGGGAGCCACTGCAGAAAAGGCCCGTTAAAATGTGAGAAATGGGACTCACAGCACTCTCCTGATCTACATTCCTAAACTGGTTTGGGCATTCACAACTCAGAGCGCAAGATGGATTCACTTTCCTAGGCATATCATTATGGGTATCCTGTGAAGAGAGTCCTTGAAGACTAGCCAGAATAGCACCCTCTGGATATTATAAGAATTCTCATCATCTCATTGAAAGAGATGGGTTTGCTTAGTGTGGAGAAGGGATGTTTAAAAGGGAAACATCAAATACCAAATACTAATATTACTATAGAAGAAACATCAGCATGCTGAAGGGTTTTGTACCTTGGCTGTCCTTTGAAAGATGGGCCCTGGGAGGCAGGAAGGGGAGGAAGACAATGCAAGATATCACCCTCTCCAGAGGGCATGCTTAATGCTCCCATGGCGAGTTATCATGTGCCTAAAAAGAATACCCTTTTCCAAGACGTGACATGTTAGTTTTCCTTTTCCTAAATTGTAAGCAGCATCCACAGTTACTTCCCTTCCCTGTTACAAAACAGTGGGTGGAGTCATAAAGATGCCGAGAAGGGCTGGCCGAAGCCTTTAAATTATTCCCAATCTTAATCTTTTAAATATTCCCTAAGACTGTCAGGGAGCATTACCAGCACAGAATGCAGATGCTGATGAGAAAGTCTACTTACATCTCCATCCACTTTCTCTCTCACTCGCTGAATGATTAAACCAAAGGAGATGGCTATGCCTCTAGAGCCCTAGTGACCAAGGAGCCAGGAGAGGGAGGTGTCACAATGAAGGGCGTGTCACAAGGACCTCCGCAATCTAGCAACCACCAGCACTGAACTGGCACTACTCTCAACTGACACTACTAAGTTTGCTTAAAAGGTAAAGGTACCCCTGCCCGTACGGGCCAGTCTTGACAGACTCTAGGGTTGTGCGCTCATCTCACTCTATAGGCCGGGAGCCAGCGCTGTCCGCAGACACTTCCGGGTCACGTGGCCACTGACAAAGCTGCTCCGGCGAACCGGCACCAGAGCAGCACACAGAACGCCGTTTACCTTCCCACTAGAAAGCGGTACCTATTTATCTACTTGCACTTAATTGTGCTTTCGAATTGCTAGGTGGGCAGGAGCTGGGACCGAACGACAGGAGCTCACCCCGCCGCGGGGATTCGAACCGCCGACCATGCGATCAGCAAGTCCTAGGCGCTGAGGTTTTACCCACAGCGCCACCCGCATCCCTAAGTTTGCTTATATGGCTTTTAATCCATGTTTAGCCCCAACACATTTTAAAAGGGCATTGGATGTCAATCAGATCAACGGAAGGGCCTGGTTAAAAAGGAACCTCTTTCCCTGGCGCCTAAAGGTGTATAATGAAGGCGTCAGGCAAACTTCACTGGGGAGAGCATCCCATAGATGGGGACCCACTGCAGAGAAGGCCTGTTCTCATGTTGCCACCCTCTGGACCTTTCAAGGAGGAGGCACACAAAGAAGGGCCTCAGAAGATGATCTCAGGGTCTGGGTAGGTTCATATGGAGATAGGTGGTCCTTGAGGTATTGCGGTCGTGAGCTATTTAAGGCTGTATAGTGTCCTCGATCTGTTAGGAGTTGGTATGAAACTGCCTGTAGCTAGGAAAATGTCTACTGTGCTTAAACAAGTGAAACATGAAAGTTTCCGAAAACCTGAACTGTTGTAGATGTTACCTTTGATGTGCTGAAAGGCAACTTAGTTTAATATCTAGGTGCTAGACGGCTTTTCACATTCCTTAGCAAATGATAAATATGTGGTAGCTATACTGCAGAAAATGTTTGTATGTTACAAAATCCTTCATAAAAGGGATGTCTTTCCAGAAGAACCTTTCTTGGAAGGGGAAAAGAAGCAGAAATGTGGAGGTATTTAAAAGTGCCACTAGACTTTAGGGGTTTTTTGGGGGCTGTACATAACTACTTTGTGGAAACTCCTTCCCAAACCTTGTTTCCCCAAGCAAGACTCTAGAATTAAATTCTTATCAAATCTAGATGACCTTTCTTTTTAACAGAAAGATTTATGGGTTTTTATATACATATATAGTGAATCAACACTCTCTTTGACACAAAGGGAGGCTGTGTTTAGAAACTAGCATAGAAAGCTGCACTGCACATTGAGACAGTGTTAGAAATAAGACGTGTTTTCCTTCCTGAAGGGCAAAGTGCTAAATCTACCACTGAGTTTTATTATTTCACCAGTAGCACTTAGCCTATAACAGATCTAGTAATATTGCTAACTGCGGCTTCCTTTCATCTGCTGATGTAAAATGGCAGAGCTTCAACACCTCCTTAGACATGAAAAGATTTTTACCTTGACTCGTGATAACAGCTCCCATTAATCTTTCTCACTGTGAGCTGTCTGCATTTTATCCTAAAAGTGCTAATGCTAAAGTTTTCAGAGAAGGCTTCGAGATAGGAAAGAGGAGCCGGTCAGAAAATTCTTTCTAAAAAGATTTAAAATTCTCTTTCAGTCAATAAATGTGGTTTTCATTTTCTGCTTCAGCAAAATGCAATCAACTCTTTCAAAAAAACCCAAGATTAATTATTGTTTCTTGGAGGTATGCAAGACAGCCTCCTGGTTACAGTAGCTTCCCTATTTATTTATATTTTTGTAGGGGGAAATGTTTGTAAGATAGCTAATTAGTTGCTGATGGACCTTCTCTTCACGTTTGCCTCTGGGTGACAACATAGAGCTAAAGAAGAATACAATAGAATTGGTAAAGGTAAAGGACCCCTGGATGGTTAAGTCCAGTCAAAGGCGACTGTGGGGTTGCAGCACTCATCTCGCTTTCAGGGCAAGGGAGCCGGTGTTTGTCCACAGACAGCTTTTTGGGTCATGTGGCCAGCATGACTAAACTGCTTCTGGTGCAATGGAACACCGTGATGGAAAACAGAGTGCACAGAAACGTTGTTTACCTTCCCACCTCAGAGGTACTGTACCTATTTATCTACTTGCACTGGCATGCTTTCGAACTGCTAGGTTGGCAGGAGCTGGGACAGGGCAACGGGAGCTCAATCCGTCGCGCAGATTCGAACCGCCAACCTTCTGATCAGCACCACCCGCACCTCCTTACTCTGTCCCAGCTCCTGCCAACCTGGCAGTTCAAAAGCACACCAGTGCTTACACAGCCCACTGCTCCATGGATGGAAGGAATGCATGAGGGCCCACCGGCCCCACCAGTGCACTTCCCATTGGGTTTGATGCATAGGTAGAGCTGCTCCATATGAAGAGGGAGTCTGGTTGGGTCAGGTTCCTCCTTGCCTGGAGGAGATTGGATGTAGGGCAGGGGGCTGATGGTCTATAGCTCCACTAGTAGTGCTTTGTCCACAGGAAGTCCCAAATTGAATCCCTCTCAGGAGAGCTGGGAAGGGTTCCTGCCTGAAACTCTGGAAAGATGGTACCATTGTTGGCAATGGATTGCATCTCCCGGGCTGAAGTCATCCAGCTATGTTAGCAGCAGCCAAGTGACCTCCCTAGGTAGTGTGTATGGAAGTCCTGGGCTGCCCAGGCTACCTCGCTGATGTGGTCCCGAGGAAAGGAAAGCAATATCTTTGGCAACAGTTGGGCTGCAGGAGTTGCCACAAGGATGCCTACAAGAGTCCACTCTGGATTTGTGTAGGGTTTAATCCTTAGCGTTTTTTTCTCCCAAATATACCCTGCAAAGCGGACGAGGTTTAGGATCACAGTTTCCCTTCTGCTAGATGGGCTACCTTCCCAGGTGGATGAGCCCCATCTGCCCCTTCCTTCCCTCTACAACACAGGCAGAAACTGCCTTCTTGACCGCTGGACCCACTACACTGGTACCTCGGGTTACAAACACCCCAGGTTACTTTGGGTTACAGACTCCACTAACCTGGAAGTAGTACCTCGGGTTAAGAACTTTACCTCAGGATGAGAACAGAAATCGTGTGGCGGCAGCGGGAGGCCCCATTAGCTAAGGTTAAGAACGGTTTCAGGTTAAGAACAGACCTCCGGAACGAATTACGTTCGTAACCAGAGGTACCACAGTATTGGTTTCGTCCACTAACTCTGACTCCATATAAGGCAGATTTTTAAGTTCCCAGGAATAGGAATTGAATAACGGCCTTTCCCACACAGGTGGCAGAGAAACATTTCCATGGCAGGGATGTTGGCACAACATTATAACCCCCCATGCGTTCTTTCAACACATGGGAGGGCTGCCAAATATTTCCTGGTAAAATCGACATATAATGTTAAGCTGATAGAAATATAGCAGAAACACTTTCCAGCTACCTATGAAATGCAAGTTACCACACACAGAAAGTTATATACATCAGGAGCAGCTAAAAATGCCAGATCAAAAATCTTCATGATGAGTCGATGCCTTTGGAGAAATATGGAATATGTCAAAGTATAAGAGACATATTTTCTTTGCTGCTTTATTTGCAGTGGTGGTTTCCCCTCAAGCCCCAGTCTCTCTTCAGCAATTGTGTGCAACTTCCCCATGAATGGATAGGTCACTTGACAAATTTAGGGAGAGATAATTCGGAATGATAGACTTTCATGCCATTGTCCAACTCAGCTGGGGAGATAACAAATCTGAATAGGCGATAAATATGTTGTCTTTGGCCTTTTCTTTTCCATCAGTTCAACCTAATTGGAGCCTTTGACACTAAGGTGTCAATGCAGGAATTGCTCCTTCAATTTTGTGGCAGGTGATTTGCATTTCAGAGTTTGACACATTTATAGTCTTTGATCTTTTAACCACCAGCCTGCATCCCTGTTTGGGTGTTTTGTTTTTTAAAAAACAACAGGTGAAGTGATCAGCTCTTCTTAGGAACAACAAGGAAAACCTAGATCAACCTTCCAGATCCAGATCCTAAACATATTTACCTGGAAATGTCATTCTTTGCTCAACAACACTTAATTATGTGAAGCGGATTGTAGGCTTTATAGTACAACTGTATACTTGGAAGGAAGTCTCTGTATGTTAATGTTGCTTAAAGATAAAGGGACCCCTGACCATTAGGTCCAGTCGTGGCTGACTCTGGGGTTGCGGCACTCATCTCGCTTTATTGGCCGAAGGAGCCTGCGTACAGCTTCCAGGTCATGTGGCCAGCATAACTAAGCCGCCTGTCACGGGGATTCGAACCGCCAACCTTCTGTTCGGTAAACCCTAGGCTCTGTGGTTTAACCCACAGCGCCACCCTCATCCCATTAATGTTGCTTACTCTCAGGTAATAAGGCTGCAAGCTTAGTCTGATTTATAGCAAACAAAGCAGCTGATTAGTAGTGATGCCAATCATGCTTTTCCAAACCTGGTTGGACTACAACTCCATCATCCCTGACTATAAGCCATTCTGGTTGAGGGTGATGGGAGTTGTAGTCCAAAATTTTTGGAATGGCCCAGAACACAAAACCACATGTTCTAACATTATGGTACTGTAGCTATCTTTATTTTAAATAAAGTTCACAAAGGTTCACTACAACAGTATGATACAAACCGAAGGTGTACACTGGTTCCTGTTTATTTGAACCCTCCAAGGGATTTTAAAATCCCCCCCCCCTCCGAAAGATAGGTCCCATATGATTCACTTAGATCGCACAATTTGTTCTGCAATGTGTACAATGAGGCACAATTTATTTTGATTTTTGTAAGCATGAGAAGGAGCTGTACAGGGCATAATACACTAGAACTGCTGTAGCTCAACATGGATGAGAGCCTGAGGAAAAGGGGACTATTGTCCTTCCTGCCATAATCCTTTGTTCCCCATACAGGACATTCAGAATTTCCTCTAGGTGATGGCTTTTGGGTAATGCAGAGATTTGCAGGAGAAAGAGAGAGTTGCTTTCATTAGTCTTGTCATCTGGGCAGGGACACAGGTGGTGCTGTGGTCTAAACCACTGAGCCTCTTGGGCTTCCCAATCGGAAAGTTGGCAGTTCAAATCTGTGCAACGGGGTGAGCTCTCATTGCTCTGTCCCAGCTCCTGCCAACCTAGCAATTTGAAAGCACATCAGCGCAAATAGATAAATAGGTACCTCTGCGGTGGGAAGGTAAATGGCATTTCCATGAGCTCTGGTTTTCATCACTGTGTTCCGTTGTACCAGAAGCGGTTTAGTCCTTCTGGCCACATGACCCGGAAAGCTGTCTCTGGACAAACGCCTGCTCCCTCAGCCTGAATGTGAGATGAGCGCCGCAACCCCGTAGTCGCTTTTGACTGGACTCAGCTGTCCAGTGGTCCTTTACCATCTGGGTAGTCCTGGGCTGCCCAGATGAGAAGACCCTCTTGGCTTTGCTGATGTGGCCCAAAGGAAAACAGGGCAATATGTTTGGCACCAGCTGGACTGCAGGAGTTGCCAGAAGGAGACATACAAGATGCTATCTGACCGTCTTAGGGACTCCACTCCGGATTTCCATAGGGTTTGCCCCTTAGCCTTTTCTTCTCCTGAAGTTATCCTGCAAGGAAGCGGAGGTTTACAGTCAGAGTTTTCCTTCTCCTTCCTTCCTTCCTTCCCAGGTTGATAAGCCCCACTTGCGTCTCAAAAGATAAAGACTGTACAGCGTATTGGACCCCAACGTCAAACTGCTGGTAATTTTATCCAGCCACCCTTCTGGCTTCTGAGATCTCAGCCTGCATTGCCCACACATTTTCAAACATATCTTCAAAACCGTTCTAGACTAGAAACTGTTTCCCCCATAAATTAAGAGTAAGATTATCCAATATCTTCAAAAGTGTGTCCTAGCAGACAGTCCTGACAACTGTGTTAGGAGCATAGAAAGTTGCCTTATGCCAGGGGTCAGCAAACTTTTTCAGCAGGGGGCCGGTCCACTGTCCCTCGAACCTTGTGGGGGGCTGGACTATATTTTTGGAAAAAAATGAATGAATTCCTATGCCCCACAAATAGCCCAGAGATGCATTTTAAATAAAAGGACACAATCTACTCATGTGAAAACACACTGATTCCTGGACCATCCGCTGGCTGGATTTAGAAGGCGATTGGGCCGGATCCAGCCCCCGGGCCTTAGTTTGCCTACCCACGCCTTATGCTGAGTCTGCACAATGATCCTTCCAGATCAGTACAGTGTTGTCTTTGTGTACTGTCCATGGTCCTGAAGGGTTTCAGACCGAGGTCTCTCCCACAGCTCCACTAGAAAATTGCAAGGATCAAACATGGGCACCTTTGGTCCTTCTGCATCAATTTCTGGCCTATGTAGTCACACAGCACCCAAGGCTCCTTCACTTTTTAGCAGAAGTCCCTTCCAGTTCTGCCTCCAGGACATTACCATCACTAATTTTGATCTCCGGAAGACTGATGCATCTGTCTGTGTGGTTTCACTTCTAACCTTTTAGTGAATAAGAGAGCTATGATTGCCTGCCATGGTCTGATAAATATGTGCGGCAGAGCCTGGCAGATCAAGTCAAAGAAATTAGAGTTGAGCCAAGCTGTTTTTCATCTGCGTCTTCCCCCACAGCTGCCAATATGGGCATTAGTGAATTGCATTTCGCGTTGAATCTAGTTCCAGGTATATTAACAACAGAGCTGCTGATTTAAATGCAACTGCCCCAGGTTTCTCTGCACAGTGAGCCATTCACGTGCAACCTCTAGGCATGAGACCAAAACTCAGGTATCAACCCAGATTTTGGCAGTACATTCAGGCTCCTGCCTGATAAATGGCACCAGGATTATAGGAATCACAACAGCCTCTAGTATGGCAGATGGGTCAAGGATGTCATTGTTCTTGTTTTATGCATTCGAAGCTCCCATCTGATTCCAAAACCAATGCAGACATTGCAGGAGGTTCTGAGTGTGGAAATCTGTCTTTTCAATCACTATCCTCTTCTATGAACTGACCTTGGAAATCTCTCACCACAGAATCTTCTGAGAAGGATTCTGACAATGTTTTGACTGGGGCTGTCAACTCATTAAATAATTTTAGCAGATCAATCTCTGGCTTATGAACGAACCAAGCTTGATTTTTCTAACACCACAGAAGCCCCTGTTGGAATGACAGTATATCATAAGGCAGCGTCATTTTAGGGGGCTGGGAGGGGGAGGAAATGTCCTAGATCATGCTTGGAAAATCCATTTTTAAAATAATTATCAGATCTGTTTTGGAAGGCTGATTCTTTCATTTTAAAAAGTTATGGATGGATTTGAGAAAGCTGCTTCTCTACAAAGCCCGAACAACTTGTCATGTAGCTTCCTCATCTGACAAGATTGCAGAAAGGAAAACAAATGGGAGACGATTGTTATTCGGAGCATACGCTTTATAAAAATGAAATGTCAGGGTAAAAAACTTTGATGGCAATAGGAGAGTACGTTTTGGAACACAAATTCCTCATTTATATGGCGGTAGCCGCCAGAGGTTGTTGGGAGAGTGGAGCTTGCATTTTGTTTGTTTTTTGTACACACTCATCAACATAAAACAGTGGCATTTTTTTGCATTAGGGAGAACTGTGGAACACAGCAATATTGTATGCAAAGGCATCAGTCTGTGCCTAAAAGACGAGAAGGAAGATCAGATTCCTGCTCGTACTGCAACTTCCCACCATATTGTATACCAAGCACATTCAGCAGGGAAAACTTGCATGTAGGATCTGTATGGGGGCGTTTCTCATTAATCCAAGGGAAGCTTTGGCCCACCAGATGTTGCTGAATGACCCCTCCCATCAGCACCAGAAAACATGGCCGATTGCCAGGGATGATGGGAGTTGTAGTTCAGCAACATTGTTCAACCCGGACACTGAGATCCAGCACCGAGGGCCTTCTGGCGGTTCCCTCATTGCGAGAAGTGAGGTTACAGGGAACCAGACAGAGGGCCTTCTTGGTAGTGGCGCCCGCCCTGTGGAACGCCCTCCCTTCAGATGTGAAGGAAATAAGCAGCTATCTTCTTTTTAAAAGACATCTGAAGGCAGCCCTGTTTAGGGAAGTTTTTAATATTTAATGCTGTATTGTTTTTAACACTTGATTGGAAGCCGCCCAGAGTGGCTGGGGAAACTCAGCCAGATGGGCGGGGTATAAATAATAAATAATTAATAATAATAATTATTATTATTATTATTATTATTATTATTATTATTATTATTATCTGAGGGAACCAAAGCTCCCCCACACCAGCGATAATTCCTGCAAATTGCAGAGTGGATTTCAAGAACTGGCATTCAAATCCTTTCTCACCATTTGGTCAAAAGGTAAACTGACTCCACTATAATGGAGCTGCATTTTAATGATATTTTATGCATTCATATCCATTCCCTTAAGGATTTGTTGTTACTTTTAATATTTAGATATCAATATCTGAGCCACTGTCAACAAATTCCCCGCCCTTGCCCTATGATTAATACATTGTATGTTATCTCATTCAGTCCCCCTAATGATGGCTTTCTTGGTTGTATTATTAATGTATTTTCCATAATATTACCAATTTCTTTAATCAGTCTAAAATGCCTGTTTTAGTTGTAATAAGAAAATTGGCTTTAATTTGCAGTCGTGTAAACCCTGTGGTCTAAACCACAGAGCCTAGGGCTTGCCGATCAGAAGGTCGGCTGTTCGAATCCCCGCGACGGAGTGAGCTTCCGTTGCTCTGTCCCTGCTCCTGCCAACCTAGCAGTTCGAAAGCACGTCAAAGTGCAAGTAGATAAATAGGTACCGCTCCAGCAGGGAGGTAAATGGTGTTTCCGTGCACTGCTCTGGTTCACCAGAAGCGGCTTAGTCATGCTGGCCACATGACCCGGAAGCTGTACGCTGGCTCCCTCGGCCAATAAAGCGAGATGAGCGCCACAACCCCAGAGTAGGCCACGACTGGACCTAATGGTCAGGGGTCCTTTTACCTTTACCTTTAAACCCTCTGCAAAGAGCTTAATACAAACTAAGAATTGCTGTAGAATAATTATTATTAAATAAAAGCTGGAATGTAAAGGATGGACATTTGAGGTGACAGGGAGTGATATGAATCTTCTAGCTGGGGTGTTAGATCTCTGATGACACAGACATGCCAGTTAACAGCTAAACGTTGCCATTACAAAATGGTAATGTGAACTAGATCTAAGCTGATCTGTATTGAGGTACCGGCATGGCCTTTAATTCCTATAACATCATCCCATTTACATTTGTGCAAAAATTGAATTTATAACTTACTTATCAAAAGACACCTATGCGTACCATTCATACCAAATAAAATTTCAGACTATTCATCAGCTCACTTTAGCAAGTATTCCAGTTATGTAAAGGCAAGTGAGGAGACAGGATAGCTAAATTTGATTGCTAAATCCTATACAGTGGTACCTCGGGTTACATACGCTTCAGGTTACATACGCTTCAAGTTACAGACTCTGCTAACCCGGAAATATTACCTCGGGTTAAGAACTTTGCTTCAGGATGAGAACAGAAATCGTGCTCCAATTGCACGGCGGTGGCAGCAGGAGGCCCCATTAGCTAAAGTGGTACCTCAGGTTAAGAACAGTTTCAGGTTAAGAACGGACCTCCGGAACGAATTAAGTACTTAACCTGAGGTACCACTGTACAATACATACTGAACTCTGTGGGGCTTACTTCTGAGTGTGTGTTTCAAAGATTGGGGGAAATTGAAGCTATTTTGTGAGGCAATGAAAGCTGGTGATTAAGTGTTTATACTGAATTTACCGTAGGTCTTTAAATCAGAGACACAATACATTGTCTTTGGATTTCTTTGTTGAAATTGTGCTTGGAAAAAGTGTACATTTTGACAGGAAGGAAACCTCACTCTTCTCTGCTCAAAAATTACCAACAAGCCTGCACTCTGTACTATTTCGTATCCTTTTCCATTAGTTTAAAACGAGAAGCAGACATTAAAGAAGACCAACCACACGGCGTCATCTCCTTTCAACTTCTGTTAACAGGGGCATTAAAAAGACCCTCCTCAATATCAGCTGGAAAATGCCAAGTCATAAAAGTTGTACTTAAAAGGTGAGTAGGTGTAAATTCGGCACATGAGACTGTTTTCATCTAGGAAGCTGCTTGATTAGAGGCCAGTTGTCTTAATGAATTGGGAAGTTGCTGTCACATCTCAGTCAGTCGAGATTGCCACTTCTGGGGGGATCAAATGTTCACATGGGAGGTTCTCAGATATGGCATATTGGCCCTGATCTTGCTAGTGTGTGACCAGAGGACACCGCCTTTGCGAGACACCAGTGAGATCAAGAAACCCAGCCTGCATAGTTGTGCGAATCAGATTCTGGGGCTGCTTCACACATGACCCTGAGACATTCATCGTTCCAAGACAGAGGGTTTCAACCTTTTTGAGTCCACGGCTCCCTTGACCGGCTGAAGATTGAATGTTGCTTGGCTTCAAATTGCTGAATAAATTGTTGGAGTGATTAAAAAAACCAAAAACCTATCACTCAGGCAGGAAATCTTCTTGTTTTTTTATGCTGTCACCGAGCACGCCTACGATATGAGCTGCATAGCTCGAAAACATTATGAGATTACTGAGTGACCGAAAAGGTCTTTCCCCTCTCTGCCCTGATTTTTATGAGGTGGAAGAAAATTTAGGGACCCCCCCAAATATGAATTCTCCCTAGATATTATATATTTAAAACCCCTTTAGCCGCAGAAAAACGGGACAAGTCTGTTTCTTGGTTCTTTCCTAACACCGACAGTGAAAAGTGAATGTTATGTTTTTATCGTGTGATAGTGACTTCAGTGGTGAGATGTACAAAGGGCAAGAGGGATCCAAGTGGTATAATTTACAATGGCAAGTATTAGATCATTTTTAACAAGCACTTTTCTTTTCTTTTCTTTTTCTTTATTTTTTTTTACAAAGTAATAATCATAAATAAATAAGAATAAAAATGTATGCCACACCACCGAGACCATTCCATTATAACTATCCAACCTCCCAAATTTTCAACACCTCTTGCGATGGTTTGACCCCTTTCCAGTACAAATTCTACAAACAAACTCCATATTTCCTCAAAATAATTTCTCTTGCATATTCCCCATCTTACCTTAATGGCACATGTTAATTTATCATTAATAGCTAGATCCCACACCTCTTTATACCATTCTTCCATTTTACAGTGTTACCTCGGGCTAAGAACTTAATTTGTTCTGGAGGTCCGTTCTTAACCAGAAACTGTTCTTAACCTGAGGTACCACTTTAGCTAATGGGGCCTCCCGCTGCCACCGCACCACCGCACAATTTCTGTTCTCATCCTGAAGCAAAGTTCTTAACCCAAGGTACTATTTCTGGATTAGTGGAGTCTGTAACCTGAAGCGCTTGTAACCTGAAGCGCCTGTAACCCAAGGTACCACTGTATATTCTGCTAGCGCCTTCCACTTCTTAGCTATAATAACTCGTGCAGCTGTCAATAAAATTGTGAGCAAGTCCTTTGTAGCCTGTGAACCTTCCACACCATTGTAAATTGATAATAATGCTACCTCTGGACTTTCGATGAGCTTCAACCCAATGGTTTCTGTTATCTCCTTAAAAACCCTTTGCCAAAAAAAAAAAAAAAATGTACATGTTTACACCTCCGCCACATGTGAACATAATTCCCTGTTTCCTGGTATCCCCTCCAACGTAACACCAAATATTCCTTGTTTATTTGATTTAATCTGGTGTTAAATACCATCCCCAAATTAATTTATAATAATTTTCTTCTTGGGAAGTATGAAACTGCCTCACATCAGGTTAGACTATTTGTGTATCTAACCATCAGTGAAGGCGAGCCATTAGGGTGAATAGACACTAGGGTGCCCATCTAGTGCCATGCATTCACAACAGAAAAAGGTATCAAGACAATTCCTCCTAGTGAGGTATGTTTTTTGGGGGACATTACAGGCTTCCAGATTCTTCTGCTGGTTTTTCTATGTACATTTTGCTTCGTGTTCCACTAGGAAAGCCAAATGAGGCCTACAATTTCAGGAACGCTTTGTCTCTGCGTTCATATAAAACGGCAATCAAAGTTTAATAACCACAACCCCAAATGCTCAGATTTTAATTAGTCCATCTATTTTGGCTTATAGCTTGCTATCACAATTCGAGAGGAGTTCTGAGAAGCCTGTGCCATTGAAATTAACTCTTGCCCTCCACTGCCTGCAGTCCAAGGGATACATGACCTCCAACATTTCTCCAATGAAAGTAGGAACATCTTATTCCACAATAATAAAAAATAATAATTTTAGTATTTACGCCGGGGGCCCCCATCTGATTGGGTTGCCCCAGCCACTCTGGGCGGCTTCCAAAATATTTTAAAAACATTAAAAAGAAAACTACTCTATACAGGGCTGCCTTCAGATGTCTTCTATTTTTTAAAAAGTAATATTTTAATTAAATTTCCAACAAAAATAACAAAAATAAAAAACAAACAACAACAAACACAACGACAACCACAAACAAAGAAAAATATACATAAAATCAATATCAAATCCCTAAAATTGTATTCTCTGGATCCTGTGACTCCTCCCCCCTGGTTCTTTAAATTTCTTTTTGAACTGCTTATCATTTCTACTTCATTTTTTTCCTACCTCAAATTTCTTACATTATTTCTAAAATTACAAGTGCTCTTAAAATCCTGCCAATGTATTAACCTGTTTACAATACTTATGTAAGTACATAATAAACTTTTCCCATTTTTTTTTTAAATTTCTTGTCATCTTCATTTCTGAGCTTTCCAGTTAATTTTGCCATTTCAGCATAGTCCATTAACTTAGTTTGCCAATCTTCTTTGGTTGGGACTGCTTTCTCTTTCCACCTTTGGGCTAACGGTATCTGGGCAGCTCAGATGTCTTCTAAAGGTTGTAGAGTTACTTATCTCCTTGGCTCGGAGGTCACATAACTCCATACGCCCCAACATTTCTCTGATGAAAATAGGGGTAAAGGGGACCCCTGACCATTAGGTCCAGTCGTGACCAACTCTAGGGTTGCGGCGCTCATCTCGCTTTATTGGCCGAGGGAGCCGGCGTACAGCTTCCGGGTCATGTGGCTAGCATAACTAAGCCGCTTCTGGCGAACCAGAGCAGCGCACGGAAATGCCGTTTACCTTCCCGCTGGAGTGGTACCTATTTATCTACTTGCATTTTGACGTGCTTTTGAACTGCTAAGTTGGCAGGAACAGGGACCGAGCAACGGGAGCTCACCCTGTCTCGGGGATTCGAACCGCCGACCTTCTGATCAGCAAGTCCTAGCCTCTGCGGTTTGGGCGTCCTAAAGAAAAGTGGGACATTCCGGGATCAAATCAGAAACCGGGACGGCTTATGTAAATCCGGGACTGTCCCTGGAACATAGAGACGCACGATCAGTGGTCAATAGATCGTCAACATCAGCAGCACCTTCATTATTCCTCACACAGCAGTTCTGAGTATTCAGAAAGCTTTAGTTGCCTAAATTCTCCCGGACATTTTTTCTTAGTTAGCTCATGGCTTCCCTGTTAGTGATGGTGCCTTGATGTGTCCTAAAACTACCTGCAAACTCTCCAAGTGTTTTCCAGGGACAGTCCCAGATTTAGAGAAGCCGGCCTTGTTTCTGATTTGATCCCAGAATGTCCCGCTTTTCCTTAGGATGTCCCTATTTTCATCGGAGAAATATTGGAAAGTACAGAGTTATATGACTCCTGAGCAGTCTGAAGGCAGCCCTGTATAGGGAAGGTTTTTTTAAAAAAATGTTTTATTACTTCTTAATGTATGTTGGAAGCTGCCCAGAGTGGTTGGCAACCCAGTCAGAAGGGTGGGGTATGAACAGTAAAATTATTATTATGGAACAGAGTGTTTTTATTTTCATTGTAGAAATGTTGAAGGGTATGTACCTGTACCTGCTCAGTATGAGAAGGGCAACACAGTCTCCCCCCCAATCTCTCTCACGGCTAACAAAAACCAAGAAACGAATAGAAATAGAAGCTACTTGCGTGACACTGACACACAAACCCTATACATACACTATGTAGAAGAAGGAAAGTTAGCCATCATCCCCTTCTCTCCCCCCAGCTCTCGCCTCCCCAATTTTATATTGTCTACAATGCCTGCGTCTCACGCTGAATATGAATGATATGTAGAAAGAAATCTATGAACTAAAAGCAGAGACGCTGTACGGACCTTTGTAACCCAAGAGAATATTTAATAAAAACAATTTTTAAAAATAAAATTGGAAAGGCCACACGAATTTTATTATTATTATTATTATTATTATTATTATTATTATTAGTGATGGTGTTGATGATTATGATGATAACTCCGGAATTTCAGCTTGAGAGCTGCTGTTTGGTAAATACCAGCAAAGGAAGGCTGCTTTCATAATCAGCTCACTGAGTTCTGGCTGACCCCTTCCCTTACTTTTGAGGATTTTAGGTGGAACTGCTGCCTGGCTATGAGACTAGGGAGGAACAAGGATGAACACATTTCATTTCCCCAGAGAACCCAGGAATTGTGGTTTACCTCAGCATTCTCGGGATTCTTGGGTGCATGCTTTTAATGCATGGTGTGTATGGAGACAGCGTAATTTTTGTTCCTGTACAAGGTTTCATTTTGACAGCCTCTCAGGGCCCTAAAGCAGGGTAGAAGTATTCTAAATAAATGAATAATCTAAAATCCTTGCAGCAATTCCGGTAGGTAAGTTATTATTCTCATGTCTGCATTGCAGATGAGGGAGCTCTAAAAAAAAAAGTTAATGGAAGCCCTGGGTGAGCTCAGAGCAAAGACACAATTCCAACCAGAGACTTCCCAACCTATAGTACAGAACTATGCATGTCTACTCAGAAGTAAGCCCCATTGAGTTCAGTGGCACTTACTCCCAGGTAAAAAGGATAGCGGCTGTAATCTCCTAAACCATTATGCTACATCTGCTAGAAAGAGTCAGCCAAGCTCTGTCTAAATAATGTGACACTACTGTTCCTGCTAAATGTAGATAATGGGATTGACCGAAATGCCTTCAGAAAGAATTCCATTATTTTACCAAGCCATCCAGACCAATATGAGAAAATTATTCCAAGTAGAACATCTGTACTATTCTGTGGTGGTGGATAGGCAAAAGGCAATATTGCCTCTAAAAGCTAATATATTTGCATATTACGATATTGTTTTGTGCAAGGAGCTGTAAGTGCTGTATAGGGGTTATAATAATTTGGAAGGCTTTTAATGCTTGTTTTTGGTGTGTGCTTTTAAAAGGAATGTTCATAATAATGGATATTTAGAATGTTTAGATCTACAAAGAAGACAATGCGAACGTTAAAAATCTGACATACATTTCTCCATCCCTCCAGTTTGGTATATTTGGGGAGTAAAATGTGGGAAATCAATTCTGCGTTTGTGGGGTGTATTTGTGTGTGAGTGTGTGTGTGTGTGTGACATAGTGGAACACATTTTATTGGAAGCAATTCCACGAGGAATATTTTATATATAGCATAGCATAATCTCCAACATTTCTCCAATGAAAATAGAGACATCCCATTCCACACTGGGCATCTTCCAACATATATAAAAACATAATAAAACAGTTTTAAAAAACCTTCCCTATACAGGACCGCCTTCAGATGGCTCAGGGGTCGGATGACTCCATGCCCTCCAACATTTCTCCAGGGGACAGCCTAAGGAAAATGAAGGACGCGGGTGGCGCTGTGATCTAAACCACAGAGCCTAGGGCTTGCCGATCAGAAGGTCGGCGGTTCGAATCCCCGCGATGGGGTGAGCTCCAGTTGCTCGGTCCCTGCTCCTGCCAACCTAGCAGTTTGAAAGCACGTCAAAGTGCAAGTAGATAAATAGGAACTGCTCCGGTGGGAAGGTAAATGGCGTTTCTGTGTGCTGTCCTGGTTCGCCAGAAGCGGCGTAGTGATGCTGGCCACATGACCCGGAAGCTGTCTGGGACAAACCCTGGCTCCCTTGGCCATTAAAGCGAGATGAGCGCCGCAACCCCAGAGTCGTTCGCGACTGGACTTAACTGTCAGGGGTCCTTTACCTTTACCTTTTTAGCCCTACAAAATAAATTCCTAACACTGATTTATTCTTCATGAAGCACCATAGTCACTTTTAAAATATATATACTATTTTGTTAAAGTCCGCAACTGGACTTAACGGTCAGGGGTCCCTTTACCTTTACCTTTAAGGAAAAATGGGACATTCTGGGATCAAATCCGAAACTGGGATGGCTTCTTTAAACCAGGAAATAGGAGCACTGGAAGGGTCTGTAATAGGAGTTTGTTGTCGTCGTGTCCTTGTCAGCCAATTTACCACTTTAAATCCAATCCAGTCAAATAAAATTGAAACCTAGGTGTTGATCCTGTGGCCTGTTTTCTATATTTCCTTTCCCACTGCCAGTTATTCCCCAAGACACTGTTAAATGTAGATAAGAAGGCTCGATTGGTTTTGCTACAAGATGATAATCTCTCCCCCTCAACCACCACCACTTTTCTTTCTCACTATAGCCTGTTAGCTTAAATGGGTTTTAGCCAAAGGTTGATAATTATCATAGAGAGGAAAGTAACACCGCCAGGAGTTCATTTTCCATTTTGGCACTTGCCTTCCTTTGAATCCTCCCCACACCTTGGCCCCCTCCCCGTTTCCCATTTTGTCACTTCTTACACCACCCCTCCCTCTATCATAAAAGGGTCTCCGCAGACAGGGAGGCCACAGATTTTCCCTGCTTGCAGCTTTGACAGGAAATCGTTCCCGCTTTTCCCCTTGCCACAAATCGGACCAGGCTTTGGTGAGCATGGAAGGGAGCGCGGAATCAGAGAACTCCTACTTCTCCTCATGGGACTGGAAGACTGGGCCTCTGGAGCTCAGCCAAAGCTCATCTCCCCAGAGCATCTCTCCATCCCCTTCCTTCGAATCCTATGCATCCTCGCCTTGTCCCCTTGTGATGGAGATGCCCTGTGCCAGCAGCAGCAGCAGCAGCGACAGCAGCAACAGGAGCTATAACCTGATGGACTTTCCTCCTGTCTATCTCCCAGGCCCTGGCCAGGGCAAAGCCCTTGCCAAGGGCTCCAAAGTCAGGATGTCCGTTCAGCGCAGGAGAAAGGCCAGCGAAAGGGAGAAGCTGAGGATGAGGACCTTGGCTGAAGCGCTGCACACTCTTCGCAACTACCTGCCTCCCGTCTACAGCCAAAGGGGTCAGCCTCTCACCAAGATACAGACGCTGAAATACACCATCAAGTACATCAGCGAGCTCACAGACCTGCTGAACAGCGTCAAGCAAGTATAGAGAGGCCTGGGAGACTCTGAGACGGTTTCCTCACCGAGAAAGCGGGAGTGGTTTTTTCCTTTCTTTAAGGAGTAACTTTCCATCGGGCAAGCGTGGACCTGTTCAGAAGCTGCTCTGCAAACAAGCTGATCTAAAGGGAGCTGCCCACAGTTGCATGTTTGTATCGGACACGGCAAAGGAGGACCAGATCTCAGTCAGGAACAATGGTGACAGTGTAGTTTTGAAAGGATCATGATTCCATTGAACAATTTTTTAAAAATTAATTATAGCTGACCAATTTTCTTCTGCTTAGGTATGCATTTGAGTTGGTGATCTTGTGGACTTCTTCTTTCTTTTTTCCCCTTTTTAAACCCTGTATGTTTGCTATCATGTCTCTTTGCTGTTTGTAGGCACTTTATATTAGCTGCAGGATAAATATGTGTATGATTATTTGGAGAAATGCTTCTTCACTCATTTTCTACAGTAGCTTTGGTGGAGGAAAGGAAACAACAACTTTGAAATAAAAAGCTGCTTCCATATGGGTTTATTATATCCCTGAAAGAGATTAGGGTTGGAATTCTAATCCGAGATTGTTTTTAGTTTTTACTATTTAGAAAATATTTTTCCTCTGCTGTCAAATATTCCCAGGATGGTTATATTTCCAACATAGAGTACATTGTTCTGGTTCATTTCAATTTGAAAGCATCTGCGCCTCTGCAAATGTAGAACTACTGCCTATTGGACAGAGCTCAAAGCAAATGTATGGCAACCAGGAACAAAGGAAAGATGGTTAGTCTATTGCATGGTAGGCAAACTAAGGCCCGGGGGCTGGATCTGGCCCAATCGCCTTATAAATCCAGCCCACAGATAGTCCGGGAATCAGCATGTTTTTACATGTGAAGAATGTGTCCTTTTATTTAAAATGCATCTCTGGGTTATTTGTGGAGCCTACCTGGTGTTTTTACATGAGTAGAATGTGTGCTTTTATTTAAAATGCATCTCTGAGTTATTTGTGGGGCATAGGAATTCGTTATTCCCCCCTAAAAAATATAGTCTGCCCCCCGCCAAGGTCTGAGGGACAGTGGAACGGCCCCCTGCTGAAAAAGTTTGCTAACCCCTGGTCTATTGGTATCTAAACGAAAATAACTGATGCAGGAGGCGTGTGTCCTCAGGGCGCATAAATTAAGCTTAGTTCCAAGCAATGTACAAACTTCCTGGCAAGCAGTTCATGTGGTTTACAGTTGAGATGTGTAAGTTGTTAAAACAAGACAGGGCCCCTGTCTCTAAAGGACTCCTGTGCAGACAGCATTGTGCAATCCATGTCTAGACCATCACATGTGATGTGTGTGTGTGTGTGTGTGTGTGTGTGTGAATGTACATGTGTCCCCTGTGTGTGTTTATGCAGTGATATACACGCACACACAGCAGCTGGCTCATGTGACTACCTGCACACTGGTTCCATGCTATTTCTGCATTTAGGCTGCAATCCTGCACACACTTTCCTGGATTCACAGGGTTGTCATATTTCAAAAGGTTGTTGAGCTTTTCTGGTGCAAAGTTCTTCAAAATCCCCCCCCCCATGATTTTTTTAAAAGCTATTTTTTAGGAAATTTGCCAAAAAACCCCATCACTTCTGATTTGGGTTGCCATATGCCCAGGTTTCCCCAGCCATTTTTACTGATTTTTGGAAATTCCACCCGGTCGCTATTTCCGACGGAAGAATCCCAGATATGTCCAGGAATTTTCCAATGTATGGCAGCCCTAGCATGGAAGCCGGTCCCATTGAATTCAGTGGGGTTGGCTTCTGAGTAGCCTGGGCTGAGCTTAAAAGTCCTTTGTTGAGTAGCAACTGCATTACATTTGAAGGAGACCCCACATACCTGGGTGACCAGGAACTCTTTAGTATTATAGAAGGATTTTAACTGCTGAGTGATAAAATATCCCCGTCTGGGACAACTGCACATTCCTGCATTGCAGTGGGTTGGACTAGATGATCCTCAGGACCCTTTCCAATTCTACAATCCCTTGGTGATCTGCTTGCTCCATTAACAGCTTGTTGGACCAGTGATCTGTTCTTTGCAGATCACTCAATCCACAACTGGGAAGTAATGCCTTTTTGGGACCAAGCAAGGGGTGGGGCAAGCTTTGTGTTCTCCTGAATTCTTGGATCAAGCAAGATGTTACACAAAGCAGGGCAACAAAATCTGCCTGTGTCTTTTTTTAAGTTGCTTCCTTCCTTTCTTGTTTTTTCTACTCCTTCCCCCTTCCTGTTTTGTGTAACACCTTGCCTGACGAAACAGTCTGGGAAACTCAGAACATTCTCGCACTTTGTGGTGGAATCTACACACGTAAAAACCGTTCTGAAAATGTTTTTGTTTTTTTAATTTAAAAAAGTGTTTTTAAAAATACACTGAATTTTCCATAAGACTCACCATCACCATCTAGTGTATCATACTTAAAACACACTTAAAATGTTTTATTTGGAGCTGGATAGCTGAGTCCCATGAAGGTATTGCCCAGCTGTGAGTTTTGACTTCCCAACTCCTTAGGGGTTAGGGGTTAGTACAGCTACATTTGGTTTTATATAATCTTCTCTGGCTGCAATCCAGATTGTTTAGACGCCTGCCACTGTTGTGCTTTCCACTGACATCAAGGAGCCAGGGATCTCAGGACTGCATCCATAACAATCTTTTGATTTCTACCCAGAGTCCAGTCCACGAAGGCAGAAGCCCAATGCAGGGGTTCTCCAAAGTGCATGGCTTCCCTTTCCTTGCATGGGTTCCAAGATAACAAATGCGAAGTGTCCCATCTTCCTCAGTGCTCCGTGTTGTGATGGCGAACATAAGAGACACAGCTCTGTCACACAGTCATTCCACAGGCCCAGCCACCGAATCAGAAGAATCTTTATTTTCATCAGCCACTAGCCATAGCAATAAAATAAAATAAAACACAACGTACAGTGGTACCTCGGGTTACATACGCTTCAGGTTACATACGCTTCAGGTTACAGACTCCGCTAACCCAGAAATAGTACCTCGGGTTAAGAACTTTGCTTCAGGATGAGAGCAGAAATCGTGCTCCAGTGGCGCAGCGGCAGCAGGAGGCCCCATTAGCTAAAGTGGTACTTCAGGTTAAGAACAGTTTCAGGTTAAGAACGGACCTCCAGAATGAATTAAGTACTTAACCCGAGGTACCAAACAAATCCAATGTAATGTAAAAGCACCTGATTCTCCTCACATTATGTCAAATGAGGCACAACAAAACAACAACCACCAATTACAAATATAATTGCAAAAACCAATATAGTTAATTTTGGATTTGTTTGGGTTTTTTGTTTGTTTGTTTTTGTTTTGTTTGGTGCTTCAGGTTAAGAACAGTTTCAGGTTAAGAACGGACCTCCAGAACAAATTAAGTACTTAACCCAAGGTACCACTGCACTGAAGACAGAGACAAAAAATTAACTATACAAAATACATTTTGGAGGTTTACATCAATAATCAAACAATAGATCTTATTCTAATTGCCCCTGCTAATTTTTTTGCAGTTTTGGCTGTCATCTGATTATCTTGATCTGCTAGAAGAAAAGACACAGTAGCAAATGGTTGAGAAACCTGGTCTGGATAGTAGCAGAGGGGTAATAACCTCACTCCTCAAATCGTTATAAAGAGTGCAAGCCAGAAGAACATGCGCTACTGATTCAATACTGCCATCTCCACATGGACATAAGCATTTTTCCAGCAGGATTTTTTGAAATCGACCCTCAAATACAACCAAAGACAGAATATTTAAGGCCCGACCATACTGGGGTGAGAGGAAGGATTTATCAAGCAGGTCCATTTTGTCTTGTGGTAAAGTGCTTATGGGGTAGGTCGCTTGGTAAAAGGTAAAGGGACCCCTGACCATTAGGTCCAGTCGTGGCCGACTCTGGGGTTGCGGCGCTCATCTTGCTTTATTGGCCGAGGGAACCGGCGTACAGCTTCCGGGTCATGTGGCCAGCATGACTAAGCCGCTTCTGGGGAACCAGAGCAGCGCACGGAAACGCTGTTTAGCTTCCCGCCAGAGTGGTACCTATTTATCTACTTGCACTCTGACGTGCTTTTGAACTGCTAGGTTAGCAGGAGCAGGGACCGAGCAATGGGAGCTCACCCTGTCGCGGAGATTCGAACCGCCAACCTTCTGATCGGCAAGTCCTAAGCTCTGTGGTTTAACCCACAGTGCCACCTGCATCCTAGCTCACTTGGTAGGGCACTCTTAATCTGAGAGTGATGGGTTCGAGCCCCACATCAGGCAAAAGATTCCTTCATTGCAGGGGGTTGAGCTAGATGACCCTCGCGGTCGCTTCCCACTCTCCAATTTTATGATTCTCTGGTTCTATGAAGGCTGGAATTCAAGACATCCCTACTTAGAATAAAGGCCCGTTTATTTCAGGAGCCCTTACTGCAAGGTAAGTGGGGTTATGATTGCAGCCTAATTCTTCAATTGTAGAAAGATAATAAAAATTTAAGGGAAATTTACATACCTGTGAATAAATCTCCACCCAAGCATACTTTGAAATATTGGGATGTTCCTTTCTTATTTATTTTATTTATTGGTTTTGTTAAATAATTTCAGTTGCAAGCAACCTTTACATATAGTAAGAACAGAAAAATACAGGATGGCATTCAACTGGATTTTAAACAGGGCAGAGCCACTGAAATTGATGAGCACGATTAAGTCAGGTCCATGAATTTCGATGCACCTACTCTGAGTAAAATTGAGTTGAATACCACCCACTGTCCTTTGAAATAAAGTGTGCTGTAACGCTTTAGTATCCATCCATCACTTCAAATTATAGCAGTGCTCAACACATCCCCCCAAAGTGTAGTCAGAGCCTAGGAGGTCTCTCTAGCCTTTGACAACGTTGTTGTAAATTGCTCTTTTTATTTTCTCCCTAACCACCCACTATCACCCTGCAAGGAGCCTAGAAACCTCTGCATGCAAGTCTTAAGTTCCTGTTAACTTTAAGTTAATCAATGTCAAAGGCTGCATCAGGCTGCAACGTGCAAAAGAAAACATTTGCATTGTCAATTTTGCTTGAAATTGATTTCGCACGACCCTGTTCTGCCCTCTGAGAGCAGAACATGGGGAGGGGAACGAGAAGGATCTGTATAATGCTGCAATGCAGATACGAAGAGAAGGATGCAAGGAGTTCACCTTTCCTTTTGCCTGGGACATGGCGCACAGGGACAGGTACACAGAATAGCTTCGAAATGCACACCGCACAGTGTGAAAGAAAGGTTGGGAATGGTACTAATGAAGACACAGTCTTGGATTGTCTGGTTTGCAAATAGTAGCATGACTTTTAAAAATCGGATCACTTGTTCCTCCACCACCAACTCTTTTTTTTTTACATTTCAGTATATGGGCACAGAAATGTAATTGTCCCTTATTGTCTCAGCTCTAGAAATATTTACATGGAAGGAGCGTCTTTTAAATGGCATGGAGGTACGTTTAAAGCATGTGGTTCTTCCTTAGGTTATCAGCAACTGCTGTACAGAGAAATAACCCCCTCTTCCCAAACACTGTTAATAATGCACAACCTTTTTGCACTTTAATGTTGGCTATATCTTAGAAATATCGCTTTTGGCGCTGATACCTAATGTAAATTCAGAATGCATACTAACAGCAAACTCTATGTTCTGAGTGCCTAGTCTTATGTAGCCAAAACAACACTATCCACAAGGGGGGCAGGGACACGGGTAGCGTTGTGGTCTAAACCACTGATCCTCTTGGGCTTGCCGATCAGAAGGTCAGCAGTTCAAATCCCTGCGACAGGGGAGCTCTGTCCCAGCTCCTGCCAACCTAGCAGTTCAAAAGCACACCAGTGCAAGTAGATAAATAGGTACCGCTGCAGTGGGAAGGTAAACGGCGTTTCCATGGGCTCCAGTTTCCATCACAGTGTCCCGTTGCACCAGAAGCGGTTTAGTCATGCTGGCACATGACCCAGAAAGCTGTCTGCTCCCTTGGCCTGAAAGCGGAGGTGAGCGCCTCACCCCATAGTCAAGTTTGACTGGACTTAACCTTCCAGGGATCCTTTACCTTTACTTTTTTACCTACCCACAAGGGGGCAATGCTATCTGTCAGCAGGCTAGGGGAAAGGCAAAGTATAGGAAATCATTAGGGTCTCGGACACACCATCTGTTTGTTCAAAGCACATCTGAACCACATGACTTTCCCCCAAAGAATCCTGGGAACGGCAGTTGGTTAAGGGTGCTGGGAATTGTAGCTCTGTGGGAGGTGAACTACAGTTCCCATGATTCTTTGGGGGAAGGTATATGCTTTGGATGCATGGCATGGACATGACCTAGTCCTAGGGGGTGAAAAGTGTGGGAATGTTGTGGATAGTAGGGGAGGATATATGGATTAAATACAGTGGTACCTCGGGTTACATACGCTTCAGGTTACATATGCTTCAGGTTACAGCCTCCGCTCACCCAGAAATAGTACCTTGGGTTAAGATCTTTGCTTCAGGAGGAGAACAGAAATCGTGCTCCGGCGGCATGGTGGTAGCAGGAGGCCCCATTAGCTAAAGTGGTGCTTCTGGTTAAGACCAGTTTCAGGTTAAGAACGGACCTCCGGAACGAATTAAGTACTTAACCCGAGGTACCACTGTATTATCTTTCCTCACTCATGCTAGAGTGTCAGTAGCAGAGTACATACCCCAATATATTGCAGGAAGCTAGTTGGTAGACTCAACTGAATCTCTTTAGTTAAACAATCCGGTCTGGCTTGTCCAGATTGGATTATTCCTGGTAAATCCCCTTTGTTCCCTCTTAAAAAGAATAAAGACACAACAGTCTTTTCTTAAAAGTAATAAGAAGTTTACTTACATTCAGTTCACAGTAGGATCCTGAAGGCAGGCTTTAGCTTGTAGTTACAGATACAGAGAAAGGTGTGGAATCATCCTTTTGTGAGGGATGAGCCCATGTGCTGCTGACCGAGAGCCAGCACACAGCAAATGCATCAGTATTAGAAGAGAGCACCAAAAGAAAAGAAGAGCAAGGGAAGATGATTGCATGACTGGCCCTTTTGCAAGGGTCTCACAGGGTCACACCCATCTACCTGGTCACATGCAGGGGGAGGATGCTCCAGACCAGGTGTGACAGGAAGTCCTCCTGTCTGGAGTAACATCCCCCTGTGTATTCGGGTTCCGAAAGGTTCAGCAATGGAGACGTTCGAGAAACGAGGTACCACTGTATTTATTTGCAAATTTCCTTTAACCGCTTGCCAACGTAAAGACTTTCTTCCAGGAGAAACCTTAACCAAAAACACACACAAAAACAAACAAAAAACCCAAACAAGTCCAAAATTAACTATATTGGTTGCTTTTGTAATCAGTGGTTGTTGTTTTGTTGTGCCTCATTTGACATAATGTGAGGAGAATCAGGTGATTTTACATTACTGGACGTGCTGGGTTGCATTTCCAAGGATGCCCACCAGAGAGAGCACAAAATCTCTTGAATTTGCGCTGCTATAGAGAGGAATCTCCCGTTGTTTGCTTTTATACGAATCCCCTTCCCTACCAAGCCAAGCATCCCAGACAGAGCTTGCTTTATGCCGGCTGGTTCTGCTTTAGCAACGCATCTCTCAATTTCTCTCTGGGTTGAACTTCCTCCCCCCTGGTTCTTGGGACACCCCTCCAGACTATCACTGTCTCAGAAGTGATGGCAGCTGAATAATACATGAAAATAATTAATAATTCTCTTCAGACAGTTTACATTTAATTATTGAATAGTTCAACAGATCCATATCGACGATTGCACCCGAGGCATTTATTTATTGATGACTGCGCCGTCCGTTTGGAATGTAATGAATTGTTTTAATTTCCACATCCTTCTTTCGAGTCTCAGGGGTCGGTTGGGCATGGGTGGCTGTGATCCTGCACAGATCTCATCTCGTGGGCTTAGTCCGAATGGGAAACTTAAGGCGCATCCGCATTGCAGTTAAGCTCCGGTTCATGCGCAGAGGGCAGCTTCGTGAACGGGAATTGGGCAAGCTCAGGTGAAGGGAAACAAAACAGGTAACGCATGCCAGGGGAAGACATGCCCAGCCCCTCTCTGGTGTGGACAGTAAAATGCAAATGGGAGTTGGAGACAGCAGAGAGAAAAACAACCTTGCAGCATTTCAAGCCAGTAATATGTGCATAGCCGATTTGGACGCTATGTGGTCTAAACCGCTGTGGTCTAAACCACTGAGCCTCTTGAGTTCGCCGATCAGAAGGTCGGTGGTTCGAATTCCCGCAACGGAGTGAGCTCCCGTTGCTCTGTCCCAGCTCCTGCCAACCTAGCAGTTCGAAAGCATGCCAGTGCATGGGTAGGCAAACTAAGGCCTGGGGGCCGGATCCGGCCCAATCGCCTTTTAAATCCGGCCCGCGGATGGTCCAGGAATCAGCGTATTTTTACATGAGTAGAATGTGTCCTTTTATTTAAAATGCACCTCTGGGTTATTTGTGGGGCATAGGAATTCATTCATTTTTCCCCCAAAATATAGTCCGGCCCCCCACAAGGTTTGAGGGACAGTGGACTGGCCCTCTGCTGAAAAAGTTTGCTGACCCCTGTGCTAGTGCAAGTAGATAAATAGGTACTGCTGTGGAGGGAAAGTAAACGGCGTTTCCATGCGCTCTGGGTTCCATCACGGTGTTCTGTTGTGCCAGAAGTAGTTTTGTCCTGCTGGCCACATGACCTGGAAAGCTGTCTGTGGACAAACGCCGCTCCCTCGGCCTGAAAGTGAGATGAGCACCGCACCCCATAGTCGCCTTTAGGGATTCTTTACCTTACCTTTACATAGCCTATGGGGGCTGGGAAATATCTATTTGCCTGAGACTTTAGGTGATAATGTGACTAGAGAGACCAAGGGTAAGCCATTTGTTCAATTAACCCTTATATCCCATCATTATCTATCTAGCTAGCTAGCTATCATCTATCTATCATCTCCTATAATGCAGGGTTTCCCAAACTTCTGAGTTCATGGACCCCTGCATCATAGAATCACAGAATTGTAGAATTGGAAGGGACACCAAGGGTCATCTAGTCCAACCCCCTGCAATGCAAGAATCTTTTCCCTAATGTGGGGCTCAAATCCACAACCCTGAGACTCAGAGTCTACCAACTGAGCTATCCCAGCAATCCAATTTGCTTATTTATTTATTCCGTCATTTATTGCATTTATACTCCACGATTTCCCCCCCCCGAATGTGCAAATTAAATCAATGAATAAACAACAGTACATGCTCATTCCCTCCTTTTTAACCCTTACAGCAACTCTGTGAAGTAGGTTAGGCTGAGAGGCAGCTACTGGCCCAAGGTCACCCAGTGAGCTTCATGGAGGTGTAGGGATTCAAACCCTGATATCCCAGGCCCTAGTCCGACACTCTAACCACTGTGCCGCGCTGGATCTCCTCCTCTTCTGCAAGGCCCCCTGTTCCTTTGAGGCTGCCACTGGGCATTCCAGGAAGGCTGAAGACCCTCTGGAGTTGGCATGCCTGCCACCTGTCAAACGTGGCTCATGGGGCTGCCAGAGATAAGTATCTTGGCCTAGCAGGCTCAAACGGTTCCAGTGTGGTGTGGTGGTTAAGAGCGGTGGACTCGTAATCTGGGGAACCGGGTTCGATTCCCCGCTCTTCCACATGCAGCTGCTGGGTGACCTTGGGCTGGTCACACTTCTTTGAAGTCTCTCAGCTCACCTCACAGTGTTTGTTGTGGGGGAGGAAGGGAAAGGAGAATGTTAGCCGCTTTGAGACTCCTTCGGGTAGTGATAAAGCGGGATATCAAATCCAAACTCTTCTTCTTCTTCCCCCTGCTCTATGGGGCTGGGAGGGAGTGTAATAGCATAGAAGGAGCCTCTCAGACAATGGTGTGTGGGGAGCAAGCACGGCAATTGTCTCCGTTTTCAACGACAACCACCTGTATACGAAACCATTGCGTCAAGGACTTTATAGGCCGTCCTTCTGGCCTGTTCGATCTCGGCCAGGATCATGAGCCATCTTCTACAATGGGGCATTAAGCAACTTTACGGCGACAAAAGCAATGACGCCAGGCGGAATTTTACAACGGTGCACTTAAATCACGAGGAACAGACGAGCGAGGGAGAAAACAACCACCCCAATCACCGAGGAGATTCAGCCTTCGTTTTCTGCGGATTGGTTTACAACGCGCCATAATGAGACGCCGCCAAATGTGGCGTGAAGACTTCCTAATACTTCCCAGCCAACGAAGCCGGTGATGACTAGACAAAAGAAATTAGACGGCTGCAAAATCACTCAAAGATTGCCGCTCAGGCTGAGCAGAAGGGATGCTTATTGGCAATAGATATGCATGTTGTCTTAATGGGCTCCGTGTGTTTTTCGACTTAATTGCCACTCAGTCACTTTATTCATCAAAGTGCTGCTTACGTTCAGCCAATTTGTCTCCGCTGATGTGCTCCGGCTGTTGCATAATGATGTATGTAGTGAGAATATATATATATATATATATATATATATATATATATCCCCAAATAAATGGGAGAAGTGCAGAGGAAAAGTTTTTGTTGAAGTCCTAGAACCGTAAGACTTGGAAGAGACCTCAAAGTCCCCGGATTCTTTGAAAAACATCTGGTAATTTTACATTAGTAGCACCAAAGTGACCTGCCCGGGCACAAGCCTGGTGTGATGGCCTGGGAATCTGATTCAGAGGCTGAACCGGAGGAATCCCAGCCTGCACAAGAGTCCCCGCCTCCAGAACCAGCTGAGCCGGGGCAGAGGCTTGAATCTGAACGGCCCTCACCTGTGCTGGATCTTCAGGAGCAGACACCAGCTGAATCTGCTCTGGCTCCGGAGGTGATCGAGGACCCATTGCCTGCAGGTGCTCCTCTCCCAGCCCTGTAAGGGTAAGGTGAGGCTGCCTCTGGGTCCAGTAACCCTCCAGCCTCTCCTGAGCTGCAGAGGCTCAAGGCAGAGAGGCGGACGGAACTAAGCTCTCTCAGGCGGAGTGCTCGCCTTAAGGCCAGGGGAGGCGAGTCACCTGTGGGCCTGGACCGCCCCAGGCCTCAGAGGAGATAAAGGCCAGTCAGCCCAGTCCCAGGTTGCGGGAGCAACATTGTTGGTAGCCTGTTCCTGCCTGCACCCTGTCCTGCACTTCTGCCAGAGTTCCTGACCACACCCGACTCCCTACCTTGGACCCCACTTCTGCTTCGGACCACGCCACACGGTAACTGCCCGAGACCAGCACACCTGGCCATAGTATATGGAAGCCCTAGCAACAAGACGACCCTCTCAGTTTCACTGATGTGGTCCAAAGGAAAGCAGAGCAACACATTTGGCACCAGTTTTGTGGAGGAGTTGTCAAAAGGAGGCATACAACCATCTTAGGGACTCCAGATTTGGTAGGGCTTACTCCTTAGCTTTTCCTTCTCCTGAAGATGTCCCACAAGGCAGCAGGTATGGGTTTTTCCATGGAGTTTCCTCCTGAAGCCTTTCTCACAGATGTGTATAGCTGCAAGGCAGTGGAAGTTTAGGGTCAGAGGTTTCCTTCTCCTAAGTGGACTACCTTCCAAGGTGGACCAGCCCCATCTGCTCCTCACTACCCTCTACAGCACATGCAGATTTCATTTTACAGATTTGTAAGAAGCTGAACATGGATTAAAAGCCATATAAGGAAACTTAGTAGTGTCAGTTGAGAGTAGCGTCAGTTCACTGCTGGAGGTTGCTAGGTTGCGGAAGTCCTTGTGACATGCCCTTCATTGTGACACCTCCCTCTGATGGCTCCTTGGTCACTAGGGCTCTAGAGCATGGGTCAGCAAACTTTTTCAGCAGGGGGGGCAGTCCACTGTCCCTCAGACCTTGTGGGGGGCCAGACTATATTTTGGAAAAAAAATGAATGAATTCCTATGCCCCACAACTAACACAGAGGTGGATTTTAAATAAAAACACATATTCTACTCATGTAAAAACACCAGGCAGGCCCCACAAATAACCCAGAGATGCATTTTAAATAAAAGGACATATTCTACTCATGTAAAAACACGCTGATTCCTGGATCGTCCGCTGGCCGGATTGAGAAGGCGATTGGGCCACATCCGGCCCACGGGCCTTAGGTTGCCTATCCCTGCTCTAGAGGCATAGCAATCTCCTTTGGTTTGATCATTCAGCAAGTGAGAGAGAAAGTGGATGGAGATGTAAGTAGACTTCCTCGTCAGCATCTGCATTCTGTGCTCATAATGCTCCATGAGAGTCTAGGGAACATTTAAAAGATTAAAATCAGGAATAATTTAAATGCTTCAGCTAGCCCTTCTGGGCATCTTTATGACTCCACCCACTGTTTTGTAACAGTGAAGGGAAGTGAGTGTGGATTCTGCTTACACTTTAGGAAAAGGAAAACCTAGGAAATGCCATACCTAGGAAAAGGGCGTTCTTTTTAGGCTAGTGGCACAAGAGTCACTTGATAACTCACCATGGGAGCATTAAGCATGCGCTCTGGAGAGCGTAATATCTTGCATTGTCTTCCTCCCCTTCAATCAAAATTGATTTGACATCCTATGCCCTTCTAAAATGTGTTGGGTGGCGGTTATCGGGTTGTTGTTTTATTTTGATTATATATTTTGTGGCTTTATATTCTGATTCTATTCTGTGTACCACCCTAAGACCTCCGGGTGTAGGGCGGTACATGAATTCTAATAATACTAATAGTAATAATAATTGTGAATCATTAGCATTGCCCAACTCCCCATGTCTAATACAGATACTTGATCTTTACAGTGCAAGTTATAACCAAGTACAATATACAGCTGCAGAGTTTAAGTAAGTGGAAGGCCAACATATATTTTTTTAAAGCAAAGGAGGCTTGCTCCTAAACAGCACTGTGCGTGCCTCATGAGATCCATCTAAGTGTTCTGTTTCCAGTGTTGTTTTATAGGAATATCGCAACAGTTCCTAACCAGTCCCGAAACTGCTGACGCAGCACTTAAAGCTCGCTGTGCATCCCGAACATATTCCGAGCACGACCGCACGAGTCCCAAAGCTACTCTTACAACAGTTGCGAGATGTCAGTGAATCCTGTATTGTTACAAAGAAGTCTGTTCTCAATTCCGCCGAGGTCTCTTTAGAGAACAGAACTTATTACAGCACCAATACCTTCCAGGGGAAAAAGCAGTACAAATGCGAGGAAGATTGATTTTCCCCCCCTCCTCCCTTGAATGCCTTCTGCACTTCAAAACTCTTCTGGGCTAAGAACGAGCCGTGTCAATTATTATTATTATTATTATTATTATTATTATTATTATTATTATTATTTTCTGATTAAGCAATGCTGCTTCAGTGCTCAGCGAACTGCTTACTCATGAAATGGGCTCACAAGGAGAGGTGGTTTGCCTTGTTGTGGCATACTCTGGCCCTCCTGGTCACATCCGTGCCATACATTTAAACCAGGGGTTTTCAAACTTTTTCAGCAGGGGGCTAGTCCACTGTCCCTCAGACCTTGTGGGGGGCCGGACTATATTTTTTTTTGGGAGGGGAAGAATGAGCGAGGAACAATGAGCGGCACACGAAAGGGCTCCGGAGAGGGGCTGCTTTAAATGGCGACCGCTTGAGAGGGGCGCTCAGCCAGTGTGGTGTAGTGGTTAAGAGCGGTGGACTTGTAATCTGGTGAACCGGGTTCACGTCCCCGCTCCTCCACATGCAGCTGCTGGGTGACCTTGGGCTAGTCACACTTCTCTGAAGTCTCTCAGCCTCACTCACCCCACAGAGTGTTTGTTGTGGGGGAGGAAGGGAAAGGAGAATGTTAGCCGCTTTGAGACTCCTTCGGGTAGTGACAAAGCCGGATATCAAATCCAAACTCCTGCTCCTCCTCAGCCAACCGCGGCTTCTGTGTCTTGCCAGCGGCAAGGGCTGGTGGTGGCGGAGGAGTAGGGACGATGAGCAGAGAGCGAAAGGGCTCCGGAGAGGGGCTGGCACCAACAAAACCCAGCTCCCTTCCTCCTCTAGGCAGGGTGGGGAGAAACCAGGAGGCGGGAGGGAGGAGGTGCCGCTGCCGCGTGAGGGAGAGGGAAAGAACGAGCACGCTGGCGATCCACGCGTCGATTCCCAGACCGTCCGTAGGCCAGATTTGGAAGGCAATCATGGCTGATCCGGCTCACAGGCCTTAGTTTTCTGACCCATGATTTAAACTTTTCCCCAAGGAATCCTGGGAATTTTGGTTTCTTTGGGACCATTCCAGTGCTATTCCCACTGCCCCCAGGAGGCTCACTCTCAATTCCTTCTTGTTCTCTCCTCCTGGATATTTTACACTGAAATAAGGGACAACCCTGTATGGGGTAACTGTGCCCCTGAAGGACCAGGTGCGCAGCCTGGGAGTCATTTTGGACAATTTGCACAGGTCAATTCTGTGTCTAGGGTGGCTGTCTACCAGCTCCATCTGGTACGCAGGCTGAGACCCTACCTGCCTGCAGATTGTATCACCAGAGTGGTGAATGCTCTGGTTATCTCCTGCTTGGACTACTGCAATGTGCTCTACCTGGGGCTACCTTTGAAGGTGACCCGGAAACTACAATTAATCCAGAATGCAGCAGCTAGACTGGTGACTGGGAGCAGCCGCCAAGACCATATAACACTAGTCCTGAAAGACCTACATTGGCTCCCAGTGTGTTTCCAAGTACAATTCAAAGTGTTGGTGTTGGTGCTGACCTTTAAAGCCCTAAATGGCCTCGACCCAGTATACCTGAAGGAGTGTCTCCACCCCCATTGTTCAGCCCAGACACTGAGGTCCAGCTCCGAGGGCCTTCTGGCGGTTCCCTCAATGAGAGAAATGAAGCTACAGGGAACCAGGCAGAGGGCCTTTTCGGTAGTGGCGCCCGCCCTGTGGAACGTCCTCCCATCAGATGTCAAGGAAATAAACAACTACCTGACTTTTAGAAAACACTGAAGGCGGCCCTGTTTAGGGAAGTTTTTAATGTTTGATGTTTTATCGTGTTTTTAATATTCTGTTGGGAGCTGCCCAGAGTGGCTGGGGAGGCCCGGCCAGGTGGGTGGGGTATAAGTAATAAATTATTATTATTATTATTATTATTATTATTATTATTATTGATAGGTGGCAACCCTAGAAAGCCCCCACTGCAAGATGACAACTCCTCAGATGTTTTCTGCCTGTGAATTGAATGGCTGCAAGGAATTGCGTCTTTGCCCGACAGCAGGAGTGCTTCACGTTGGGACCAAGTCCCAGGACTTTTCGTTTTAATTATTGCAGAACATTAAAGCGTTTTGTGGTTTGGCCCCACTTTCTTTCTCCATCACTGTGCTATTGTTTATGATGCCGTTTTACGGAGGTCGGTTTGATTGTTAGGTTTGCTCTTAATGCTGTTGCGCTTCATATGTTTCCTTGCAAACAGACTTGATTTTTATCATAGGAAAGTGGGATCCATCTGTCTAAAACAAGCTTGTGTGTCATAAACACACAAGATAGCAAAGATGATCTAAAGGAGCCACGTCCAGCCCCTATTGCTAAAGGGGCTGTTGCTCTGGTTTTGCCCATCCGGGATGGGAATTAGGGGTTAACAAAAGAGCCTTAAAGCTCATTTAATGACTGTGTGGATATTTCCTCCTTTATTGTAAATAATTTTTATTAAAAGTTTTTCAAATAGCCATTTCCACAATTAAAATATTTCAATATACCAATGCATTCAACGACTTTCCTCCATCCCCTTCCAAGGCTCCTTTATTTTAACCACAATTCTTGTACATCCATTTAATTCAATTCTCGCCCCCTGCAATTTTAATATCCCTTTTAAATATGTTGTGCTGTTGAATTTACATTAATGCTATCAGCGTTTTCGTCTGTGTACGATCATTTTCTATATATTCATCAACAAAATTCCACTCCTCTTTAAATACTTGTTCTTCTTGCTCTCTAAATCTGCTTGTTAACCTTGCTAGTTGTGCATATTCTAATGTCTTAAGCTGCCCATCCTCACTCACTTTCCATTTTGGAGGCTAACAGGATCCAGCTGCTGTTGTCGCATACATAAATAGATTTTTTTCTGACTCCTGGGTACCTCTGTCTGAACCATTCCTAAAAGGAATGCCTCTGGGGTTTTTTTGGGGGGGGGGGAGGGGGATAGTTGATTTAAACATTTTTTTCATCTCATTGTAAATCATTTCTCAATACCTTTTAACTTTTTTGCATGCTCACCACATGTGGAAAAAAGTTCCTTCAGTTTCCTTACACATATCTGATTCGGATTTATACATCATAACTAATCTACTTTCTTTTCTTACAGCTGTATATGGAAGTTTTTAATGTTTGATGTTTTACTGTGCTTAATGTGTTTAATTTGTTGGGAGCTGCCCAGAGTTCAACCTAGTCACATGGGTGGCATATAAACAATAAATTGTTGTTGATGTTGTTGTTAAGAAAAAAGATGGCATAAGGGGGAGGGACCTGATCAGGAATATGACAAAGGCAGATTTAGGGGAGTGTGACTGACCAGTTTGGTTGCATGAGGTGCAGAGCCTCAAGAATACAACTCTTAGGTGGAAGGTGAGGGCGAGGGGCCGCCAAATTTTGGCACCGCACAGGACGCAGCTGAAATTTGAGACCCCATGGTGCCATGGTAGTGGGCTTTAAGGTGGGTGGCACTGTGGTCTAAACCACTGAGCCTCTTGGGCTTGCAGATCGGAAGGTCAGCGGTTCGAATCCCCATGACCGGGTGAGCTCCCGTTGCTCTGTCCCAGCTTCTGCCAACCTACCAGTTCGAAAGCACGCCAGTGCAAGTAGATAAATAGGTACCGCTGGGACGGGAAGGTAAACAACATTTCTGTGTGCTCTGGCTTCTGTCACAGTGCACGAGAAACGGTTTTGTCATGCTGGCCACATGACCTGGAAAGCTGTCTGTGGACAAACGCCAGCTCTCTCGGCCTGAAGCAAGATGAGATCTGCAACTGCATAATCGCCTTTGACTGGACTTAAACGTCCAGGGGTCCTTTACTTTTTTCTCTCTTTTTGCCCTCACACGTCCCTTTTGCAATGGGAGGAAAGCATCCATTGGCACTGTTTAATATGGTTTTAAAAATAGATGTGCAAGGGATAAAGGTGGGAATAACAGTCATGCCCAGCTTGGCCCTTCGTCTAGAAAATCTGGGGTGCGGCACTGTAGCCGATTCCCAAATCTGGGAATTTTGAGGCTGGCTGTGCCGTATAGGCATATATACTTGCCTTCATCGTCTGCCTCTTTATGCATTTGTTGACAGAGCAAATACTACAGAGATGTTGCGTAAGTTGCTGCACTGTTGTCGCGACCTGCTCCGGGACCTTATAGTGAAGGACGGATAATAAATCAACTTGACAACAACAATGCTGTCCCATCCAGAAGACAGCTTACACATGTCTCCTCAAAAGCAAGCCCCACAGAGTTCAGTGGGACTCAGACAAGTGTATCTGTAGGACATCTGCCTGAACTGGGTAATGCATCTTCTCCAGGGATGTGGAGAGTCTGGAAGAGTTCATCATTTTATGTGCACTCCCTCATCCAGATACAAAAGAAGGGGGAAGGAAATGTTTCCATTATTCATGAGAGCAGAGTGGGAATGTGACTAAACGCTCTCAATACACAAGGACTCTCATCTCTCTCTCTGATCAGCACCACTTGCCTGCACAGAATTATTGATTCCAGGTTTCCATCCTCCTGAAGCACTGCTAGGTAAATTTCCAGAGCTATTTCCCCCTGTGATGATGCCTCTAGTCTATAATCTTGCTCTGGCAAGCCGAGGAACCGCTCATTGACAAGTGGCACATTGCTGCCTTACCCCCACTTTCCTTCATTGTCACTGAGCAGTTACCCCAGCTTGCCAAAGCACGATTGTGGGCTATAGGTATTGTCACAGGGGAAAATAGCATCCCCAAACGTGGAAGGAAGTATGGCCTAAGGTAAAGTTAAGTAAAGGTAAAGAGACCCCTGACCATTAGGTCCAGTCATGGCCGACTCTGGGGTTGCAGCGCTCATCTTGCTTTATTGGCTGAGGGAGCCGGCGTACAGCTTCCGGGTCATGTGGCCAGCATAAGTAAGCCGCTTCTGGCGAACCAGAGCAGCGCACGGAAACGCTGTTTACCTTCCCGCCAGAGCGGTACCTATTTATCTACTTGCAGTTTGATGTGCTTTCGAACTGCTAGGTTGGCAGGAGCAGGGACCAAGCAACGGGAGCTCACTCCGTCACGGGGATTCGAACCGCCAACCTTTTGATTGGCAAGTCCTAGGCTCTGTGGTTTAACCCACAGTGCCACCCGCGTCCCTTAACGTGGCCTAAGGTAGGGATGGGTGAAATCTGTGGTCCTCCACCAGGCGATGTGATGGGGACTCCAGCTCCCATCAACCACACACCCAGCTCAGCACACTTGTTAGTCAGGGATAACAATGGGCACAGGGCAGGGGGGCCAACTTGAGTAGATTATATGGGGGGGGAGCCCGCTCCACATAATCAATCACAAGATGAACCACACATGCACAATTTGGATGGCAATGCTCATCCTCAAATAATTTACGGGGGGGGGGGGAACCTCAGCCCCTAGGAATTGGCTCCTATGCTGTAGTGGCCAACTTTTATAATATGGTGCCTTGAACCAGGACCAAATCTCTCCCCCCCCCCCCCATATTGAGTAGGTACCCATATAAATATAAGTTGCTGTTATTACCCCATTGGCTCATCAGTCTCTGTGGGGGAACCCTAAATCCAGCGCAATAACTACAGCCTATCCTCCCCCCTCCCCAGGAATCGTGGGAACTGTAGTTTTTTAAAGGGTGCTGGGAATTGTAGCATTGCGAGGGAGGAAACTAAAGTTCCTTTAAAAGAGAGAGAGAGAGAGAAAGTCCCGTGCTCTAAACGTAGGGGATGCAGCTTAACTTCGGAGCGTTTGACTTCTGTGGGACTTGACTCCTGCGTCGTCACGATGCGCACCGCGGCGCTTTACATTTTTGCCACCTCTCCTCTTTCTCTCCCTCTCTCTCCGGGCAAGCATCTCGCGTGGCCTTCCTCATCGGTCCGGGGGCCCGCAGCGAGCATCCCGTGCGCGCCTCCTTCCCCGCAATGTGGGGCTTGCAGGAGACGGTGGGGGGGAAGCCGGGAGGCCGAAGGACCGCCCTTCTTCTGTGTCTCCTCCTCCTGCCGCTGCTGCGGGGCTGCCGGC
This sequence comes from Podarcis pityusensis, assembly GCF_964106645.2. Taxonomy (NCBI): domain Eukaryota; kingdom Metazoa; phylum Chordata; class Lepidosauria; order Squamata; family Lacertidae; genus Podarcis; species Podarcis pityusensis. Next base: position 17,023,383 of record NC_138026.1, read on the forward strand.
GAGCGCCTGCCAAAGCCGCGCTGCGTCCTGGGGACTCGCCACGCGCGCCGGGCGCCGCCAGCTGCTCCACGGAGTAGCTCCCTTTTCCCGCGCGCCACGCTTCCAGTGCCAGGTATTTCCCCTCGCCATCGCGGTGCAGAGGGTCAGGGAGGGGGGTCCCCCTTCTTCTCCGCTCCCTCCGGCTCCCATTTGCCTTCGTTTGGGTCCGCCTTTTCGCCGCAAACTTTCCCTGGGGTCGCCTCGCCTTGCCTCTCCAGCCTTTGCTTCGTGCGCAAAAGAAACTTCGCTGTATCCTCTCCGCTTTTCTTTGCGCCTCCCAAGTTTTCAGTTCACGTTAAGGGGACTGGGAAGAACAATGTTTCCCCCCCCCCCTCAATGTTCCCTCCCCTCCTCGGGCTCCCCCGCACCTTACTTCTTCTTCATCATCATCATCATTATTATTAACTTACTTATTAAACTTGTAGAGCACCATCCCGCCCCCCACACCTTGCGTAAAACTGAGAGCGCCGCTCCGTTTCTTATTTGCAGCGCCAGAGGGTCCCATAGGGCACACTGTTGTGGAAGCTCAGCCCTGCAGTTTAGGGGTTTTGTCGGGGCGAGCTGTGCTTCCTGTGAGAAGGGAAGGCACCCTGCACACGCTCAGAGGCAGTGACCTTGCCATCTAGGCTGCAGGTGGAGTGTGCAAGTACTAGCTAAGGCTGCAGTCTGAATTCAGCGGGGCTTGCTTCTGAGCAGACGTGGTTAGGATTGCAGCCTGGGTATTTCGCATGAAGCCTACGAACAGATTTCCAGAGCTGAGCTCCAGCTCAGCTTCTCATGCTCCGTGGATGTCCTTTCAGAAAAGTGAAGCCTGTGTGTGTGTGTGTGTGTTTTAAGTGTGGGTGTTTTGCTGAGATTGACTTGGAATCGTTTCTCCCCTTTGAAATGGAGTGACTTTTTCTCTTTGAAATGTGAATGTTGTGTAATTCTATGGGGGACGTCTCAGAAAACTTGGTTTTCTACTTTAAAGTACTGTAGTAATTTTAGTCTTTTACTAGGGAATGTGTTTGGGTTTTTTTAGCATGAAACTACATCAGATTGGACTCTGTGTCTCTGTGTGCTTAGTAAGGGGAATGACAAACTCTTTGAGACTTAGAGAATTGCAGAGTTGGGTCCTCTATGGGTCATCTAGTCCAACCCCCTGCAATGCAGGAATCTCAGTTCAAGCATCCATGGCAGATGGCCAATCAAGCTCTTCTTAAAAAAATCACCAAGGAAGGAGAGTCTGTCACCTTCTGAGGGAGTCCATTCCCCTGTCGAACAGGTCTTACTGTCAGAAAGTTCTTTCTGATGTTTAGTCGGACTCTCCTTTCTTGTAACTTGATTCCATTGGTTCAGTTCCTGCCTTCCAGAGCAGGAGAAAACAGTTATGTTTTCAACACGGGTCACATTCTGCTGATCTTGGCAGTCCTGCAACTCAAGGTTTGCCATCTGCAAGGGAGATGTTCCTTAAAATGTGGGTGCTTCCAGGCTACTGCTATTTTAAGATGAGATGCAATCAATCTATTGTTCAATTCAAGTTGTGCAATTAAATGCTGTGTTGATCCTCTTGTATAAGACATCCCCCACTCCAAAGAAACAAACAAACCCCAGACTATTTGTGATAAGGAACGTGATTGGAAAAGGGACTCGAAAATGCTTGCTTTGAAACAATGCCATCTAACTTCCTTTGCAAACAAATTGGGACGAATGCTTGATAAATAGCTGGCTTTTTCTAAGCTCTCCCCAAACTTTGTGCAAACCAATCAGGACAAATGCTGAAATAATAAAAGAAACAACGGTCACCTGGAAGCCCATACTGCAGAAATCCACCCCGTCTTTCCAGAATACAGATTTTAATAGTAGTCTAGGTTCATTTTCTTTGAAGTATTAGTGTGCTATGGTACATTGGATGGTAATGGTATTGCTGCACTCAAAATGGATTTATTTCTCAAAATCAAGGTGCATTAATTGTCTTTTTTGTAATGCCCTTCAATTTCCTAAGTGTGTTTTAAAGGGACAGTGGCAGCCGGCTCCTTCTTATCCCATTAGTGACCTGGTCAGCCTTCTCCCTTCTCCTTTGTTTTTTCATCAGATATTACAAAAAAAATTGGAAGCAACTATTTAACTTGGCTTTGGTTATTTTTGGGCAGGCTTCACAACACTCTTGTTTAATCTTTCCTCCTAAAAAATATACAGTCATGCCTCGTGTTGCGTCTGCTTCATGTCGCATCTTTTCGCGTTACGTACCGCGGCAACCAGAAGTACCGGAATGGGTTTCACCGCTCGCGTATGCGCAGAAGCTCCAAATCGCGTCACACGCCTGCGCAGACACAGCGCTTCGAGTTGTGGGCATCTCACGTTACAGACGGGCCTCCAGAATAGATCCTATCTGTAACACGAGGTAAAAGGTAAAGGGACCCCTGACTATTAGGTCCAGTCGCAGATGACTCGGGTTGCGGTGCTCATCTCGCTTTACTGGCCGAGGGAGCCGGTGTACAACTTCTGGGTCATGTGGCCAGCATGACTAAGCCACTTCTGACAAACCAGAGCAATGCACGGAAATGCCGTTTACCTTCCCACCGGAGCGGTACCTATTTATCTACTTGCACTTTGATGTGCTTTCGAACTGCTAGGTTGGCAGGAGCAGGGACCGAGCAATGAGAGCTCACCCTGTCACGGGGATTTGAACCGCTGACCTTCTGATCGGCAAGCCCTAGGCTCTGTGGTTTAACCCACAGTGCCACCTGCGTCCCTGTAACACGAGGTACCCCTGTAATAATAATCCAGTTAAGTTTCTGTAACAAAACCAAGAAGAAGCCGGAAATCATCTTCCACAACTGTGCAGCAGCACCCTGTAGAAGAGAATTGATGTGAACCCTCTTTCAGTTGGGATGCTTTAGGCATTGATGTCCCCAGCTAGTTCTTTCTCTTCTCCCTTTATTTTTTTGTGCTACCTTGATTGTTTCATGCATTATATTTCTAGGTTACACTTAAAACAAGAGAAGGGCTCCTCAGAGGCCCAAGTGCATCCCACTGCCCGTGAAGGAAATCCAGAGCCACGGCATCTCTTGATAGGTAGCTTTCAGCATTTGCTTAAAAACCACAATCAGGGCAGCCTGTTCCACAACTGAGAGGCTCATCCCATCAGGAAGTTATTTCTAGTGGTACAAACCTTTTGTTGCTTTGCCTTACAATGCATTAAGGTAAAAGAATTTTGGAGGGATGCGGGTGGCGCTGTGGTCTAAACCACTGAGCCTCTTGGGCTTGCTAATCAGAAGGTCGGCAGTTCGAATCCCCACAACAGGGTGAGCTCCCATTGCTCTGTCCTAGCTTCTGCCAACCTAGCAGTTTGAAAGCACACCAGTGCAAGTAGATAAATAGGTACTGCTGTGGCGGGAAGGTACATGGCATTTCTGTGCACTCTGGTTTCCATCACGGTTTCCCATTGTGCCAGAAGCGGTTTATGTCTGCTGGCCACATGACCCAGAAAGCTGTCTGCGGACAAATGCCGGCTCCCTTGGCCTGAAAGCAAGATGAGCACCGCAACCCCATAGTTGCTGTTGACTGGACTTAACCGTCCAGAGGTCCTTTACCTTTACCAACAGTGTAGTATGTAAAGACTATGAACCTGGCAAATGGAAATGTCAGTCTTGTGCAGGTACACTTGCCAAGAAGTGATTGGCTGTAGCTGTACAGTGACAAAAACTTGAGTTTGTAGCCTTTGGTTGGTTGCAGTGTGGATTGTGTTTGTATGAGTGGTTGGGGGTTGGGTTGTTGAGTCAGATTAGCCACATTGATTCGTATGCTGGAGAGGGGCAGGGAATAGGCCATTGTCTTGTTGTGCTGTGTGTGTGATAAAGGGGAGACCCACCATGGTGAAGGCATCCTCCTTTGCTTGTCCCAAGTTTGTTGGTTAACTTTTCTAGTAGGGCAGTTTCCCATACATTTTGGAACTGGTGGGCTATATTCACTCCTGATATCTCCTTCTCTCCCCTCTCTCTTCCCTCAATCGCATGATGTCTATGACAATAGTGTATCATACCAAACGTAAATGAACTGTGAAAAAGACTCAGAGAATGGAAAGTAGAGACCCTATATGCAGTGCTTTTTTCCCTGGGGGCCACGCAGGGGTACACATACCCCTAAACATTTTGTGAATCAAAATTTGGCCTCATTGAGGGGCGGTATTTCAGTATGAGTAGGAAAATGAGAGTGCCCCTAAACATTTTTTTTAAAGAAAAAAAGCACTGCCTATATGTACTTTTCCTGGTTTATTTGGCTGTTTTGTAACACAAGAAAATCTTTAATAAAAGCCAAGAATTGAGTTTGTAGTGAAGCAAACCCGCAACTTGATTTAAGTGTGCACATTCAACAGTAATTGCCATTAACAGACTCCCCCCTCCATGCACAACCACACACCATATGTGTAGACAGGAACCGTTTTTCAAGCGTCCTTGTGGGGGAAGGATTCTAAATCCAAGAGGGGTTTTCTAGACTTCTTTTGCAGAGAACAAGGGTGTGAACACATTTCTTAAGAACAGGAGAGGGGAAGAGAACCAGAGAAGTTTGCCACTGGGGGTTTTGTCTTCATTAATTCCACCCCCACCCCGGCTGTGGAATTTTTACTGTATTACAGTAACCCATTAGTGTGAAATCATCTCTTTCTCCAGCCCTTGGCTAGCGTTCACGCAGAGCAGGATTGGCAAGGAGCGATGCTGGGTTGCACTACTTTGCTGAGAATGTGGTCCGGTTTGTCAGCAAAAGTGTTGGAGAGTAATTAATTGCACAAAGAAGTTTCGCTGGAAAAATATATTCTCGGTAGTTGGAAGGAGCCGAGGGGCCTGCAGGAGGAGAACAGCCAGGTTGGCTTAGTTTTGTGTGTGTGTGTGTGTTTGTGCGTTTGCAGACGTTCTTGGTGCAAGCACGTTCTTTAATGTTAAAAAAAGCTGGCATGCTGTGTGTGTGTATGTTTGCTGGGGGGAAATCTGGAGCAATCTTGCAGCGAGTACGTTTTCAGAAAACAAATAGCATCTTGGTGGGGTGTGTGATTTAATGGGGAAACGTCACGGATGGAATGATCTCTCCCGTTTGCTCACTCCCTTGCACACTGTTGGTTGCTTTTAGTTAGAAATGAACGTTCCCGGGCAAAATACATTAGAAGAAAGGCATCATTAACGTAGGAATGACCCCAAGAAAGGATGTTTTGGGTGGGAGTACTTGCCGGATGTCTCTCTCTTGGATGAGCTGGGTACCCAGGCCAATTCTCTTGCAAAATTCCAGAGCTAAGAATGTTTTAGCGGTGTCCTTTATGAAGAGCAAAGGACTTCAAAGTGAGGGTCTGACGGACAGGGACTGCCAAATGACCAGTGGATAACTCTGAATGCGCTGCGGTATTTTACATTTATAATCCACTTTTCCTCCAAGCAGCTCATAGTGGTGTGAACTCCTTCTTCCGCAATCACTTTGTCCTCACAATAACCCTGTGAGGTGAGGAAGGCTGAGAGGCTGAGAGATTGTTCCAAAGCCACCCAATAAATTTCATGGCTGGGTGGGGATTCGAACCTTGCTCTCCCAGATCTGAGCCCAACTGTTGGACCATACTGGGTCTCATGATAGGATTTCATGATATCTAGTGATTTGCCTTCCAGACATTTGTAGCGAAATACAGTCCAGTCCAACGGGACGCGGGTGGTGCTGTGGGTTAAACCACAGAGCCTAGGACTTGCTGATCAGAATGTTGGCGGTTCGAATCTCCGCGACGGGGTGAGCTCCCGTTGCTCAGTCCCTGCTCCTGCCAACCTAGCAGTTCGAAAGCACGTCAAAGTGCAAGTAGATAAATAGGTACCACTCTGGCAGGAAGGTAAACGGCGTTTCCGTGCGCTGCTCTGGATCGCCAGAAGCAGCTTAGTCATGCTGGCCACATGACCCGGAAGCTGTACACCAGCTCCCTCGGCCAATAAAGCGAGAGGAGTGCCGCAACCCCAGAGTCGGTCACGACTGGACCTAATGGTCAGGGGTCCCTTTACCTTTACCTTACATTCCAGTCCTGTGCGTATTTACTCAAAAGTTCTCAAAGGAAATGGGCCGAAAGTACATTCTGGCTAGACGTCACCGCTCAAGCTGTCATGTGACAAGGGCTGGTGGACTTAACAGCTAGAAGGTAACAGCTGTGTGTAGGGTTTACTCCTTAGCCTGTTCTTCTCCTGAACATAACCCACAAGGCATCTGAGGTTTAGTACCAGAGTTTTCCTTCCCCTGGTTGGGCTGCCTTCCCAGGTGGACCAGCTCCATCTGTCCCTCTCTTCTCTCTCCAGCACATGCAGAAACCTCCTTCTTGACCTTTGGACCCACTGTTGGTCTCGTCTGCTCAATCCACCGGAGACTGTCTTTGCATGCAGGGGAACTTCCTAACTGACTGAGGGTTCGAGGCCCACTGGCTACCCTTTGACTGATCTTGTACATACGGGAATAATAAAAGATGATGACCTGGCATTGTGAATCAATAGATCCTTCTGAAATCGTTCCTGTTGCTGGCCATGTGAAATTTATGACTGCTAAGGTTTTTTTAAAAAGTGAGGTTATGTGTAAGGAAGTATTTTTGCTGAATCAGACAAACTTCCATGCAACTCAGTATTGTTTACACCAGTGTTTCCCAAACTTGGGTCTCCAGCTGTTTTTGGACTACAACTCCCATCATCCCTAGCTAGCAGGACCAGTGGTCGGGGATGATGGGAATCATAGTCCAAAAGCAGCTGGAGACCCAAGTTTTGTAAACCCCTATTTGCGCAGATGGAGAGCAGCTCTCTAGCTTTCAGACACAGTGTCTTTCACTATTTGAGATTGAACCTGAAACCTTCTGATTGCAAGGCAGATGCTCCAACCACTGAGCTATATAGCCTCTTCTTCCTTTCTCCTTTTCTTGCTGTATCCATAGTTGTCTAAATAGGGTATCTGTAATCATTAGCAATAAGCAACAAAGAGGTTTCCAGTCTGCAAAACCAGGACTTCCCCTCGAAACAGTAGGAGAGCTTAAGAAACGAGAATGCCTGGTTAAAATTACAAGTAATTCTCTGGAGGCAAATTTATAAAGCAGAGGTCAGAATTTGTCCTGCCTTGACCGTGTGGAGAGGCAGAGTGGTCCTATATCAGGGAACATTCCCACACAGACTGTTCCAAGGACATGTCAACATGGAAGAAGGAAAAGCACATTTGGAAGACCCGGCGAATAATTGGCACACAGCCCTCAAGGTAATCCTAATTATTGAACTAAATCTTCCAGAGCAGTGAAAAGTAATAATGGCCAATTCAATGTCACTTAGGAAGCGCCGTAATATGGGGTTGGTCAGTTTCCTGGCCGTGATCCAGACCTCATAGAAAACAGCGAATAAGACAAGAGAGCTTCGCACGTTTCTGCTTCTGCCGAGCACGGTAACCAATGATATGATGGCTCCTCAAAACGGAAATCAAGGTTTGAAACCTTCCCCCCTCCCCCCGACATCTTTATTTAAAAAGTACATAATTATATGTGCACTAAATATGGTGAGATGTAAATAAAAGAGAGAAAAAGAGAAACAGCACCCATACAGAATGGAAAGTAAAGGGGAGGAGGGGAAAGACCCAAAACTGTATACTTTACAAAGTTGTTATTGTACTTCACTAGATCTTAACCTATTACAGTATTTGAAAGAATGGATTCCACATATCATTGAATTTGCCCATGGCAAGTCTGCGTTTATATGCAAGTTGTTCATATGTTGCGAGTTTGTAGAAGTCTTCAATCCAATCGTAGAAGGAAGCTGCATTTTTATTTTTCCAGTGCATCTGTATCAGTTTTTTTGTTGTGGTAAGAAAGAGAGAGTCCACTCGTATTGTCCATTTGTAAGGTTCCATGTGCTGGACATATAATTCAAAAGGATATTTTGCTCTGTGAATGTAAAATTGTTCCACAGTTCTGTTGATAGTTTCAGTTACCTTCTTCCAAAAATCTTTCAATATAGGACAATGAAAAAAACATATGTTTTAGAGAAGCAGTGTCCCTATTGCATCTCCAACAGTTAGGTATCTTAGATAGCCCTTTTTTAAACAAACGTAATGGGGTCCAGTATATTCTAAATATCATTTTTTGTTGTATGAGCCTCAGTTTAAGGTCCAGAGATGCCCTTGTTATAGCACTTAGAACAGTTTCCCACTCTGTGGTCAAAACTGAGATCTCTAATTCTTTATTCCATTCCTCCCCCAATACCTGTATATCAAATTGGTTTGCTAGTAACAAAGATTCATATATGTTGATGGCTGGTGTTTTTTTTGTTGCGTAAGAATTAATCAGCCGCTTCAATATCTCTGGGGTCTCTGAGGCTGTAAAAGCTGCTGGTGGTTAAAGGTAAAGATAAAGGGACCCCTGACCGTTAGGTCCAGTCGCTGATGACTCTGGGGTTGCGGCGCTCATCTCGCTTTACTGGCTTCCGGGTCATGTGGCCAGCATGACTAAGCCGCTTCTGGTGAAACCAGAGCAGCGCACGGAAACGCCGTTTACCTTCCCGCCAGAGCGGTACCTATTTATCTACTTGCATTTTGATGCGCTTTCGAACTGCTAGGTTGGCAGGAGCAGGGACCAAGCAACGGGAGCTCACCCCGTGGCGGGGATTCGAACCGCCAACCTTCTGATCAGCAAGTCCTAGGCTCTGTGGTTTAACCCAAAGCGCCACCCACGTCCGATAAATGGTGGTTAGCAAGTGTTTTATCTGGAGAGATTGCCACTGAGCATTTGTAGGTAATCTGTATTTGTCTCTTAAGACAGAATATGTATAAAATTCATCCTCTTCGTTTATCTGGTGGTCTAACGATAATATCCCCAAATTCACCTACCTTTTCCATATGATCATTTCTTTCCTGATTTTTAAAGACGGGTTTCCCCACAAAGTCATTTTGTCGTGGGAGAAAAGCTCAAATATATATATTTTTGGACATGTCGTGCCATATCGTTCAAACAGATGCTGTTGTTTCAATATCATCTTGAGTATTAATGTATTTAGACCCAAGTGCTGCCCATCTTTCTAGAGTTGCTAGATAGAAATATTCCATAGCAGCCCAATTTGTGTGGTGGAGTGACCTTCTCTGTCCCTGCCTTCAACAAAGGGGCATCTCTGTTGTTTTTGCAGTCTGTGATGTTTAAATCTCACTATCCCAGAAGGGCCTATTGAAGGTTTGTGTGCTCAGCAACATTGCGACATCAGTCTTCTTGAATGCATCAGCTAGCCAGGCCAGGAGGTGATACTGACAAAAGGTACAGATATTCCCAGTTGCTCTATAACTGTTGAGCATCTTGCCGCACTAGCTTCACCCCAGCCATTGCTTCTGTTTCTGGCTGCAGTTTTTGAGAATATTTTTCTTCCTGCCGTGGGACCAAACCATTGTGGTGCAGTTGGTTAGCGTGTCGGACAAGGACTGGGGAGACCCAGGTTCCAAACCCCACCGAGCCATGAAATTCGCCGGGTGGCCTGGGGTCTGTCAGAGTCTCTCAGCCTAACCTACCTCACAGGGTTGCTGTGAGGAGAAAGTCGTGGATGCCACCTGGAGATTCGTGGAGGAAAGGTGGAACGAATCAATAAAGCTGTGAAAAATACTAGACGGATTCAAAAACTGAAATTCAAATTTTGCTTTGTGAGACTTGCAAATGAAACAGGAAAGACAGAAGTTACTTTTTAAAACAACAACCTATATTTATTGGAATCTTCCATACGGAAGAAGTTGACATAGATGGCAATAGGCCATCGAAAGAAGAATGAAATGTATGAAAATAATATGCAACATACGTATATACACAAAACCATTTTGTATGGAATGAGTTGCTATTTTTGTTGTTGCTGTATTTCCCCCTTAATTGTTTTGTAACTGAATTCCATATCTAAGCTACTATATGATATTGTGATTTTTGAAAGCACACGCACACCATGATTCGTGATATATTGCCAGGTCAAAAATTATGATGCTGATCTCACGGTATGGACTTCAAACCGGTTTTGAACGATAGATCACCCAGCCCTATTGTTTTCCTCCCTTTGTTTCCTTTGAGGTCTGTCAGATTCTTCTCCTTGCTTTCTACTGTTCCTTCCTCTTTTGCATCTGCATTTTCTCTTACCTCTCATGCTTCACTTTCCTGCCCTCTAAACACCCGGGAGCGTTGGAAGCAACTCGTCTTTGCAGAAACTGCTATGGTTCTGTACAGTATATTTTGGGGGCAAGCTCAGGGGAAGGGCCAGAGCTGACAAACAGTGAGAGAAATTCTGCCACATCGCTTGCATGTGCCAAACGCAGTATCCTTTCCCCCAGTACTCCCATCTGTGGGTCTTACATGATGTTGTTGTTGTTTAGTAGTCTTAGTCGTCTTTGACTCTCTGTAACCCCATGAACCAGAGCATGCCTTGGAAACTATCACTTTCTTCTCAAAGCTGCTCCTTTTTCATGTCCATGGAGTTTTCTTGGCAAACTTGGTACCTCAGGTTAAGAACTTAATTTGTTCTGGAGGTCCGTTCTTAACCTGAAACTGTTCTTAACCTGAGGTACCACTTTAGCTAATGGGGCCTCCTGCTGCCACCGCCGTGCAATTTCTGTTCTCATCCTGAAGCAAAGTTCTTAACCTGAGGTAATATTTCTGGGTTAGCAGAGCCTGTAACCTGAAGCGTCTGTAACCTGAAGCGTCTGTAACCTGAGGTACTACTGTACTGGAGTGGATTGCCAGTTCCTTCTCCAGGTGGATCACATTTAGTCTACAACATGGGTAGGCAAACTAAGGCTCGGGGGCTGGATCTGGCCCAATATCCTTCTAAATCTGGCTCACAGACGGTCTGGGAATCAGCGTGTTTTTACATGAGTAGAATGTGTCCTTTTATTTAAAATGCATCTCTGGGTTATTTGTGGGGCATAGAAAGTCATTCATATACATTTTTTCAAAATATCATCCGGCCCCCCACAAAGTCTGAGGGACAGTGGACAGGCCCCTGCTGAAAAAGTTTGCTAACCCCTGGTCTACACTCTCACCAATGACCTGTCCATCTTGGGTGGCCCTGCACGGCATAGCTCATAACTTCTTGGAGTTATTCAAGCCCCTTTGCCGTGACAAGGCAGTGATCCATGAAGGGGTTCTTACATGATACAAGGCCGTTAAAGCACATGGAAACGAGTGACTCCGGTTTGCTTGTTTAGTTAGCTCTAGAGAGGCTTGCATCTCGGTGCAAAAAGATTCCTGTTAATGGGCCACTTGACCTGAGGATCCGACAGCTTATTGCAAAGTCCATTATCAGCCTTATTGATATTGTGCCATGTTTTATCTTCACTGGGAAAACAAACACACACCTTCCCCCCACCCCACCCTGGCTAAACCCTATTAAAACGTCCTGAGCTGTCTGTACCGTTCACTGCCGTCACTTCAACACGGTACCAGACTATTACATGATGCATCCATTGCGGTGGTTTATTATTATTATTATTATTATTATTATTATTTCCAAATCCATGACAGCATGCCGCAAGGCACCCAAGCAATTGTGTGGCTCCTGAATCTAGCTGAGTAGACCTTTGCTTCCTGGTTCCTGTGGTTTGGCCTTTTTAAGAAAGAAAGAAAAAAACCGAGCACCACACCATTAACACTCAGTTATGCAACCAAACTGCTATGCGGTATGTGGATTGCCAAGGCTGTTTGCCCATCAGCATTCGGCTGGTGTAGAACCAACCTATGCTTTTGTGCTGCTGCCGACTGGCTGTAGGCAGAACATGCATTGTCAGAGTACAAGGTGCTGTTATTCTGCCTAGGCAGAGGGGTTGAGGCTGGGCGGAGCGCTCTCACTGAATCAAAAGGGGGAAGAGATATACCCAAAGCACCAGGTATTAAAGGAGTCTCCTTCAGTTCAGTTCATTTCATTTATTGAATTTATATACCGCCCTATACCCAGAGATCTCAGTGCGGTTCACAAAAAAAGATCACAGTATATAAAATAAAAATAAAAACCTAATAATACCCCCCTCAAAAAAGCCAAATTTTAAAGGGTGTAGGATATTGATTAGGTCAGCCAATGGCCTGGTTAAAAAGGAAGGTTTTTGCCTGGCACCTAAAGGTGTATAATGAAGGTGCCAGGCGAATTTCCCTGGGGAGAGCATCCCACAGACGGGGAGCCACTGCAGAGAAGGCAACGTTCTTGTGTTGCCACCCTATGGACCTCTCGAGGAGGAAGCACATAAAGAAGGGCCTCAGAAGATGATCTCAGGGTCTCGGTAGGTTCATATGTTTTGTTTACTGAAGCTTATGAGTTGCTAGTGATTTAAATCAGCTGTCCTCTGCAAATCACCCTCGCATCCTATAATATGGAGGGGAGTGACCTATACCAGACATACCTCTTTCGGGGTGGCGGGTGCCATAGATTCATGTCATATCAAGCAGTATTTGAAATTTGCCAGGTGCAAGGTGCATTTTGCCACTTGCTATTGGCCACTTTAAAAGGGACGCGGGCGGTGCTGTGGGTTAAACCACAGAGCCTAGGACTTGCCGATCAGAAGGTCGGCGGTTCGAATCCCCGCGACAGGGTGAGCTCCCGTTGCTCGGTCCCTGCTCCTGCCAACCTAGCCGTTTGAAAGCACATCAAATTGCAAGTAGATAAATAGGTACCGCTCCGGCGGAAAGGTAAACGGCGTTTCCGTGCGCTGCTCTGGTTCGCCAGAAGCGGCTTAGTCATGCTGGCCACATGACCTGGAAGCTGTACGCCGGCTCCCTCGGCCAATAAAGCGAGATGAGCGCCGCAACCCCAGAGTCGGTCACGACTGGACCTAATGGTCAGGGGTCCCTTTACCTTTACCTTTATTGGCCACTTGCAACCAAGTGAAGTTGCCCGGTTGTCAGGATGGCGCCTCTGATGTTTCCACCATCTGGAGGTGCTATGCCTGGGGATTACTGGATGTTGACTGTTTTCACACACTAGCAACACATCCTGTAGAATTCTCCCTGTGATATTTTATCTGCACAGGCAGAATGAACCAGATTTCAGGAACCAGAAAGTCGTACGGAAAAACGCAACCTTTGAGCTGTTACAGTCGCCAAACAGAATGCCTAATTGCCATTTTGGGGCTCTAATTTTCAAATGATGGATTGACCGTGCTTGATTCTCAGTTAAGCATCTGGCTAGTTCAGATGACAACCTTGAGCTAGATTAAGAGGCTTGAGAACTTAAAGAAGAAAAATCACCTGATCCAGGGGCAGTCCACATATATATTGGCCTATTCTGACCTCTCTTTTTATTAATGGTGATACGGACCATTCATAACATAAGAATATTATCTACAGATGTGAGCAGGGCAGTGGGGTGGGGTAAGTGAAGATGACTGATGGCAATTCACTATAACATGGGTAGACAAACTAAAGCCAGCCCGTGGACGGTCCGGCAATCAGCGTGTTTTTACATGAGTAGAATGTGTGCTTTTATTTAAAATGCATCTCTGGGTTATTTGTGGGGCATAGGAATTCGTTCATTTTTTCCCTTCAAAATATAGTCCGGCCACCCACAAGGTCTGAGGGACAGTGGACCGGCCCCCTGCTTAAAAAGTTTGCTGACCCCTGCACTATAAAGTCGTTCACTGCTCCTACTCAGGCTGCACGGAAAAAGCATTTTGGTTCCTGAAATTCATTCCAATTGTGTAGATGAAATATAACTGATAGAATTATACAGGATGTGCTGCTAGTACGTGAAAACAGTCAAGATCCAATGTGTTATGTACTGAAGTTCTCACCCTGGGCCATCAGGGGGATACTGTAGATAGTTTTCACTCAGGTCCACATATGCAAATAAGGAATTGAAAGTGACGTTCAGTGATTGGATAGTTACAGAAAGTTGTTACTGTTGCTTTGTAGTTGAGCTCTATATAAGCAGGCTGGCTGAACCCTTCAGCCCAGTTCTGTTCTGGGCCTGTGAATAAACAAGAGCTGCTTGAAGAATTGCTGTGTCGTCTGATATGTTCACCCACAACTTAACACAATAATCCCCAGGCATGCACCTCCAGATGATGGAGATATCAGGCATCCTCATTTGGTTACTACCAGTTGATGTCAGGTGCAAAATGCTCCTGGTGCCTGGCTAATTTTGAACTCTGGCTGTAACCTGAAAAGGTGGTTAGTTTTCAGAGTTGTTCCACTGTGGAGGGGAGAAAATCATATTCTTTTTTAAAAAAAACTTTGCAGTGAGAAGCAAAAAAGGTTTTTTTAAAAAAAATTGGTAGAAATCACACAGAGGTTTGAAAAGGGGGTGGGGGTGGAGATTGAGGCTCTGTTTCGGTTTCTCAACACTGTGCTGGATCTCCCCAGCCTTATAGTTTGATGCTCTGACTTATAAGCCCAACGGACAGTTAATTGCACATGGAACCTTATTGCTGCTATGATGGAAAAAAATAGGCACTTTGGGCTAAAACATACCCTATTTATTTTGGCTTTTGGTGTTGTTGTTTTTTAAAAAATTGGCTTTGGTGTATCCTGAGTGAAACTAAACAGGATTATAAATTGGGCTTGGACTATGAAAATGGCCACTTTCCTAGCACCGTAAAATACATAGCACACACAATATATAGCACTTTCAGTTTTAACTATAGGAGCTGCTTTTTGGAGTGTGTGTGGGGGGGGGGGGGAGTTGATTGCACATAAACTGCTGCTGGGTTTATTGATTCTTCAGAAGCTAATTATAGGGTGAAACCCCCTAAATTTGCCGCATTGGTTACAATACAATACGATACAATAATCTTTATTGTCATTGTCCCATACAGAACCACGAAATTGAAAAAATCTACATCAGACATTCAAGAGCTAACAAGCCTGCTATCCCAGCTATCTCAGCCTGGTTAGCCCCCTAAGAACTCTGATACCCCATAATTAAATACAATATACTTCCATAGAGACTACCTTAAAGGTAAAGGGACCCCTGACCATTAGGTCCAGTTGTGGCCGACTCTGGGGTTGCGGCGCTCATCTTGCTTTATTGGCCGAGGGAGCCGGCGTACAACTTCCAGGTCATGTGGCCAGCATGACTAAGCCGCTTCTGGCGAACCAGAGCAGCGCACGGAAACGGTTACCTTCCCACCAGATTGGTACCTATTTATCTACTTGCACTTTGACGTGCTTTCAAACTGCTAGGTTGAGACTACCTTACACTGCGTTTAAAACCAAAATCGCATTTGAATAGAAACTTTTTCTCAGGCGGCTAGTCCTAGTCTTTATAACCATGTACCTTCTTCCAGAAGGCAGAAGCCGACAGATGTGACGGCATCCAATGGCATATTTGATGTGGCAGAGAGTGGCTGTTGCAGTTGTGCAGAACAATTCTCAAAAGTTAGTGATCACAGCCTTCTAAACAACACACATGGCTCTCTTGTGCAAAGTAACTCTTGGGAGCTGTTCAGGAGATGGTTTTGTAACATAAAGTCTGTGCACAGTGAGATCACAAGCATGTCTTGAATTCCCCTTGCAGAACCACAGTTCCCAGAGAGTGGTTTAGCAACCAACTCCTCTTTGTAGGGGAAACACCAGAAACTTTGCTTCTGTGAGGGGAATCAGGGTCTCCCAGCAGCTCTTAGCACCTCAACAAATTACAGCTCCCAGAATTCTTTGGGGGAAGCCATGACTGTTTAAAGGGATATCATAGCAAATATCTCATGTGAGTGTTTGGAGGTGGTTGGAGGATGGATGGCCGTTAACAGATTGAGGTTGAATCCTGACAAGACAAAGTACAGTGGTACCTCAGGTTACAGACGCTTCAGGTTACAGACTCCGCTAACCCAGAAACAGTACCTCTGGTTAAGAACTTTGCTTCAGGATGAGAACAGAAATTGCGCAGTGGCGGCACGACGGAGCGGGAGGCCCCATTAGCTAAAGTGGTACCTCAGGTTAAGAATGATTTCAGGTTAACAACAGACCTCCAGAATGAATTAAGGTATCACTGTACTGTTTTGGGGGCACAGCGAGTGGACGGGTATGGGGGACTTCCTGGTCTTAAATGAGCTAACTATGCCCCTGAAGGACCAGGTGCGCAGCCTGGGAGTCATTTTGGACTCACAGCTATCCATGGAGGCGCAGGTCAATTCTGTGTCCAGGGCAGCTGTCCACCAGCTCCATCTGGTACGCAGGCTGAGACCCTACCTGCCCATAGACTGTCTCGCCAGAGTGGTACGTGCTCTGGTTATCTCCCAGTTGGACTACTGCAATGCACTCTACGTGGGGCTACCTTTGAAGGTGACTCGGAAACTACAAATTATCCAGAATGCAGCAGTTAGACTGCTGACTGGGAATGGCCGCCAGGACCATATAACACCGGTCCCAAAGGATCTACACTGGTTCCCAGTACGTTTCCAAGCACAATTCAAAGTGTTGCTAGCAAAATGCTTCCTTAGGATGTTCTGTTCCTTGCTGCTATTGGGAACAGCTGCTCCTTCAAATTCCATTGCCCTGAGTGTAATTTGGTAAATAAATCTTAGCAAAAGCACCCTAAGCTTGGTACTCTTTTCTCAGGAAGTGATCAGATGTTCCAGGGAAAGTTTTGCATGAAAATCACCCTGTGAAGCTTTTCAGTGGAATCTCTCTCCAAATGGTTAAAGCAGAGGCAAAACAAACAAACAAACAAACAAACAATAAACCAGCACCCTGTCAAAAAACTGCAGTCGATGTATGTAAAGGAATACCTCTTTGTTTGTTTGTTTTAAGGCAACTTTGGTTGGATAAGTAAGCACACAGCCCATTCCTTGGGGGCAGAAAGTTTGCCGGCTCTTAATTGAAACGGCTTGTTCAATAAAAGGTTATCACATCTCCTCTCTCCTCAACAAAATAAAATCAATCCAATAATGACAAGTGTTGCAGAATGGACGTGAGCGAATACTGCTTGACTTTAGCCCATGAGGAACCTGGGTGCAAATCTGTTGTAGACGAAGCAGGGACATTTAGCATTTCACTATGGTACTACTTGCAGTCTTCAGCAATTAATCAGCCCAAATGGACATATATTGACGGGGATGCTTAAATCTTGTGATGGGTTATTATGGCAATAAAGCTGTAAACTAGGACTTGCTGGTCTTCCAGGTGTTGTTAGACTCCAGTTCCCATCAGCCAGCATGGCCACTGGTCAGGGATGATGGGAGCTGTAGTCTGCCAGCACCTAGAGTGGCACAGATTCTCTATTCATTCTCTTTGTCTTTAGCAGCCTGTGTCAAACAAGAATATGAAGCTATTCCACCACTCCTTTAAATTGTCCTCAGTGAGGGCTGAATGTGGCTTTTAAAGTACCCGGAAGCCATCAGTTCAAGCCCTGCTTGGTGTAAATTGTGTTCCTGAGCTATTTACTCTTCATGAAAATATGAAAAGATGTAAATGAAAGGATGTCTAATCTTTTTCTCTCTCTGCGAAACCCTTCTTTGTCCCATTGGTTTCAACGGGAACAGTTCAAATGAGTGGCTTTAACTGCCCGATCCTATTAATGTTTACTTGGGAGTAATCCCCATGGGGACCATTGGCCATAGCTGTCAACGTTTCCCTTTTTTTAAGGGAAATTCCCTTATTCCGAATAGGATTTCTTGCAAGAAAAGGGAAAAGTTGACAGCTATGCCATTGGCGCTTACTCTGACATGAACACAGGTCAGACTGGGCTGCAAGTCTCCCACTGAACTTAAAGGCATTTAAAATGCTTAATTCATCCAGTTTTATGTCGTCGATGGTGATGATGTTAAACCAGATATGGGTTTTTCAAGAAGGAAGATATTAAGGCTTGCTTTAAAAAAGAATCCCTATCTTCTTCTTAATTCTTAACATTTCATTTTTAAACAAAATTTAGGAAAATATATATGAGGAGTTACTGGTATGTGGTGTATGCATTTATTAAACAAATCTGGCATCATTTATTTTTCAGCATTGTGTGCTAGGTAATAATCATATTATTATTATTATTAAAATATATTTGCCCTCTTTCTCAGCAGCAACCCAAGGTTGTAATTTTAAGCATTGGGCTGGGGGGGGGGCGGTTGGAAGCTGAGAGCATTTTGTATGCTCAAAGCATAAGGGGATGTTTAGATATAAGCAGCAGAAAAATCATTGCAGCTGTCCCTTATACCAACAGCAAACTCGTTCTCAAAGTGTGGATACTTATGTAGCCGAAACATCACCATCCATACACAACAGGGAGTATCAGTAGGCTTGAGGGGATCCCAAGGTTTGCAGAAGTACAAAAGTGGGGAAATTAAAAAATGAGGAATGAAAAATTCCATCCCCCCAAAAAACCACATGCAGCCCAGTAGTGGAATGAGCTTACTCATTGACAAGGGAATCCTTGCAGTTGGAGAAGGGATGGAAAACTGGGTGGTAGAATGGTGATTGGATGGAATATTCTGGAAGAAGGCTTAGCTAGCTGGCTGGAACCCTGAATGGGAGCACCGCACAATGCAAAAATTTGTCGCAGTTCCCCCTTGTTTGTGGTTTCTGTTGCAGGCCTTTGGAATAAATGCTGTACCACATGCAGTCAGTTAAAAAGGACCCTACAAAACAAATTCTGTATTTTATCCATTTTCGGTAATTTCCTTTCAGAGGAGAGCTTACAGATGTAACGTAGGCTGATGAGGGTTGAGGTCTTATGGATGTAACATGGATTAATTCTGAGATATGCTCTCAGGAAGGTAATTTACGTCAAGTGGGCTGGTGTCATCTCTGGGATTTTGAAGCACCTGAGAGGGAAACATAATCAACTCATATAATTCCTCATAGGGTTGGGCTTGGTTTTTGCAGAAATCTGAGGGGGTTCGGTCGCCATTTTAGAAAACCAAAGCTTTGCAAATGCCTGCACATTTTCTCACAGACCTGTGACACGTTGGCTCTCACTATAATGAACTCATAAAATAAACGATTTTGCTTATACCAAATGACTTAAAGCCATTTCTCCCATCGGTTAAATTCTCCTTTGTTGACTTCAAGATATAAAAGCTGTTGTTTATGTGAATGCATCTTAGACATTTTAAGAATCACAAATATATTAGTTTATGGCATTTTTCAATATACGCTTGTTTTTTAAACCTGCAGGCATGCACTTTCCAAATTCAAACACTTTCAATTTTATGGGACCGATCTTTCACTCTTGGGGGGAAAATTAAAGCTAATGGCCCATATATAAATGCAATGAACAGTGTTATGCAGGCTATTCTATCCTACATTTCCCCCTGTCTATTTTACTGCTTACCAATCCATTAACCTTCAGTTATGTTATGGTACATGGAAGGCAAACAAGCCTTGCCTTGCCAACCTAAGGCTTTTCACATTTCCTTTTGTAATGATGAAGTCGTTGTGTGATTTTACAATTCCTGCATTCTTCTGAATGTCCCCCCCTTCATGATGAAACAAGACATTTACTATAGGACACTTAACTATGAGACACTAATTTTTACTCAAGAGTAGACCCACTAACTTTCAGTGGATCTACTCTGAACAAACGTTCCTAGAGATCCCTAAAAAATGAAAATTCAGATACTGGAGATGTGGAGGTGGAGGCATTAACGAAGTACAGTAAGCCCGCAATGGAGGAGAGGGTGACATTCCAGGGATTGTGACTGATGCCAAGATTGCGTACAGTGAAAACTCATTGGGTTCAATGGCGGGTGGGATTGCCAAGGACATTTTGCCACATGTACAAAGTTGAATGTGCACGAGTTAAATGTGCATACGTTGCTGTATTGTTCTCTGCTTGGAAATGACACAAAGAAAACCAATCTAGTACAGTCATACCTCGGGTTACAGACGCTTCAGGTTGCGTGTTTTTGGGTTATGGACACGCCAAAACCCGGAAGTACTGGAATGGGTTACTTCCGGGTTTTGGCGCTCACACATGCGCAGAAGCACTAAATCGTGCTTTGCGCATGTGCAGAAGCGCCGAATCGCAACCCACACATGCGCAGACGCGGCGCTGCGGGTTGCGGATGCTGCATATAGCAAACGTGCCCCCCACACGGATCACGTTCGCAATCCGAGTGTCCACTGTACTGGGACCACTTTATTGTAGCTTCAGATGAATACATCCGGCCAAAATTCTAAAAGGAAAGGGGCATCACACTTCATGAGGTAAAAAAATCTGTCTCCTTCAAGGTTGACATCTGGGACAGAGGTTATTTCACTGACAACAAACTTCTGGCTCCTGTCTAGCTTCTCTGCCCCCATCCCACTGCCAGATGCAAAGAAAATCCTGCCACTTCCTGTCTTAGGACCCACCCTTTCTCTTGCCCTGGAAGCTGACTTCACTTACACCATATTAAGAGAGGGTGGCTTCAGACAGCCATGTGTCTCTATTTTTTTTTCCATTTCTTTTTATTGAGTTTCACTTAAATAACCAAAAGAAAAAACAAATCAACAATTTCAGAAGAGATATCCAAACATAACACAGAAGTAACATCAGTTTCCGTTACAGTTCTTTGTCTTCTTACTTAAATCTTTATATCTTTAAATATTTAAATCTTTCCTCTACACACCTATTGACCTCCTTCCCTCCCGATTTCGGGCTTCTTAATAAAAATACTTTCTTTTTCCTGCAGCTGTTAATTGTTAATGGTTTACGCATCGTAAGATCTATATCAAACCTGCTATAGTTTTTAAGTTTCTATAATTCCCTTCAATGTATACCATAAATTTATTCCAGTCACTAATAAACTTTGTATTTTTTTGGTTTCTGATTTTTTTGTGTCATTTTTGCTAATTCAACAAATTCAAATAATTTTATTTGCCAATCTCTGATCGCTGGGGTGTTTGGACTTTTCCAATTTTGTGCAATTAATATTCTAGCCGCAACTGTAGCATACTGGAATAATATCTTATCTTCTTTTTTAATTTCATACCCAATTATTCCTAATAGGAAGGCCTCTGGTCTTTTGGGGAAAGTGTATTTAAATATTTTTTTAACTCATTATAAATAAGTTCCCAGAATTTCTTCATTTCTTCGCATGTCCACCACATATGGTAGAAATTGCCTTCTTTGATTTTACACTTCCAGCAGGCCTTATTTCCTGTTTTATACATTTTCCCTAATTTTGCCGGTGTGATGTACCACCTATACATCATCTTTTCCAAATTTTCTCTGAGTGTGACACATGCCGTAAATTTCATTCCACTGGTCCATAATTTCAACCACTTATCATATTCTATATTGTGTCCCAAATCCATTGCCCATTGTGTCATGACCTCCTTTATTTCTTCATCTTTGGTGTCCCATTCTAATAGTATGTTATACATTTTGGATAATAACTTGGATTTACCTTCAATTATTTCTATCTGAAATTTAGATTTTTTCTCATTTATCCCTACTTTTTTATCTTCCTTCCATGCTGCATTTATTTGATGGAATTGCAGCCAGCCTGTTAATTTGTCTTTCAACTCCTCATATGTTCTCATCTTCCATCCGCTTTCTGATCTTATCAGTAGGTCTTCATAGGTCAATCTTTCTCCTTCCATATTTGCTTTTTTAGTAGTTAAAATGTCGATTGGCGATAACCGCCAGGGTGTTTTCCATTCTAAAAGTTTTTTGTTTTTCTCCCAAACTTCATATAGTGGCCCTCTAATAATATGGCTTGAAAAACCTTTGTGTACCTTTTCTTTATTTAGCCACAAATAGGCATGCCAACCGAATCTGTTGTTGAAGCCTTCTAGGTCTAGCAGGTCAGCGTTTTCCAAATTAATCCAATCTTTGATCCAACAGAGGCAGGAGGCCTCGAAGTATAATTTCAGATTATGTACCGAGAATCCCCCTCTTGCTTTCCGATCTGTAAGTAATTTAAATCTAATTCTCGGTCTTTTCCCTTGCCATATAAATTTCGAAAGAGTTTTTTGCCAATCTGTAAACATTTTGGAGCCTCTAATCACTGGGATATTTTGGAACAAAAATAACATTCTTGGGAGTACATTCATTTTTATTGCCGCCATCCTTCCCGTCCACGAAAGTTTCACTCTATTCCACGTATCTAGATCTTTTTTAATCTCCTTCCATGTTGTAAGATAGTTATCCTGAATTAAATTTATGTTTTTTGTAGTTAGCCAAATTCCCAAATACTTTATTTTTTTTGCCACCTTGATTCCATTCTGTATCTCCAATTTTTCTCTTTCATCTTTTCCCAAATTTTTAGTCAACATTTTTGTCTTTAGTTTATTTAATTTAAAACCGGATAGCTTGCCAAATTCTTCTAACATCTCCAAGGCCTTACTAACACTTTCTTGCAGATTTTCTAGGGATAACATCAGATCGTCTGTGTACGCTTTTAGTTTGTATTCTTTCGCTCCTATTTTAATCCCTCGAATCTCTGGTATTACTCTTATTTTATACGTGATTACCTCTAGTACCATAATGAATAAAAGCGGGGATAGAGGGCATCCCTGTCTTGTTCCTTTTTCAATTTTAAATGAATTTGTTAGATTATTGTTTATAATCAGTTTAGCAGATTGGTTCGAATAAATTGCTTTTATTCCTTCCATAAACTCGCCCTCTAGCCCTGCTTTCTCCATACTTTTTAATAGGAACTGCCATGAAACATTGTCGAATGCCTTCTCGGCATCGATGAAAATCAGCGCCGCAGGTACTTCGTTCTTACATTCCAAATATTCAATGATGTTTATGGTATGCCTTACATTATCTTTAAGTAACCTATTTGGAAGGAATCCTGCTTGATCCTTATGTATTAGATTTACTAGACATTTTTTAAGTCTGCTTGCCATCACCTCCGCGAAGATTTTATAATCGTTATTTAATAGTGATATGGGTCTGTAGTTTTTAATATTTAATTTATCCGTATCCGGTTTAGGGATCATCGTTATGTGAGCCTCTTTCCATGTCTCTGGTGCCCTTCCTCCTCTTAATATGTTGTTCTTGATATCACATAGCACTGGCGTTAGTTGGTTTTCTAATACTTTATAATATTTAGCTGACAATCCGTCTGGTCCTGGGGCTTTCCCTGGTTTCATCTTCCTTATCGCTTCTTGGATCTCTTCTGCCTTTATGGGGTTATTTAATTGAATTATTTCTTCCTCTGTTATAGTCTTCCCACTGTAATCTTCTAAATATTTTTCTATTCGGGTTATCTCTTCGTCTTCCTTTTTATACAACTTCTCATAAAATTTGAGGAAAATTTTCTTTATTTCTTTTGGATCTTCTATCAATTGCTCCTCTATTTTTATCTTGTTTATCACGTTTTGTTTTTGCCTTCTTCGCAATTGCCAAGCTAATAATTTACCTGTTTTATTAGCTGACTCAAAATATTTTTGTTTCATTAACTTAATTTTCCATTCAATTTCTTGACTTGTTAACATTGAATACTGTGTTTGTAGCATTTTTATTATTTGTATGTTTTGTTCATCTTTCGGATTTGTTGTTAATATTTTCTCACATTCTCTTAGCTGACTAAGAATTTCCTCTTTCTTTTGTTCTCCTACTTTCCTCTTATAGCTGTTTTGCTGAATAAAAAACCCTCTTAAAACCGCCTTGCTGGCGTCCCAGACTATATCCATACTTGTTTCTTTATTAAGATTCAGGCTGAAGTAATCTTTTAAGGTGGCTTTGGCTTTTTCAACAACATCTTCACTCTCCAATAAATATTCATTCAATCTCCATCTGAACCCGCCCTGTGATGTGCCTTTTATTTCAAAAACTATCGGATTATGATCAGAGAGGGTTCTAGGTTGGATTTCACACTTTATAGTTCTTAATGTGAGTTCCCTTGAGACCCAGATTTGATCAATTCTGCCCCAGCTCTTATGTGGCTCTGAAAAGAAGGTGAATTGCTTCTCTATTGGGTGTTTGTATCTCCAGATGTCTATTAAATCTACATTTTCCTCCAAATTGTTAAAGGATCTTGGCAGTTTCCCTTGGTTACGTTTTTTCTTTTCTGATTGTCTATCTATTTCTGGTTTCGGCACTCCGTTGAAATCTCCCAGTAATATCATCTTGTTACACTCTAACTCCAGTAAAATTTGTTCCAGTTTCCTAAAAAATTCCAGTTTATTCAGGTTCAGGGCATATATGTTTATCACATTAAGTTTTTCACCCTGGAAGTTAATTTGTACCCCCAAAATCCTTCCTTCATCATCTTTACAGATCACTTTGGGTTCCCATTTTTCTTTGACGTATAACGTATATCGCTACCCCTCTTTTCTTTTCCACAATAGAGTTTATAAACTCGACCCCAGCTTTTTATTTATCAGAATATGTTTATGCTTTTTAGTCATGTGTCTCCTGTATGCAAATTAAATCAAGATTCCTTCTTTTCAAAACATTCACAATTTTATTCCTTTTGGTTTTTTCATTCAAACCGTTCACATTCCACGACAAAACTTTCAAATTCATTATTATGACTACTTTCCAGTATACAAACTACTAATAATTTAAATATGAGTGGTTTTGTTTTCTGTATCCTCTTCTTCTTCCTCTTCCCTGCTACCTCTTCCTCTTCTTCTTCGTCTACTTCTTCTTCCCTTCCTTTATCTTCTTGTTCTTTTCCTTTCTCTTTTTTCCTTCTTCTCTCCTCTGGATCTCCATTTCTTCCTTCATATCTCTCCTCTACTTTTCCAAGGTCTTTCTCATATCTACGCAAAAATTTCTTCACTTCTTGGATCTCAGTAATCCTAAATCTTTTGTCTTTGTAAAAAAAAGGAGATCCCTTCAGGGAACTCCCATCTGTATTGTATGCCATTCTTTTTTAGGACACTTGCCAGCTGTTTATAACCTTCTCTTTTGCATAGGAGTCTGGTTGGTATCTCTTTAAAGATGATGATTGGTCTGCCATCAATTATTAATTTCTTTTGATAACTTATTCTTAATATCATATTTTTCATCTCTATCGAATTGAATATAACTAGGCAGTCTCCTGAGACTTTTTTTGATTTTACTTGTCTGGTCCTTGTTTTTATTCTGAAAGCGTTTTCCATCGTATATGCAACGTCTTCTTCTTTCAGTTCTAACCATTTCACTAGCTCTTTAGTCATTTTTTCTTTAATGTTTTCATTTATTTCTTCTCCTACTCCTCTAAATTTCAAATTTAGCTGTTTTTGTTTCATTTCAATCATCGCTAAATTGTCCAGAACTTGATCTTGATTTCTATTCAATTCTCCTATCTCATCCTTTATCCTATCTGTCTCCTTTCTTTGTTCTTTCATTTCTTTTTGTATTTTTTTATTTGTTTCTTCCATAGTCTTTGACCAGACTGTCAAGTCTTTAATTTTACTTGACAGTTCTCCTACTGCTCCCTCTATTTTCTTATCTATCAACTCATGCATCTCCTAGTTTTTTCTCCATATGTATTTCACTCTGTTTGAATTCCTCCTTTATTTTTAACCATAGAATATCTAGGTCCTTAATTTCTTCTTGTCGGGATGTTTTCCTATCTGATGGTGTTCCTCCTATCTTTTTTCCGTTTCCCCCCGACATTTTCTCCTTCTCCAATTTCTTAATTAAGTCTCTTGCAATATTTGTTCTCTCCCCTAGAGGGTGCATAGTCTAAACCAATTCTAACTGATTATCAAACAATATGTTCAAAGACACTTTCTTAAACACTCAAATTGCAAATTTTTACCATTTAAAGTTAAAAAGTCAAAAAGAATACATATAGAATGACTCTGTAAGTGTAATAAATCAAATTGTTTCAGTCCCTTTAGGTTCCTACAAATACCCTAAGATGTTATTCATACAAAATTAACTTATAAAATTTCCAACTCCAGTTCTAAGATCCCAGATATCAGTTAATTTCCCGAATTAAAGTCCCAATTGGTAAACTTACAGTCTATAAACTACAAATTTGGATTAGATCCAACATAAATTCACAATTAATACAGGTTAATTCAAATTAATTCAAATTAATTCAATGATAAACTTATTAGGAGATTGTTAAACTATGTGGAGATAAAGGCCTTGTATAAAGACCATTAATAACATATTGATCTTACAGGGAGGCCTTTATAATGAAGGAGAAAGCAAAAAAAACAACAACAATTTAACGTATATCTGATTTTTGTTTTATATGTTTGTTTTATATGAAGGCTCCCTGTTCTTTCTTCTATTTGAACTTCAGCCACTTGTTCAGCTTAATCCGATTTGAATATTTCGCCAGGAGAGTGCGTCAGTATTTAAAGATTGGTCTAAATAAATTTCTTCTGAGACCAGAGAGGACAAGGAGCATCAAAGCAGTTCGTAGAGAAAAATATGGATAAATAAAAAATAAGAAATAAACACAATCTCTAATATGCAGTCTGATGGAGTCGACACAGTTAGGCCTCCTCAAATAGGAAAAAGAGGAGGAGAGATTTATTTATTTAAGTTCTAAGTTCTAAGTTCTATACTCTTCAGCCACTTGCTGGCTTAATCCAATATTGGGCTGTAATTAAGAGAAGATCCAGAGGTCCAAAAATCCAAAAATCAAATCCAGTCTATCAAATGAGGAGGAATATATCCCCCAATAATCTTAAGTACACCCCTCTCTGACTCAGTTCCAGTATAGTTCAGTTCCAGAAAAATCCAAATCTCCAAACCTTTAAGAGTCCGGGGTCTTCAAACTTTAATCCAGTCGATCAGAAGGAGGAAGTAGGTGTTCAAATAAAAATATGTATATATCCCTGTGGGCTCAGTTCATGTAGAATTCCCAACAACTCAGAGAAAAGAAGTAAAGAAGAAGTCAAAAATCCAAGTTCTTTAGGTGGGGAGGGGGTTGGAGTCCAGAGTTAAGGTTTAAGAAAAGGGAAACAAAAGTTTACACTCTAATAAATTGCCCAAGCTGTGCTATAAAGGGTTCAGTGTTTAACACGAAAAGGGCAATGAGTGGAAGTTATTATTTTGTTTTAAAGCCTTTGTTTTTTCGTCCTTTCTCTTCTCCCCTCCTTCCCCCTTATGTTTCCGTATTGAAGTTTAAGGCTTCAGAATATTTGTCTCTTTGTAACCGCTCTGTTCAGTTCATTCTCTTATTTTTAGTGCCTCCCCCCCCCCCCCAATACAAAGTCTCTAAAGGTCTTTTTCGTTCTTTTTTATATTACTTAGCTTCCTTCGCCTCACTTAAAGATTGCTGAGGACTTTCACTTTTCTGTTTCTACAGCGGGTGAATAGTCACTTCCTTTCTTCACTCTTACAACTATGTATCCTGCGCCATTTTCACTCTGAAAAAACAGCTCGGGTTCCTCAGTTAAATCCTTTTACATCCAGATCTCACTTAGTTTATAATCCAAAATTTTTAGTGCCAAATTACTCCAAAAACACTAATTGTTCTGCCCTTAAAGTTACAGAGGTTTGTCGCTTTTCCAGTAGGAGCTAGAGGCATCGCAACACGGGGTCCGCAGAGCTTACCATTCGCGTTTCTCAGTCCCGTCGTTCTTGAGTCCTTAAAAAAAAACCCCCGAAAAACCATCGGAACCACTCCAACGCTGCTGGATAGCTTATCCCTCAAGGGTGTCCCCCTTGAGATTTTGGGGGTCGCAGTGCCTTTGCGTTGCCCCCAAGCCCCCGTGAAGCTCGGAAAAGCTCTCAGCGGCTTCTCCGCGCTCCCTGCTGCTTGCGATTCCAAACCGGAAGTCTCGACAGCCATGTGTCTCTAGGTGAGCCCTACACTTTTGCACATGTTGTAAGTTTGATGTGCAGCCCTAAATCACACAGAAGTGGGGGTGGCTGTTGCATTGCCAAGCTAATCATTTCTACACCCCCAGTTCTGTATTGCCACATAGTTCAAAATTCCCAGGGTGGCTTATGATAGATGCAGTGGTGGACCTGAAGCCTGAACTGTTAAGGGGGCCCCTTCACAACCAGCAATGAGGTCTGGGTAACCACTGTCATCATCTTCAGTGAGGTTGTCTGCAACACCTGTGCTACTGACTCTCAAACTTTGGGATTGTTGAAATATATAAAAGAAAAAATAAATTGATTTGAGTCTACTAGCCCCATTCTTTTTTTAAAAAAGCAATGTGAATTAAAGTCACTTCGGGGGCCCCATGGGATTAGGGGGTCTGAAGCTTAAGCTTCATTTGTTTCATAGCAGATGAATCCTTGGGTAGATGAGTTTATGGGAAAGATCATCAGGGGGTTTGGGCTGGGTGTTCATCAGTATGTGGATGATACCCAGCTCTACCTCTCTTTCAAATCAGAACCAGTGAAGGCGGTGAAGGTCCTGTGTGAGTGTCTGGAGGCGGTTGGAGGATGGATGGCAGCTAACAGATTGAGGTTGGATCCTGACAAGACAGAAGTACTGTTTTTGGGGGACAGGAGGTGGGCGGGTGTGGAGGACTCCCTGGTCCTGAATGGGGTCACTGTGCCCCTGAAGGACCAGGTGCGCAGCCTGGGAGTCATTTTGGACTCACAGCTGTCCATGGAGGCACAGGTCAATTCTGTGTCCAGGCAGCTGTTTATCAGCTCCATCTGGTACGCAGGCTGAGACCCTACCTGCCTGCAGATTGTATCACCAGAGTGGTGAATGCTCTGGTTATCTCCCGCTTGGACTACTGCAATGCGCTCTATGTGGGGCTACCTTTGAAGGTGACCCGGAAACTACAACTAATCCAGAATGCAGCTGCTAGACTGGTGCCTGGGAGTGGCCACCGAGACCACATAACACCGGTCTTGAAAGACCTACTATGGCTCCCAGTACGTTTCTGAGCACAATTCAAAGTGTTGGCGCTGACCTTTAAAGCCCTAAATGGCCTTGGTCCAGTATACCTGAAGGAGTGTCTCCACCTCCATCGTTCTGCTCGGACACTGAGGTCCAGCGCTGAGGGCCTTCTGGCGGTTCCCTCACTGCAAGAAGCCAAGTTACAGGGAACCAGGCAGAGGGCCTTCTCGGTAGTGGCACCCGCCCTGTGGAACGCCCTCCCACCAGATGTCAAAGAGAAAAATAACTACCAAACTTTTAGAAGACATCTGAAGGCAGCCCTGCTTAGGGAAGCTTTTAATATTTAATAGGTTATTGTATTTTAGTGTTGTGTTGGAAGCAGCCCAGAGTGGGTGGAGTATAAATAATAAATTATTATTATTATTATTATTATGATGATGATGATGGAAAGCATCATATAGTTTTGATAAGATTTTCAACTTGCTTAGGTTCTAGAATGGCGTGTAGATACATGGTCCATGGAACTGTCGTGGATTCAGGAATCCAGGCTAATATAATATTACTAAATTATGGCCTCACTTGTAAAAGTACAAGTAACATTTGAAGACCGTCAACCTGATGCGGTGGTTGATGAGAGGATAAACTAGAGAAGAACGGTCCATCAGACTCCTCACTGAAAATGGAAAGGAATAAAAAGTATTTCATGCTAATTGAATTTCTTGAAAGTGTTGGGCCAAAATACATTGATTTTCAATTGTCACTGGAAACTCTATCCTTTTTAAGGACCTAGCTTTCATTGTTCACATTGGGCAGCATTGATTTCGTTGTTGTTCGTTGCTATTAGAAGCCGTGTATTGTTGAAAGTAACTGAGAAATAAGATTAGTGGTCTTTAAAACTGGTCTGAAGGGAGACATTTTATTTTACTGCCGGAACAGGCTGGTCTTGATAAGGCATAATGAGGTACTCTGCTTATTCTTGCCTTTCTCAGTCACTCTGCAGAGTCGTATAACTGAAGGACAACTATTCAAGAAAACTCATTATGGAGTTTTCCACCCCAAATGGAAGCCCCCTGCTTGCTGCTTAGGGGCAAAGATTCTAGGTGATCTTTAAACTAAGTCCAACTATCTTAACTGACCCACTTTCCTTAGGTCAGGGTGATAGCAATCTTTCAATTTTCCCAAAGTGCTCAGTCACTGAGCCAGCTGCGTGTAGTCAGAACAGAATACGGATGAACAGGTCATCACTTCTAAGTGAACGGCTCATTAAAGTCAACTTTATCTACAATGAGGGGGCTAGGATATTTGTGTTAAAACTGTAGACTTCCGATCTTCTTGGGAATTGTATACAGTGTAATAAAAAAAATTAAGGTCTTATATATATAATAAATGTTCATAAATGTACCAACCAAGCACGTACATAGATATGTGGACCACATGTCTGGAGCAGTGCAGGAAGACCACCCTGAAACCATTTTGACTCCCCAACTGACCAAATGTTTTCTCTGCAAGGAGGGAGGGGGTGAGGGAACCTTCCCATTGTCTCAGAAATTGGGTAATCAGCATCTCAAAGGAATGGGCAGACTACCAGGAAAGGCAATCAGATAAGGCATTATCAGATAACCTGGAGGACAGGAAAAACAACCACATTCAAATTTCTGTTGTAGACCACCTTTTTCTGTGATGTAGGTATGATGTTTGTGGGGGGTGGTTTTGGGTTACATCCCTTCTGTGATGTATGTATGATGTATGGAGGGGTGGTCTTGAGCTCCAGGGAAGGCAATTAAAAATGTCTATATAAGGGCAGGCACACCTTGGTTCTGGGTCCTCCTCCTTTCTCCTACGTGTGAGGGGAGCACCCTGTTGCAACAGTTCCATAAAGATCAGGCTTACTAGCTGCTTTGCTTATCAATATTCTCTGGTTGGCCTCTGTTATTTTTCTCCTTCTGATGGAGAACCTACAAAAGACTCTATAAGGGCTCTTGTGTCCCCCATAAGGGAATAAGGGCAGATTTTGTTTACAACAACAGACATTTCTGCAATGTTGGTATTGTTCTCGCAGGTAATAAAATATACGGAAAAGAAATACATATTTTGGATTATGAGCGCAGCCAGCTTCTTATTAATCTGTCTTGATAGCTAGTATTATTGTAGTAACTCAACCCATTCATCTGTCAGCATCTAAATAATGTACGTTAGTGGACTGCAGACACTCACTTTGCTATTTGTATGTATCTGTTTAAGGAATTTTCACAGACCCCAAATCCTTTATGGTGTATGAAATGGAGTCTCTGACTCAGTGAAGTAATATTACTCATGAACATCACTGAGGAGGAGCCCTGCCTGGTTGGACACAGAGGAATGATGGGAGGAAACTGCTGGGGAACCCCCATGGGAAGGAGGCTCAGAGCCCAGGGAGTGGTGGTGGGGTGACAATGAGTGGTCAGAGCGAGAAGACTGGGAGGAGGAGGTGTCAGAAACTGAAGGGGCAACAGGACTTAGTGAGCTGGGAGAGTCTGTGGCAGAGAGGCAG